>NC_133159.1:157405652-157712925 GCF_040802235.1 Manis javanica | reverse complement strand
CTCTCCAAGTAGAGACTGCCTGGTCACATATCAAGCACCACACATTTAGGCTGGTGGTCAGAAGCAGTATACCTTCAAAATGTGCTTAAAAGAAAGCTCTCTGTATTCTCAAACTAATTGAGGAAATTCATTTGTACGGAAATCCTGTAATTCAAATATCTTTAACAGGAGGATTTAGTAAATAAAAATTAACATTGTGGCCAACTACCTGATTGTTCATGGCTTAAGTTTTAACCTGGCACTTAAAACTCCTCTCACCTATAAATGTTGATTTGGTGTAATTTGTTATCTTTGGAACAGCATAAATTTATTACAAAACAATGGAAAAATTTCTGCCAATGGTGTGATTTTACACTTTTCTTGTTTAGAAAACCAAAACCAAAACATTTATAAAAGGAATATGGCTATCTACTAGTCTGTGCACAGGTAAGACAACTTAAAATTTTTTTTCTAGTTTATCTTAGGCATATATTTTAAGCACTGAGGCAATAAAGAAAACTTGAATAGTAGTAATTAAATATAAATAAGAATATATGCTCTAAAATAAAAAAATTTCAGATGCATATACTTGATTCATTGTGAACCAAAAGATAAGAATGGCAAAGAAAACTGAAACCCCAAGATACAAGTTTGTTTTGCAATGTCATTTAGAAAATTCTTATGTTTGCTCAAAGTTGAACTGTGTATAATCCTTCTTCTTATGTCTTTCTTTTTAATGTAAAAATTTAAAAAGTTTCGAACATGTACAAATATAGAGAAAATAATACAATTAATTTCCTGTACTTATCACCCAGCTTCAACAATTATCAACTCACAGCCAATTTTGTTTCTTCTATTCCCTATTCACTCTTTACCTCCACTCAAATTAATGCCTTTTTCCTGTTTAAACTTCTAAACTTTGAAATAATTTAATTTTCAGAGAAGTTGCTAAAATAGTAGAGTTCCCATATATCCTTCACCAGCAACTTCCAATGCTAACGTATTACAAAACCACAGTGTAACTGTCCCAACCAACAAATTGCTTTTATTTTTCTGTAAGAAAAACTGCACAATTTTTGTGCTCCTATGCTGAATGCAAATCCATCCATTTGAGGGTACAATAACTATAAAACACCATTTACCCTTAGCAATTTTGTAATTCCTTGTAATTATTTTCTTAATTTGGCTAAAAGAGAGCAAGCACTTTAAGATCTCTGAAAGAGCCATAAACTAATGAAATTTTTAGTTAACAAGATGTTTTGAAGAGCCAAGACTCCTATTTTAGGGATAGAATATGATCTAATAATTATCCAAACACAGAAACACCAATAAAGGTTTGGCCCAGGCACACTGGCCATTTCTAAAATATGGATAATTAATGTCAAGAGATTCCTGCCCTGAGTATCCCTTTAGGATGTCGAAGAGCAAAGAATTTTCTCCCTGCCACCCGGAATTCCATTATTGTGAAATATAATGAGCCATCCAGCCATCAAATATTTGGGATTCTTGGTCTGAGGACCTTGCAGAGGTAAGCCTTGCACCCTTGGTTCCCCTAGGCAGGGTGACTAAAACAGCGCTTGGTAGCTTAAGAGCTGCAGAGTCAGCTTGCTACTCCTATTTCTATCTCCAATAAGTAAGTGAACAATGGCAAGAAACAGCCTAGGTCACTTCAAAGCTCACAATTTTGGTAAGGCCATCAAAGCACTAGCATATCTTTAACAATCTGTGAACTCCAAAGCAGCATTAAGAACAGTGAAAAATAGCGTCTTTAGACAAAATGCCTGACTGGTAAGAGAATACAGAAAAAAACTGTGATTGGGGTAGACTATGATAGCGAAATGGAGAAAGTTCCTAAGAGAAGATTTGTTTAGCATTGTATCTAAAATGTAAGTGCCTACGATTAAGGCAGTATAACACAGTGGTTAAAGCCAGATTAGCTCTAGGGTCAGATTGCTTGGGTCCAAATAACAGTTCAAATGCCTCCTGCTCTGTGACCTGAGGCAACTCATTTAACCCTTTCAAAGCTCAGCTTCACTCTAGGTGCTTTTAATAATCTTTGCTATCTATATATGCAGCAGGCTTGGGCCAATAAACTACACAGAGGAGATCAAATGTTTGTTGATTTAGCTGACCAGCAACATTTCAGCCAAACTGAAATCTGGGGATCGGGGCTCACTGGGTCTTGAACACTCATCCACAGTCATGAATGAGGGCTGGTTATGTAAGCTGCTGCTCCCTGCCGTTTCCCCCAGGGTGGGGAAGTAATTTAGGTGTCAAAGAGGACAATGAGCTTTCACAGTGGGCCCTAACTAGCCCTGTCTGGGCTTCTTGTACCTAGCTATTTCCTTAAGGGCTTGACTCTAGTCAGGTAGAAGGGGGATTCCAGGCAGCCATGAAACTCCCTGATGAATGCCCCAGACTCTCACCTGTCATTCTTTGAACACCACAGTTACTTGTCTGTTTTGACGCCATTCCCTTCCTAAACCCTCTTAGATTGAATGCCTTGGATATAACTTTGAAATTGTTTGCCCAATTTAAACTCAGTTCATAGGAAAACCAGATGCTCCCTAGCTATTATATCTCTATATCTCCCCTGCATCTCTTAGCTAAATTCCATAGGTCCTCTCTTCCTAGTGGGAACTAGAAGACCTATTGACTGGGCAACCCAACACTATTTATGGCAAACATTTGTAGTAGTTCTGATTCCAATGAGGAGATCCTTTATAATAATTTTTAAAAATAGGTCATGAATAGAACGGCTAAAACAGATAGGGACTAATTTGTGGAGGGGAGTTTCTTTTAAGATACTGTATATCAAATAGAAACTTTATGGTTAATTTGAAACATTGAAACATATTGTTCACGGATAGCTGTGAGAACACCCAGGAAAAACTGCCATCTTGGCCATAGGTTATTTAGGAATGGCATTTGTTTCAGTGTACTCAGAAGCACGTGGGCCTATGGTATGCTCTTCCAATTCTAATCTGTGAAGGAGGCTTGGATATGAGTACTTAGGTGATTTCTATGCTCAGACATGCTCTCTCACTATGTTCAGAAAGAGCTTCTGAAAAGCACAATAGACACATTGTAGGAAAAAAATACACTTTTATTTGCTATGTCCCTTTTCTATGAGTAACTCAGGATTCAGACAGTCTGTGACAATTTCACTCTCACCTTACACTACTGGAAATGATATCTGTCAACCAGTATGTTTTAGCAATGCTAGCAGCTTGAAAATTTTAAAGAGGACTGGACTTTAGCCAGGTCTGGAAGGACCAGGCTTTCATGGGCTGCCAAAGAATTTGGCACAGCCACACATGATAAGACTTAAAGCATTTGGGTTTTATTCACAATTCAACAAAATTCTCCCTCAGTAGTCATTAAACTCTGATCAGGTTACCAGATCCGTAGTTTTCAGCATTAGATGTCAGACAGTACACACTGAAATTCTTAGTTTCTTGAGATTTATGGAAGTCATATCACAAGACATGGGGGTATGGATTAGCCTAGAAAGCAATTAAATGGAGAGTTCTCTCACACTAAGCCTGAGGCCTCTTCTGATACAGACAGAGGGCCATTTTTTAATGCTTTTGGTTTATCTACCCTTTAAGCTCTCCAGGTCTTCACAGTCACTTCTAAATATTCTTTTGGGGGTATTTTCTCAGTGGCCAGAATGTTATTAGGAATGGCTAAAGAAGCATTTAGCAAAATATCCATGCCATTTCTGAATGAGAAGTGAATAAGATGATTCTAGGAGAGGAACAGAAAGCTTACTACGATTTCTGTCCTTATTTCTTCCAAATTTATTATATACATAATAGACATATATAGATATAATAGACATTAACATTGTATAAATTTAAGGTATATGATGTGTGGATTTGGTATGCCTATGTATTGTGAAAAGATTACCACCATACTTTTCGCTAACATCCTTGTCACGTCACCTTTTCTTTGTTGTCCAGAGAACATTTTAAAATCTCTCTCTTAGCAACTTTCAAGTACATAATACATTATTATTAATTATAATCACAATGCTGTCTATTAGATCCCCAAAACTTCCTCATTCTCTTACTGTAAGTTTTTACCTTTAGAACCAATATCTTTCTCCCCATTTCCCCCACTCCCCAGCCCTGAGTAACCACCATTCTATTCTGTGTTTCTATTTCAACTGTTTTTAGATTCCATACATAGTTATTATGTATAAATATTTGTCTTTCTCTGTTTGACTTATTTCACTTAGCATAATGCCCTCAAGTTTCATCCATGTTGTCACAAATGGTGGGATTTCCTTCTTTCTCATGGCTGAATATGTAATATGCCACATTTTTTATCCATTCATCTATTGACAGACACTTAGGTTGTTTCCATATCTTGGCTATTGTGAATAATGCTGCAATAAACATGGGGGTGCAGATACCTCTTCGAGATACTATTTTCACTTTCTTTGGATATACAGTTGGTCCTTGAACAACAATGGTTTGAACTGCATGGGCCCACTTATATGCGGATTTTTTTTAGATAAATGTATTGGAAAATGTTTTGGAGATAGACAACAATTTGAAAAACATTTTCTTTTCTCTAGCTTACTTTATTATAAAAATACACTATATGATACATGTAACACACCAAATATGTGTTAACTGACTGTTTATGTTACAGGCAAGGCTTCTGGTCAACAGTAGGTATTGGTAGTTAATTTTGGGGGAGTCAAAAGTTATACACTGACTGTTAACTCTGAAGGGGGTCAGTGCCCCTAGCCCCGGACCACAGCTCAGAAGTAGGATTGCTGGATCATGTGGTAGTTCTATTTTTAAACTTTTGAGGAACCTCTATATTGTTTCCATAGTGCGTATATAGTGCCACCAACAGTTCACCAATGGTCCCCTTTTCTCCATAGCCTTGCCAACACTTGTTATCTAGTGTCTTTTTGATACTAGCCACTCTAACAGGTGTGACATGTTATCTCATTGTGGTTTTGATTTGCCTTTTGCTGATGATAAGTGATGCTGAGCATCTTTTCATACACCTGTTGGTCATTTATGTGTCTGGAAAAATGTCTACTCATTTCCTCTGGCCATTTTTAAATTGGATTGTTGTTACTGAGTTGTATGAGTTCTTCATATATTTTGGACATTAACCTCTTATCAGGTATATGGCTTGCATATTGACTCTAAATGGATTACAGACTTAAACATAAGATCTGAAACCATAAAACTCCTAGAAGAAAACAGGGGAAAAGCTCCTTGACATTGGTCGTGGCAACAATTGCTTTTGGATATGACACCAAAAGCACAAGCAACAAAAGGAAAAATCAATATGTGGGATTACACCAAACACCTATTCTTCTTTATATTAATACCAACTTCTTTTGTCGGTCATGCTAGGTAGTCATGGTAGGTTATGTGTCAGTATTTCCCATGAGTATTTTCTGATGCTTGAACCCTAAACAAATGCTGCCTTTTTATCATTCATCATTTTCTCCACCAGAAATCATAACAGCCATCAAGTGTAATTTTATGGTGAGATTAGAAGATAGGAATTCTGAATATTGTTCCTCACTCTGTTCCTCATTTCCTCCAACATCTAGTTTTGGAGTCAGATGTAAATTAACTGTCCTGCTTTGCCTCAGCTGAGTAATACGGTCCTGGGAAACTTACTTAGCCTCTTTGAGTCTTAGTTTCCTCACATATAAAATTGGGGATGGTAATAGCTAGTTTACAGAATTCCTGTTGGAGTTGAAATGAAATATTATATGAGAAGCAGCCAGTACAATGCCTAATACATACAGGACTCACAATAAATGAATGCAACTTAAATTTTTTATAGTTAGTAGTTACTTAGCTTGGGTAAAGTCTTTAAAAAGATGGGAGAGGCTACTTCAAATGCTTGGTGGAAGCAGGAAATATATAAACCAACAATTAATTAAGAAGAAGACAAACGAGGCATCACTCATAGAGAGAATTTGCCACATGATGCTGAATTTTAGGTATTTTTGGGTGTGAGATTATTGTTAGACCATAGTAGGGAAGTTGTTTCTATTATATAGGGAGGTATATGAGAAATGTGAAGCCTGCAATACATTGTAAGACTTATTTTCATAACCTTCAATGGAAGGCATTATGCAAATATAAATTACACATTTTCACTTTTGTAATTATACCTAAACAACATAATCCCACAAGATTTCATTATGCAATTCTTCAGACTTAACTTCATTTCCCTTATAAAGCAATGTGCCATTAACAAAACCTTCTGTAAAAGAAATCATTACTAATCACATATTTACTATGTAAAGAAAAAATGCCCCCCTAAATATTCATATTTATTTTACCACATTAACTACTCTGAAATTGTTATTGGACAAAACTTATCATCTGTTCAAGGTAGGTAAAATATTTATAAACAGTATTCAAATCACCTACCTTCAGGGACTACATAAAATCTTTTTCAAATAATTTTCCTCTAAAAACTCAGAAATATTAATAGCCATTAAATTGTTGTGCATACTTTGGGTCATTTGCCTCCAAATCTGGCTCGAAATGGAGTTTACGCAAAATATTTTTAGCCCCAAATTCTCTTCATGTCCTGCTAAATTTTCACAAGTTCTCTTCAATATTACCATTGCAATGGCATAAGTGGACTTTTCAAATGGCACATGTAAATCTCTAAATGTTTGAACTAGAAAAGCAAATATAAAATTTATTAATTCACCCAGAGGCCAATTGCTAACTAGGAATTACTGAGTGAGTCTAAAAGCTACGTAAGCATTCAACAAGCACATAACATTTATAACCAACATCTACAACATCCTTATAAAAAACATATACACTTGACCTCTTCCTCAAGGCAAAAGTTATTTTTAGCTAGAAGTCAGCTTAGTAATTACCCCAACCCTTTCTTAAAATTCTTCTTCATACTGCTTATCTTTATCAGCCAGATAATTGTAATTATTTCGTCAAAGTCACTTGGCAAATCATGCCAGTGCCACAACTAAGACACGAGATTGGCTCTTACCATGTAGTTCCACATTTCCATTACCTGTAGTAAGAAACATCTCCCAAATCCACCAATTTCACAATAACAGAAAATGAAAAATATATCCAATAAGCCACTTAGACTGTAAGAGAATAGCAAGGTAATTACATTTATTGAGTAAAAACAAAGGCAAGAATATTATATAATATTTTGTTCTAAGATTCTAACTGAAAGAGTGTACATAAAATATGAAACTTGAAGGTATGAAAGGGAGTGATATATGGTCACTAATACCATAGAATAGTGGTATAATTCAAAGCAGAGACATAGTTCTTAACTAGCCACAGAAATTTTTGATAAGAGAAGAAGAGCAGCTTCTGAAAAACAAAAACACCAATTTAAATTGATACTAAAAATAGCATTAAAGCACACTTCAATAGAAACTTCTCAGTACTCATTTTTATGTAGTTTCTGACTATGAACTATTAAAGCAGGGTTAAATTGATTAGTCTATTCATTATCAGTATCAATTAGTGAAATGCTCCTCAGATTATAGAGATCAATAGCTTTTCAATCAAATACCAGCCAGCTGTATTTAAGTCTAAGACAAGAGACCAGCTTGATTATCAACACATATACACAAACTCAAGTGGAAAAGAAAGTCTACTTTAAAATGCATATTCTGAATTGTTCACAATAAGTAATTTGACATAGTTAACCAAAATATTTTGGTACACTCTTATACCTTAAATAGCAGTATGATAAAAGCATGTAACAGGCAATTCCAAGTAGACAAAACTCAAACTTAGCACTAAGCCATAAACTTACATGAAAAAAATAAGTGAAAAGTAAAAACGTGGGCTGATTCAAGAGAAACTTGGTATATCTTTAATTACTGTGTATTTAGTAACAGCAGTACCTAATTTGACAAATATTCAATTCTCTGACAGATTACTTGCTAGTCTGTATAATTTCTATGAATTCCTAGGAGAGTTTAAGCCAAGTGCTAACATTTAACGTAGACATGTTCTGATTAATTATCTCTAAGTGATCTGTCTGACATACAGTGAGTTGTGAAAGTTGTCAATAATTTCCCCTTATTTTAAAATAGCAATAACTGTCTCCACGTAAAAAGTTCTATTTAAAAAGTTCTATTTTCATGGGTTTATCAAGCTATAACTCATATCAAAAACAATGAAGCACTTGCTAAGATTGTATCAAAATTGTGGTTACCAGATTGAAAAATAAATGTAAACATGTTAGTACTTGAGGCAGATTGCTAAGTGTCTTAGCCAACTTATTTTCCTAACTGTGTCTACCTAAAGGCAAGCAATAGGAATGCTCGGAAATAGCACAGAACAATGATTTTAAGAAAATACAAAAATTACATATATATGTATACAATAAAAGTATATAAACTTCTGCAGTGTTTAGTAATATAACTACTTGCAATATAATGTGAATAGTGTGGCTTCAGGCAATTGAATAGAGAAGTGAAGCTGAACACTGCCACACCAACCAAATGGCAAATGTGACACCTGATAATGTAAAACAAAGGCATCCCCAGGGCGCCATGCAGAATTATTATAAAGCAGTGAAATAACAATATAAAGTTAATTTTATTAAAATTAACAATACTTCCCATCAGCACATGACAATCTATATTCAAAATTAAAACAGTAGGAATGTTTATCCATTCAAGCATTCTGATAGGCTAAATATTGTTGACTGTTAAAAGAAATAAAGTTTTCAAATCTCTTTTTCTGTGTACATTCATTAATACTCATCCTTCTGAGCAATACCATATTCAAAGGCCTGAAATTAAAAACACATTTCCTTATGAAATTTGGCATATCTGGCATGGTGCTATAGAAATATCCTACCCTACTCTTTTTTTAAAAAAGCAGATTGATGTCTTGGAAATTAAAAAAGGGATAAATTGGTCAATTTTTGTGTGACACATTTCAAGTACAATGAATAGAAATGGCTAAAATTAGTAGTTTCATGGTATCATCTAAATCTCGATGCTTGCTGATTTGCACTATTTTCTATTATTTGCAGAACTGATGTGCACACACTCACCAGCTGTGAGGTTTCATATTAAGTAAAAATATCAACTTTATGCCCCTTGAACTTTCAAAAATTATACTGAGAATTTTTCTTGATTACAAAATGAATACAAGTTCATTGTAGAAAAAAAATACAGTAAAGTGCAAAGAAAAGAGTGAATGTCATCCCTAATGTTATATTATAACCTGGAGCCATTATTAAAACTTTGGAACAACACAATCTCTCAGTATTTTTTCCTATGTAGCATTAAGCATATATATATATATATATATAAATGTTTAATATTTAATCAAAAATAAACCTGAATGAAGACTATGCCATACTACAAAATGAATTTTACCTTTTCACCTAAAGGAGTATTTCACAGATGTACTGTGTTTCATCTAAACAGTAGCTGCAATTACATGATGAACTACTTCTGGTGAAGAACTGTTAGACATCAGTTTAAAATCCACAAGTTAACTAGTCAATAGTACCATTGGGTTATATTCTCTGGATTAAGGTGAATTTTGTTATTAGGAACCAGAAGTATTAATTTATGAGATCCCAAAATTTTGAGGAGCTTCTTTTATTTTAGACATTTGGATATGTTTGGAAATCTAAAATTACTAAATCTACTATGATAAAGATCCCTGTATGAGGCTAGTTTTATGTCCTTGGCATTTAAAACTGAAAAATATGAGTTATATAAGGTAGAGCAAAGCACAATTTAAGAATTATTTATAATTAAAGATATGTTTTTTAATGCTATTATCAAAGGAAAGAAACAAAGTCATAAGAATTTTATGTAACATTATTACATTAAATTTAAGCCAAGGAAACCTAAGGATGCACTGAACTCATTCCAACTATTTAACCCTGGCCACTGAACTGAGGCTATACCAGCAGGTGTGTTATCAGACAACTCACTAGAAATTTCACAAGGTCGATGAAGTTGGAAGATATACAAGAACTTTCCCAGACCCTTTTATTATTCCTACATGATCTCTTTTATGTTTTTAAGGGGGAAAAGGCAAACTTTACACTCCTACACTCTTAAGTACAGTCTCTTTCCTATTTCATTTCTCTAATATCTTATCTCATACATATCATACCATATCATTTATTACCCCCCACCCCCGTGGAATGTAAATTCCAGGGGGGCAGGGTTTTTACACTGATGTATCCCCAGTGCCTGGCACACAGTAGGTGCCCAATAAATATCTGTTGAATAAATGAATGAGTTTTCTTTAACCGGATAAGTAGGATAAACAGAATATTTAAAATTTCAAAACAAAGAAAGACATTTTACAAAAAATTAAAGATACTTCTGCCCAGAACCTGGGCTTTTCTTACTTTAGAAGCACACATTTTTATAACTTCTGGTTTCTGTTATAGGATTATTTTTATAACAGTAATTACCAGAGCCTATTTCACTGAAAATTTGTGAATTCATTTTTTAAAATTTCTGAAAACACCACTTTTTTTGTCATTGGTGCTGGGGAAAAATTACTCCGTCTGTTCGCTTTCTTGTAAAAAAACTACTACTTAACCACACAAATCCAAGTAGCTGCCTCAACTGTTCTTTTCTATTCTGTCTCATCTGTTCTCTTGCTAAGGACATTCTATATTATGCATTCCTATTAAATAATAGGACCATCCTGAAAAATTTGCATACTGGCAATCAAACCATTTTGCAAACAGTAATGCAGATTCCAATGATAAGATGAGTGAGCAGGATTCAAGAACACCTTAAAGATCACCTGCCACACTTGTGTTTGAGGTGCTCAATGGCTGTTTACTCCAAGTGCCATCTGGCTCTATAGATATAATAACAATTATTCCATCGAGGTGTGTAGCTCCCTAAATCATATTAATATACAATGATCCCACTAGTCTTATAGGAGTTGATGTCTTTGTGTGCTCCCATTTAACCTGGGTAATGCACTAAAACAAGTCTGCCTCATCATTAAGAATTGATTTTTTATTTATGTGAATGTCACTGGCAATCCCATGATATTCCTTTGTAATTCAGTTAAACAGGACTGCACACTAGCATTAATCTATTTTTATGGCATATCTTTAAAAATTTGCAACATCTTGCTACATTTGGATATTTATGTAGAGATTTGTGTTCCCACAGAAAGCTGTTGTTAGCTTTGGAGATCCATTTCATATAGCAATAGGGCAAGTATCTAATACACTTCATTAGCTATCTTACATCAGATAAGGGTTTATTTCCTTAAATTATTTAACCTTGGTAGAACCTACTAAGATCACATAAATTACAAGTACACTAATGAAAATCATTAGCTAGTCTATTCAAAAAAACCCAACAAGAATAAAATTAAAACATTTTAGAATCAGTCCTTTAGAAGTATGTTATGAAAATAACTTTGTGAATTTACCATTATCATCTATTTCTTAATGTTGTCATTGTCATTTACTTACATGTTGACATCAAGAACTATTCTGATGTGCTAATATTTTTTTAAAAAATCACATTGCTTTTTTTCTGGCTAATTCAAAATCTGATTTTACAAGTCATTGTATTATTTATAAATGTGCCTTAATGATTTCTGCTAATCTAAAAGAAATTACAATAAAAACAATAAGCAGTAAAAAAGAGAAAAGTATTTTAAAATACTGGGAACAAATACTGTACTGCAAACATTACACTTTAAATCTAGTGTTCTGAGAGTATTTACAAGACCACTAAATAATTGTCTCATGGGGAAGTTGTGTCAGAACACCTTTCACATTTAGATAAGTATTACGGGCTTAGAACCTGCTTAGAAAGCAATGTGAGCTTCTTCCAAAAATCACAGAATTTGGAACGTGAGGGTTATAGTATGTTACACAGGAGGTTCTTGCCCATTTTATACTGTTGTTTCTAAGGCAGAAAAGCTCTTATACTACTGGCAGTTTATCATACACAATTAGTGATACAGCAACTCAGAAGGAAATTGAACAAGTTTCAGGACATTTGAAGAAATGAGGCAAAACTTCCTCTAATCTAAGGGATTTTGCAGAAGAGTGTCATTATAAACTATAAACTATTTTAGATTCTTGTCCCAGAAAAGTCTCTTGTGCATGGCATAGATTATTTAGACAATTAAAAAAAAAGAAGAACACTGGGGCAAATTCATTACTCTAACTCGAGAAGATATGTCCTAAAACTTAAAAGTAAGGGCTCAAACTTAAGACCATCTATACAAATCTACATTTGAGTTAGGAGTGTGAAATCGATTTAGTTTCCAATGTGATCCACTAATACCTGTATTCCTTAAACTGTAATTTTTACAAGTATGTTTCCTAAGAGCTGTGCAAATTATCTTCTTTATGTACTGTACATGTTATAAACAACAAAGAAGCAACTATGTGCTTTTGTATTCAATAAATACATTTAATGCTCAGATATTTTCTCTACAGATAGGTCCACAATGAAGCTGGGGACATTTTTCTGTGCTCTTCAGAACTATGTATGGTGAGCAATTATCAGGAATAATATACGTGTCAGTTTTTTAGTATAGTACTGCTGCTAAACATTATTTAAAAAACACTCCATAAAGATGATAAAAAGATGGATTAATCACCTAAATGCCTATACATTGAGATTTAAAGTCAGAGATATTCCCTTCACTCACCCTGTTGTCTCACCTGGGGTTGGTTTGTTACACATCATATCCTGGTGCTACAAGGTATGCACTATGGTTCAAAGGTAATATTGGGGGTTTGGTTTACAGGGCTCACAAATGAGATTTTAAAACATAATAATGGTAGTATCTGTAATACTATTCAAATGATTCTAGTGCTTTATTTTCATTAAAATAATTCTTTATTTTAGGAATGACCCAAGTAAAGACGGAACATGGAGTCAGTTTGAAATCTAGGGCTCACCTCAACCGCGTGAACAGTGAACGTTCTGACAATGACATTGACAATAGCATCGCTGCTGGGTATTGCTATAATTTGCTCTCTATGATTGTCCCTTTAAACAAAAAGCTTTGCACTCAGCATGCAAAGAAGTTAGCAGTGGGGAAAGGAGGGGGAGCTACACATATAAGAGGAGAGAGAGGAAAAAACTGCAGATCAATCATTTATAATTAACAAAAATCCGATTGGTGCTTTAAATAGAGATCAATGTGTTCCAGGCTGCGTGGATTGTGGGGATGAATTCACCTTCTCGTAAGTCTCCAAGCAAGCTGTCACACCTACAGAATCACCATTTGTTTTCTTAACAAAGCTTCAGGGGGCGCCAGGCTCTCATTGAAATTTCATTAATCTAATGGAGTAAAGTCCTATAGAAAAAAATCAAATTCTCGTTGGACGAGATGCTACCTGGGAAAGATAACCTCTGTTTGAACCCTCAGACTCGGATCGCTCTGCTATTAGTCTGAGGAAACAGACAGCAACAACGCTGATTACAGCCACCGGCCTCAACAATTTTTTTTTCTAACTAGCAATTTCGAGTGCTAGTGCCACAGTGTCAGCTAAAGAAACACAACTGTGGGTTTTCTGCAGAGCGAAATGGTTCTGAAATGTCACTGAATAGCTCACAAAGGACGCCAATCTACGACAACAGAGACATAAGCATATAGGAGCAAGGGCCCACACATCCTCCTTTCAAAGGTATGTTGTTTACATGCATGTAATTTGTGAAACCCACAGCTGTTCAAGTCAGGGTTTTCACAGAAGTTTAAACCAAAATCTGTTTAGAAAGTAATAGCGACATTCTTCCAAAAGTCACAGAATTTGGGGAGTGGGGAGATTTTATGGTATGTTATACATATAAATAGATGCCGTACATAGTGTATGAAGAGTCTTTAACTTTCCAAGACATAAATTATAATGGTTACTTGGTGATCATATTTCAGGATCACCTCCATATAATTTGATTTACAAGTTTGCAAATGTGGTCCAAATGTGTACATGTCAATATGCAGTAACAGCAGAACCTCTGAGAGGAAAATGTGGAATGCTGAGTCCTCAAAATTCATTCCGGGAATGTCTCCATGGCTCACCAGATGCTCACACGGCAAGAGTCTAGGATGGTAGGCATGTACATGATAAAAGGGCCAATGTGACTAAGTCTGCATCTATACCAACCTAAAATAGCTCTCTATGCTGCCTAGTGTTTGCCTACTTCAATATCTATTAAAAAATCACTATGAATAATAGGCCAGTGTTTTTAGGTACCCTGTACAAGAGTCCAAAAGAAAATGAAACAACCTGTAGAAAGCCTTCCGCTAGGCTCCTATGTGAACACTATGTTCGCAAGAAGGGACTGGACAAAGGGAAGGAGACTTCAATCAGGCAAGACCATAAAGTTCAGCACAATTTCCAGATTCCATACACTCTGAAATCTGGAAGCAATTGTGCAAATCTTAACTTGTGTTAAGTGAGAAAAGTAATCCTACTTTAAAGTAAAAAAGAAATAGTAATTTGGATGAAAACTATACCTTGTATTTAAAAAAATAAGTATCTGGAAATTGTAGCATATAATAAGGACAAAAAGCAATACTTTGAAAAAAACAAAAGGAAGATCATGACATCCTAGAGAAGCAATGGAAATAATTGAAAAAATTCTGAGTCCACCCTTAAGATAACATTTTTCTTGTACAATCAATTTGCTATTTTTCACCTAGGTCACAAAAAGCTTACTGCAGGTCAGGAAATGACTTCTGTTTCCAAAGCATCTCACAGGAATGAGTCACTTCCTATTATTTATTTTTTCCATTTCTCTGTTTATGGGTAGATATTTTTCCACTTGGGATAGACTTAATATTTTTCTTCCAGTCGAAATTTATCCATAAAGACTTAACTTATTTTCACACATAATTCCTTTAATTTTCTGTCTGAGGTCCACCTGTAGAATTACTTTCTGTTCTACATCTACATCGTTTTTAAAGATGTCACTGAAAGTACATCAATTTTTTATTCTAAGCAATAGGAAAATGGGTGCCTATGTATATATTGTTTATGTAAGCATATATAATGCATGCAAACCTATACACACAAAAAAGTTAGGTTACTCAAGATTATTAAAATTGATCCTGGGAAGAAATAACACACCTTTTCTAGGCATCCATCCCTACTACAGAAACAGAAAAAAAGATTGTGAGAGGGAGACACACACATTCAGATGAGCCTTCAGGGAATTGTATGAACTTTTGAACCAGAGGCATAGAGCCAGAGACCAGCCTGTTCCCACTTTAATAAACATTTTTTTCTTCAATTAATTAAGGTTTGGAAAGAAAAAAAAACCACAGAAGAGAAGTAATTTAGCATTCAACGCATACTTTACAGATGGATCCTACCTTCGGATGCTTATTAAATCTATGCATGATTGCGCTGGAGAAAATTAATTGCATTGTTTCTCACTATTCAAAAGGGGGTTGCAAACAGCTCAAAAAAAAAAAGGAAAATGCAGCAAGGTTGTTTTTTTTAAAAAAAAAGCAGCTACAATATAAAAGGAATACTGTCAAAAGTCCTAAAACAAGAACACCTACAATTGGCATAAGAAACACAAAAGATTCCTTGAAACATTTTTTGATATTCTAAAATACTTTGTAAGCTGCCAGAATATATATATCTACTTTAAGTTTACAAATATTCTGGCCCAACTGAAATTTCCTACTTAGTGGCATTTGAACTATTCAATTAAGTAGTGAGTTTTTGTCCAAATCGTGCTGTGAAGAAAGATTTACATGAGCAGCTGGGAGTACACACTGGCACCCATTCACCAGATCTTGGTTAGCTGGTACTCTCTCCATTCCAGTCTTTGGAAAAGTGATGAACTCTTAATTTAGGAGGAGAAAAATATAAAATATTATTATAGGATATTCAGAATATAGGTAGTCATTTGCATCTTTATTGGCTTTAGCTTAAAAAAAAAAAAAAACAGAAGCTTCAGAAACTCAAGCCATTTTTGCCTTTTCTGAAGTCCTGCTAGTGGAAGTTGAACTGTAACCTCTCTCTTAGACTGTCCTGAAAATGACCTTCATCAAACTTGAAAGGACCACTCTTTGTCTATGGAGTTAGAAGAGCCATTAATTTTCCTAACTCACTCATTTCCAGATTAAAAAAAAATTCCTTGTGTTACTTCATTACAGATGCTCCTTTTGATGTGACCCACCCTGTTGTTGACTTGACTAAAACATTTCACTTAAGAACTTCTAAACTTATTTGATTCCATGAGCCAAATAGACGGTGGTTTTATTTTATTTTTCCTCCCACTTCAAGTCTATAAATCAGGCTCTCTAATCTCTGGTTAACATGTATAATTATTTTAAAGTATTTATCAAGGCACAAATTTTGCTAAGAGTAACAAATGAAGGACATATCATAAATAAATGAATCTGTCCTATGTACAACAGAGTTCATAAGATATGGGCAAAAATGTAGATATATTAACATTGGGATTAGTTTATATAGTGCCTTTCACTAGCAGATCTCAAAGAAAAATATAAATGACCTCATAAATAGTTACAGTATTATCGTCCCTAGTTAGGAATGGGGCAAAACAAGATCATATGGCGAGACAGGTAAAACAGAACTTCTAAGACAAGTAATTGACTTTTATCCCCCTGCTCTACATTTTAAAATAAGATCTCCCATCCTGTTAGAAAATCAACCAACTAAAAATAGGATTTCATTAATGATTGAAAACATCTGGTTCAATCCAGATACAACTCAAGAGAAAAATCCATGCTGCTGTGAGAAATGCAGGTCAAAACCAAGCCCATGCTGTGTTGCTAGAGTTTCTCTAAATGTAATATAAAAATGTGTAGTTCCTATTTTATTGGTTATTAAAGAGAACAAACAGGAATATATGGGACTGGTCCTATAGACATTTACCATTACAAAAAACAGTTTTGACTAAGATGTTAAGACAGGGCCAGTTTAAAAAATACTGGCAGTCTTTTTTGAGCCAAAGTACACTGATAGGTATGCAATGCCTGACTAATGTAAGTGAGAAAAAGTGCAAGAAGGAATATTCATTAGTTTAAGGCACCCAAACTTATTTCCCTGTCCCAGAAAGACCTCTTCTGTTTACTGCACTCCAACCTTGAGCAGCCACCCCCACAGGGCTGACTGCAGCCTGTACTTGCACATTTGACCTATCTTTTTATTCCAGATTCTCTCAGATGTTCCAAATTTTACCTTTTAAGTCAACTGACATAATCCTTCCTATCTCAAATATGGAATATTACAAATGAAAGTCCTGTCTGTCATCCTTAGCTATTGGTCATCTGAAATTCTGGAACTTCCTCTATAAAGAACCTGTTGTATTAGGGTACTTGATTATCTTTCTGCAAAAGTTCCAGAATGAGTACCGACAACCAACTAGTCAGAAGCTGCTGGCAAAGTGGTTTTGGTAGCATGGATGACTCAGGATCTGCTTGGATCAATTCTCATCGAGTATGTGGAAAGTGTTATCAGGATACCAAAAACAAAACAAAATGAATAAAATAGCAGTTGACACATAAAAAAAAATCAAGATACCAAAAACACAAAATAATTCTAGGAAAGAATATGAGTAAATTCACTTTCAAGAATCCAAGAGTTAGAATAAGTTTCATATTTTGAGATACATACTATAAAAATAAGAATAGTTAAAAGCCTCTTAATTGGCTTCTTCTTTACTTCATATTTCTTATATACCTTACAGTGAGTACACTACTCTCCTGGAGCAAAATGCTCACCAATGACTGGGGAATTAGATTCCAGACACTATACTTTGATTTAGCAAATCTCTGTGTTAATTTATTACATGGGATCCTGTTTTCCCAAAGGAGTTAAACTCCCTCTATAAGGTAAAGAGCTTAATCACTCTGGGATGAGATATTTTTTCTGTATTCCAATGTAATTACTCTTTGTCTTAAATCTAATTGAATTCACTTTCCATGTTAGTGAGGGAAGGAAGGTGGGTATAGGAGAGATGCAGCATATGTTAGAAGAAGACAAATAGTGTAAATTGTAGACTTTTGATATAGAGGATAAAGGCAAAAAAACTGTAATCTGATAAAAATGTTTTGGTATGGCAGGGTGGGAGATTTTGGCCATTACAAATTGTATGGAGAACATCAGGGATGTTGCATAAGGAACACTCATATTTATAACTTATACAGTACCTTGGGATTCTCTGGATGAAAAACACCATATAAATATGAGCACTTTCATTTCATGTGGGTGATCATAGATTGTTGACCTCTCAGCATAAACATATTTCAGCACTCAAAGGGATATAAACTCTTATGTGATTTGGTTTTCCTGCCATATTCTCTTCCCTGAGTTGTAATATACACAATGGAGCATGTCCTTATTTGCTGCCTTTTTTCTCTTTTCTAAAATTCCTGTCCCTTTCATTTATCTTTGTAGTATCAAGGTACTGTCTGGCATTTGCCTTTGCACTCATAAGCTATACTATCAAAGGAAGTAAATATTTATCTTAGATCTATCTTGTATAGTGTTTTCCACCCTATCTAGTATTTCTGGTGTCTAAGGGAGGAAAACCTCCAGATATCATGGAAGGCAGGGGAGTGAGGGAGGCCGTCATTCTGTGACACATTAAGAAACAATACAGAAGATTATTACCTCAAGGTTCTTTGAAGGTTTTTAAGGTATAACATATGTGTGTGTGTGTGTGTGTGTGTGTAATTTGAAAGTCTGGACCACATAATCACATTTTGTGGATTCAATTTGACAAACACTCTTTGAGTGTCTAATATGTGCTGAACCCTGTGACAGATAAAAAGATAATTAAGATACAACCCCTTCCCTCTTGGAGGTCACAATCCATTGGAGAAACCAGCACATGTAAGTAATATAATGTAAGGTATAATGTGGTGGTACAGCTATAATAAAGTCATTGATCAAGTAAAACATAAGAAAGGGAGATGCTGAGTCCAACTTGAGGCAACTAGGAAGCCATGTCAAGAAGATAGATTTGAGCAAAGTCTTGAAGGATTAGTGGAATGGGGTGGCTGGAGAGGGTGGCAAAGGCACAGGGCTGGGTTTGGTGCATGATGAATAATCCCATGAGGTTGGAGTTTAGGGCATAAGTTTCAAATTCAGGAGGTAGAGGAAAAGTAGGTTCAGAAATAAGTTCATGAAGCAACAGTGAACCAGACTACAGTTCTTACTGACAGTATTCCTTGGCCATTATAACCTCAGTATGCTTAAGAGAGTTGGCTTCACCGGTTTGGATCCTTCCCAGGCCTGCCCTCATCCAAGGAGGGTTCTGCCTTTCTCAGATGAGTGTCTTGGCCTCTTGCTTGTGATGCAGTATGGGAGAATGAGGAGAAGATAGGGAAGAGGTGATTCAGATCAATAGTAGAGGACAGAAAGTAAGGGTGCACTCAGTACCCCATACTTTAAAGATCAGGAGACTAGGCAGAATGGGAAGTTTGAGAGTTCTGGGGCAGGAGAGCCAGAGGCTCCAGGGAGTGGTGGGGATTTTGAGGAGGGGAAAGTTGCCTTGTAAAATATACTTCAGGTATTTTTTTTTTTGAAGGCTGAAATGCTTATTCTTATTGTGCTTCTGTGAATATGATACCTTTTTGGGACTGAGTCTTGGTGTCAACAGGGATAATAGGTAAGAAAGATTCAAGACAGCTCAGAGAGAGAGCATATATGATCTTCCATGGACTGGCAGCTTCAGCTAATGTTACACCAACAAGGGCTGACCTTGAAAATGAACTGAATCAGGAGTTTTTACCATTTCATTCATTTATAATAATTCTCCTTTTAATGTCTAATGTTTGTTGAAAGATTGAGATGGTTCTTACTGTACATTAATTACTGCTTAGTGGTAATTCTTTTTTTCTTGACTCTGTCATACTTCTTTAGTGACTCTCCTAAACTTCCACCCACCATTTTCCCTAAACCCTGGGTCAATTCCTACTCCATGCTCTTTACTCTCAGCAAATGGCTTTGCCTTCCACTCCTTTCAAATAAAAATATGTCTGCACAGGTACCCCCTTCTATCCTTTAACTCTCTAAAGAGTGAGTGCCTTGCCTTTTAACTAAAACTGATACTTGATAGTATTCTCGGAATCACTTCTAGCTTTTCCAGGACTTGGTCTTATCCATTACCTTCTCTTTTCGGATGGTTCTTTCTCATCTGCTAGAAAATCAGCTCAGGTTTACCCTCTTCTAGAACAAAAACAAAACAACCAAAAAAGTTCCTCTTGCCTACTACCACTTATTCATCCCCTTCTTATCACCGAACAACGTTTTAAAAATTGGAATAAAGTTGATACACAATATTATATGTTTCAGATGTACAATACAGTGACTCAATAATTATATACATTTCTAGATGCTTGCCACAGTAAGTGTAGTTACTCCATTACCATACCAAGGTATCACAATATTATTGGTTATGTTCTCTATGCTGTGTTTCCATTTCTGTCTAATTTATTTTACAATTTGAAGTTTGTACCTCTTTATACCCTTCATCTATTTCACCCATCCCCTTATTTCCTTCCCTATGGTAACCAATGTTATGTATATTTGTGGGTTTATTTCTTTTTTGTTTGTTTTGTTTTTTTAGATTTCATACATAAGTGAAATCATATGGTATTTATCATTCTCTGCCTGGCTTGTTTCACTTAGCATGACACCCTCTAGGTCCATCCATGTTGTCACAAATGGCAAAAGTTCCTTCTTTTTTGTGGCTGAGTAATATTCCATTGTGTATATGTACCATATCTTCTTATCCATTCATTTATCGATGGGCATGTGGGTTGTTTCCATATCTTTACTATGTAAATAATGCTGCAATGAACATAGGTGCACATATCTTTACAAATTAGTGATTTGTTTTCTTTGGGTAAATTCTCAGAAGTGGAATTGCTGAGTCATATAATATTTCTATTTTTAGTTTTTTGAGAAACCTCCTTATTGCAACTATCTTTTTTTTTTAGGTAGCATGTATCCATAGTCTTTAGTTTCTCACTTCTCTTTCACTTCTGAATCCCTAAAATAAGGCTCTACTTCCATTAGTCTATTGAAACTGCTCCTTGAAAGATTAGCAAAGAAGTTCATGTTTTGTTTCCCTTCTGTTCCCACCATCCTTGCTACCTCAGTCCAGTATCTAAAATCTTATAGGCATGAAGGGGGAATTGCCAATTACCTTTATAATTTCCTAACACCTAGCATTATGCCTGGCACTTGGTAGACTCCACGAATATTTGAATTGAATCTGGATTTCTTCAACCTTCCTCATGGTCCCCAGGATTCCTGATCTTCTACCATGTCAGGAACCTAATGGTCTCAGATGCAACAACTGGTAGTGGGCATAGAGCTACCTCTAGTGGGTTTAGAGAATTAGGAAACAATTCATTCCTTTGTTGCTGATAACAAAAATTATTTTAAAAATCTCATCTACCGCAAAGCATGGTGATGATTGTGCTACCTTGATTTTGTTGCTAAAATATACAAAACCAATAATAGATACCCAACATGAAATGTATATCATGATGATCAATGGTAGTGATCAATGACTCAAGAATGAAGAACTCATGACACGCAAACTTGTCAAACTTAAGTGGTCTCCTGTTGACCCAAACACAAACCATGACGTAATATCTTGTATTATTCAATAAGCTATATTTCTTGAGAATTTTCCCAGAAAGTTCTATAGGTATATACTAAAATATGACATGATATATACTAAAATATAGCCAGGAATTAAGCTAGTCACTACTAATATATTGATATGATATCATCAATATATACTTCTTTTTTGCAGAGAGCACAAGAACACATATTCGTACTTCAAATACAAATGTGTAAAGATAATCAACAGGATGTAGGAACACTTTTTTACTTCTATGCTGGCCTTGGGTGTCTTATATTGCTATAGAATTTCACTAGCTGGAGTAGAGGTCCCACCTCCCATCTCTCACACATTCCTCCATTTCAATGAGAACTTCCAGGAGTGGTAAAGAACAGCTCAAGTGTCCCACAACTTCCTTCACAAATGTGTATACTGTGGTTACCCTGCCACTTCTCTACCCTACATTGCTGTCTAGCTTATTACAAGCAACATGAAATGCCCAAGAAAGCCAGCCATTTTGGCTTGTTATTGTTGTTTACTTGCCACATTCCTTTAGAATGGGCCTATCCACCAAAAATGTGATGAATCCATGAGTTTCTGCATGGCATTCTAATGCTCAGTCAGAATCCATCCTCTCTGTCACTATTTGGTTCAACAGTTCAGGTCAACAAAGACTCTGGGAGCCCTTACCCTGTAATAGGCACTGTGCAAGGCCTTCAAGGAGCCAGAGTCCAGTGGGAGACTTGTAAACACAGAATTCCAATATGATGCTGGCAGTGATTTGAAGAAGTTAAGTCATAGGGATTTAAAACAAAAAAAGAGTGAACTATGTTTTGGGAAATTCTATGTTTTGAGATAAAATGAAAATTTTTAATTTTAGTTTTAATTTTATCTCAAAATATAGAATTGCCCAAGTTTAAATTCTAAGTTTTTAAAGATCATTTAAATACTAAGTACATAAGTGTATTTAATGAAAAAAAATATATATATACAAGCACAGTACAAACTAAAAGGAAAAAAACATTGAGTAGCCTACTCACTGAACAGGTTCTTTTCAAAATAAACTTGTTTAAAGGCAGTAAACTTTTTTATACAACAGTAGTAGGGGCAAAGAAATATTAGAGAATCTTAGTATAAACAGGAACTTAAAATTTACCTTTTGGTTATGTTAAGAAGTTACCAGATGGTGGGTGATTAAGGGCCACTGTCCTGTGACACAGTTGTAAGCAAGGGGGTCTGCTTGTTATAAAACTATTTTTCCTTTTTTAAGACCTTCTTTCCTTATATATTTTTCTAGATAAAAATCATATTTTATCTCCACCCCTTCAAGTAACTTGTAAATAGTCTTTATGTTAACGCCTGTGTAATCTGTCAAATAATACTCTGGAGTCTTAGAAATATAAATAGATGAGCATTTTACTTTCAAAAATCACTTTACTCATCTGGTTTCACTACAACTTTATGACCAAAGTTGTTGAGTGAGTACTCCAAGGCCAAACGGAGCACAGAAGGGAGGCAGACTTCTAAGGCACACTGCTTTCCTTCCTGTACCTCCAATTTTGTGGCCATAGAACCATCTTACAGCAAGATATTCTATATGTGTCAATATTAGTTTTCTGACAAAATGTCTGTAAAAGATACAGGCTTGGGAAGAACCTTTGAAAATTTGACTCCAAAGACCATTTCTGAGAATGAAATATAGCCCTCTGAATTTATTATTCCAAGGGACATATAGAAGGCTATTAGATAATAAGGGGATATGTTCTTGCTATCTTTGAAATAAATTGTCAATGTTTGGGAAGCTATAAGGCATACAGCTCAGTAGATATTCAGGAGTTTAAAAGCTAAGGTTGTAACTGAGGATAATATGTAAGAACATGATATATGAGTGATTTTACATTGTTTTTTTTATCATACTACCTCAACAGACACTAACTAAACAGAAGCAAACTTTGGAATGGCTGTGAGTTTTAAAGCTACAAGTAAAAGTAAAAATGAATTTTAAATTCACGAAAGTTATATTACTTGATTTTGAAGGGAGAGATGATTTGCTATATCAATCATAATACCAAAGCAATATACAACTAAAACTAGTTATGAGTTAGGCATATGGACATATATTTTAGGAAATAATGACATTTATAGAAATTCTTATATGTGTATCTTTTGAAAAATCAAACTTTCAAATGCAGGGAAGGAAATGAGATCTTTCACATACCCAATTCCTGGTTCTGTCATAAAAGAGATAAAGACGTTTTGGAAAGGATTCCTTCCAACGTTACAGTAATAACTAGGAGAAGAGAACACAATCTAGATGAGTAAAAAATAACTTTTTTTACTGGAGGAAAAGGACTGGAGGTTCTTACCTTCGGCTACACACAGTGATGTGGGAGTTGTTGGAGGTAGTGTAGAATTGTGTAGAGGACAGAGACAAGCTCATCATTATTTCTAAAAAGTGGAGCAAGTGAGCTTTCACTGCATCATAAGGGACTCAAGCTAGATGTTAGGAAACAACCCTGACAGGAATAGCTATTAACATAAAATGTATTGTTAAAGGAGATAATGAAATCTCCTTCTTAAAATATCAATTAAATTAAGATAGCTCTTCATCCTTCTGAGATAGTTTAGATATACTCTTTCCCAAAGAAAAGGGATGGGTAGGCTTGTTTTCCAAGGAAGCTGTCAATTCTTGAATTACATAGCCTTGAATGCAAAATGGTGACCCTACTTTTGGAGCTAGAAAGTCACTAAGTTCAAAGTTTTTTGATGTAGTCATTTTAGAGGCCATGTAGCTCAACTCCTTTATTCTGTACAACGAGAGGCAGGATAGGGATGTGTAGAGGTGGAGGATGGCAAACTATGACCCATGGGCCAAATCTGACCCACTCTGTTTTTGAAGGGCCTGAAAGTTTATAATGATTTTTTGAGTTTTTTTTGCTTGTTTTAATTTTTAAATAGCTGGAGGGAAAATCAAAATAATAATATTTCAGACATGTGAAAATTATATGCAATTCAAATTTCAGTGTTTATAAAAAAGGTTTTAGCGGAACACAGCCACACTCATTTATCTACATAATCTTTATGGTTCTTTTCCCGACACCAGCACAGTTATCACTCTAGAGACTGTATGGTCCAAAAATCCTAAGATACTTATGATCTCCCTTTTACAGAAAAAGTATGCTGACACCTAGTGCAGTGGATGAAGCACATAAGGTCTAAAGCTAGACCACCTGAGAGTGATCCTGGAAAATACAGTGTGCCTCAGTTTCCTAACCTGTCAACTGGGGACAATAATGATACTTCCCTGGTAGGGATAAGGTACGAATCAAAAGAAGGTGTTTTAAACATTAGTGCCTGGTATAAAGTAAGAATTCAGTAAATATCAGATAATTCTATATTACAAGTGAAGAAACTCTGGCCCACAGAGATAAAGTGACTTCACAAGTCCATGGAATTGGCTAGAGGTGGACTGAGAGAATTTCCTGATTCTCCTTGCCTACACTATGTTGTCTTTTTAAATTTCTGTATTGACTGACAAAAAAACTTCTTGTGATATTTTGGTTGCTGTTTTTAAGCTACCTCAAGGCTACTCTAAAGGAGAACTTCAGTTTCATCCAATTGGTCTTCTATCAATCCTGTCACCTATAGTTGCCCAAAGGCAACTTTTTTTTTTTTTTGGTAGAACATTTGAGATTTTCAGGTCCTTACCTCAAACTTCTAGATGTTAAGATTTTCTTTATGCTTTTAACAAAGGACAGTAGAAGCCCCTTATAACTCAAAACTCACAAGTCTTTAAAAATATATATTTACTGCAAAAAATTCAGAAACAAGTAACCAAGGCATGCATACAGACCCCAGGACCTGAAGGACAGCAGATCTGTCTGTGAGCATGCGAGGATATTTGTTATTCCTGGTATAACACAGTCCTTTTTTTCTGGTTACTTTTCTCCCTTATCAACCCTCACACATTACCAGCACCATCTTATTTTACAAAACCTTTTAAATCTTGAAGCATGTCTGCTTACTAGCCCTGGACAACCACATTTTTTTTTGAGGCCTTGTTCATAAGAGCTTCATTAAATTCACTCCCAAACAGTCACTCCAATACGCCACGTTTCGTTGTCAGATAGTATACAATTTTAAACAATTATACATTTGTCACTGCTGTCTAACTGTTCTCCAGTTTTTCTTTTTCTATGTAATGCATCCTATCTTACAACAAAACTGGAATTCCTTAAGACCAGGCACACACCTTTCTTTATTTTTGGTATCACCCTACATACTTAGTTGAAGTTATTTACATGGTAAGCATTCAAAAAATGCTCCTTGCATTAATAAACAACTAGCCACAAATACATCCTATGAACAGAACTTTAACTTTAGAGACGAATAAATGACATCTGTAAACCATCACTAAGATTGTGGAAAGGACACTTTGTTAGTACATGGATATAAAGATCAACCATCAAAATTAAAACAAACCAGAAGTATAAAAGTATCTTAATTAAAATGGAGACCATCAATAGATGAATGGATAAAGAAGAGGTGGTACATATACACAATGGAATATTATTCAGCCATAAAAAGAAAAGAAACCCTACCATTTGCAATAACATGTATGGAGCTAGAGGGTTTTATGCTCAGTGAAATAAGGCAGGCAGAGAAAGACAGGTACCAAATGACTTCACTCATTTGTGGAGTATAACAACAAAGCAAAACTGAAGGAACAAAACAGCAGCAGACTCACAGACTCGAAGAAGGGACTAATGGTTACCAAAGGGGAGGGGTTAGGAAGGGTGGGTGGGGAGGGAGGAAGGGATTAAGGGGCACTAAATTTGCAATCACAATATAGGTAGGTCACAGGGAAGGCAATACAGCACAGAAAAGACAAGTAATGACTCTATAGTATCTTACTATGCTGACAGACAGTGACTGCAATGGGGGGCGGGGGGTGAGGACTTGATAATATGGGTGAATGTTGAAACCACAATGTTGTTCATGTGAAACCTTCATAAGACTGTATATCCATTATACTTTAATAAAAAAAAATGGAGACCACAACCTACAATAAAGATTAACTCTAGATCCTTAATGCTTACTCCTTTGAGATACATTAGCTCCACGATACTAGAAGTTAGATCTGATGTGGATACTGTGGGCACTGGTAAACCCTTTCTAAGTATTTTTTAAATCCACCTATAAAGGATTATGTTGAAATCCCACACAATCATAATTTTCATCTGCATGTATAATATACCTATAGAAACATCATTTAACATATGACTATGTGAGGTATATTTTATTGTAATAGTAGACAAGCAAACTGAATGTGTCCCAGGAAGGGGTCTTTTCCATTAACTTTTATAAAGGCTTTCATTTCAAACTTTCATTAACATCTGACAAGCAAGCTGAAAAAGCTTTGCTTAGAGCTTGGGTTAGGAACAAAATGCATTTTGGCAAAACTACTCCAAGATTACACTGACTGGCTGTGCGAGAATATACTAATTTGTTTTGTTTTGTTTTGTTTGGAGTGTGGAGAAAAGAGAGAGAAAAGGAGAGAAGAGTCATGGACCCTACTTTATGGTTGCCATGGAGGCAAGGTCAACCTTCCACACTTGGATCTACCAGCAGAGTTCAGACAGGTCAACGTGTGACCGGCTCAGGCTCTGGGGTTAAAAGTTCAAGCAGCGATGGAAAAACCAATATGTCCACGCAGAGTATGCTGTACAATTTATTTCAATTTACATCAAGCCATGCATATAAAATTTAGATAAATTCCATTCAAATCTGATGTTGCCTGACACACAATGTATGCAAACAGATGTCTGTGGGGCTTTTTCTGTGCTTTAGAAAACAACATTAAATTTAAAAATATGTCTCTGGGATTTCTTTATTGAATTACAAACTGAACATAATTTTAACTTAAATGTTTTCATCCTTTCTTTCAATTTTTTTTTGTGGGGGGTCTTAATAATTTCTCAGTTCTCAATCTACTCTATGTCATATTAAAGAGGATAATGTATATTTACAACTACAGCTTCACTGTTATTGTAGTTATAGATTCTATTTATATCCCTTACCACTTTCTACAAATATTTAGTGATTGATATTCCTGATTTATCTCTGGCTTCTACCCTCATCTTTTTCCACTCCGACAGAGCAAGGGTTCTGGAGGCTGCTGGGTCGCCTTCCAGCCACAAGGTGGCTCTCCCCGCCCCTTCTCTTGAGCCAACAGGGTGCACACCTTCGCTGAGGGCTGCGGGCAGAGGACGATTCGGACGCTAATTATGACCTATATATACCATTATTTTCCTTGTGAATTGAATGGATCATAACCCAGACCCGAGTACAATAAGATATAGTGCAAAACTGGTCTTTAGGAAGAAGGGAAATGTTCCCACTTTGCCTAATTTCTCTTCTCCTATCCTTCCAAAAAGTACAACGGACTAACCTGAGAGCAAAATGAACAAAATAAAGAAACACTCCAGAGGAACCTAGGAACTCTTTGTTGCCAAAGAACAGAGTCACAGACTAGATAAGGCCAAATTTTAAGAAAAGAACACAACTTATTCTTACTCAAACTGGAGCCTGCATTTGGAGGAGGAAAAGGGTTTGGATTTTCTGGTTCTGGTAACTTACTTACAAGGAAGTTTTCATGAGGACCTCACAGCACTTTCTTAGAAGTCATGTGTCATGTCATATTTGAAGAACAGTGATCTTTAATACTGCATGGCTTTAAAAAGAGTAGAAACATTACATATTTGCTTCTTGCTTCTTAGGACACAGGGTCCATATTTCATAAATGGGATTTTTACAGAATACATCATAATTTTCTACAGATGAAATAGGCATAAAGAGATAAATCATTTGTCTTATTACATGGAAAGCCTTTCCAAAAGTCCAAGTCCTAATGTCTCACATTTTACATGTTCTGTTTCAGGGAGAAGCTATTTGGGCAAGTTTCATTTTCTTCACCTGTGAAATGGAGATAAAAATAAGACCTATTCCTCATTGGATTTTTGTTAGGATTAAAGGAGTTAATATACGTAAAGCACTTACAAGAGTCCTTGGTACATAATAAGAGCCACATAAATGTTTGCTATTATTATTACTATTTATTTAAGCTCAGTACTTCCTTGTCTGCAAGCACTTTGTGACACAAACATTTGAGAAAAATGAACTTTCATGGATTTTGTAAAGAATCAGAGAGTATCATTTTTAGATACCTGAATGGGGTAACTGATGGTTTCTAGAAACCATCAAGGATAACTGATAGTGTCTGGGCTTTTTCCTCTTCACAAACTTAAAAAAAATATAAGCACTTCTTCCAATTCTGATATCACCTTCAATATGACATTAAAAAAAGAAACTGATTTCTAACTCTCAAGCTTGCTTTAGATAACACCTCAGCAAATGCATCATTTTACTAAAGCAAACAACTGTAAGTGGTGGTTCTAATAACTTTGTTACAATACTTTTATCGTACATAGATTAATTTTCATTTTTCACTATATTAAAAAAATCTTCAGTATCTTACTCATGCTAGAATATAACCTTGTTAAGCTCTTGTTAAACTTAGAACATATGAGCCCCTTGCTTCTAAAGTAAATAAACATTTTGAATTCCCTTGTAAGCTGCCTTGACAATTCTCAAACAAATTTTCTAAGGGCACAAATGATATCCTTAACTTAAGATGACCTACAATAAGTCAACCATGAGCAAAAGTTTATGTGGAAATAAAATCCTGCATTCACATAAATCCCTGTTTGTATAAAGAGGGATCTGTATACACAGATGTAAATGTATATATACATACTGATATATATAAACACATATGTACGCCCTCCACATATATTCCAAATAGGTAGAAATACATATTTAGAGGCCAGGCGAGATAAGCAAATCAATTTTCAGTAACCAAGGAAAGGAGTGTGACATTTTTTAATACCTGCTATACTGTCATGCAACCCTTTATTCTTTATTATTTCTGTCAGATACTACTCGGTGCCTGGTAGACAAATGCTAGACCTAGTCCTGACCATTTATTTCTACTCCGAGTTACTTCAAGCCTAACTCTTTAGAACTGTTTGAAAATGCTGTCCTGATATGTTGGCCTTGCACTCTGGAGTAAGGGTGGGAATAAGGGGAGGTGGAGAGGAATCCTTATGGAGAGGCAATTTGGAAAGTTTTTTGAGGGAAGCCTGCCTTGGCTTTGCCCACACTTGCACAAATAAAACTTAGAAAGACCCTTTTTCTTCTGAACAATATGTATGTGTTACCAGAAGCAGTGTCTTTTGTTGCCAGAAGCAGTTTTTGCTGCATGCATCAACTTTCACTATATTCTTAGCAACTCTTTCTTTAATGCCGGTTTCAGACATCAGTTAACAGAACCCCTTAAAGAACAGATGTATTGAAGAAATGCATCAATTTGTTATTTGTTACAGTTTGGGGGTGTCTGTCCTATGGGTTTTCTAGCCAAAGGCTTATATGTTTCCCAAGAGAAATTTACTTTCATGAGAGAAGAAAATTGAGGCAAATCACTGCTGTTAGACCCTGGAGTCAGAGACACTGGTTTGTTGTCCTTCTGTACATGTGAAGAAAAAGCCCACAGTTACAGAAACAGTTGGGTTTCAATCCATCTCTCATTCTTTCCCAGTGTGAAAAATTACAAATGAAACCAAATTTTTCTCTGTCAATAGAATGTGTATGATTACAGCTGTTCATATTTTCACTCTAATGAAGGGCTGCACATTTAATTGTAAGATTTATTAGGTACTGTACATAGCTGTGTACATGCAAAACAGTTAATCGACATCTAAAATGCTGGTTGTTTATTCTGACACTAATGATCATATTTCTTAATTTGAAGCAAAAAGCATTTGGGGAAAATGTATTTTGTTCCCTCCAAATAAGAAATTAATAAATTCAATGTAAGAAATAAAAAGGGCTGGAGAAAAAAATTACTGATTTACGTATGTGAGGCTGGGGAAAAAATAAAGATGCTAAAAAAAGTCCATAATCCCCCATTCTGCTGGAAACAAGAGAGTTGATTGCCAGCTTTGTTTGATTTCACAGAGATCTCATACGAGGCTGGGTTCATAAACAGGTGAAATGATGGAGTTTATTGCAACGCACATCAACACTGAAACTAAATAACTGTGTTGCCATCTCAGTCCCGCTGAAAGACGGATGGTAAACTTGACCTGCCGCTGGTACTATCCGATTGCCATTTTTTATTCCCCCTTCGCCGCCCCCCCAGGCTGAACCACGTTGAGTAAATGCATGTGCACGGTCAGGTCAGGCCCCAGGATCGGGTGAAACTCGGTTCACATTTGCATACAGGCGGAGCCTCACAATGAAAGCCCATCTGTTCCTGTCTCAGAGTACAAATCGAATGTCACCCAACTCACTGCAAACGACAGCAGCATGGCCATTAGATGGAGGAACACTCAGCTCAGGTTACGGATATGGAACTGCTGATTTGGGTTTAAATACCTGATAACTGAAGACTTTTCATTATATGTGAACAAAGAATGAACTTTGAACTGCTCAGGAGATACCCTCTCCCCACATTGGACAACCCTGGTCCTATCCATTACTAATACTTAACTGTCTCTATTTTTGTATAAAAATTAGCCAGGCTAAATGTCACAGTGTACTAAATTATTGCTTTTTTTGGAAAGGGAAGGTGGAGGTGGAGCAGCAAGGGATGCTGTAAACAGAAATTGAACTCTGAACTCTATATGCTCTCAAAGGTCATTAATATCATGGCAATGTTGTTCCTTGAACTTCTAAATTTTACCAGGGTGGAAATTTTAGTTGCTAAAGTTTAACCAAAGTGTGAACTGCCCCAGCCCTTTTGTCCCTCCCTCTTAAGCCCATTTAGTCAAATAGTGCACCTGTCTCCTAGAATCTTCTCTACTTTCAGGCCTGTTTATTCCAAAGTTTATCAGTTACAGTCTATGTCAGAGATTATTTTTCTGTTAAAATTTGGCAAGTATCTTCATTTACATACAAGAATTGCATATATTCTGACACAAAAAAGAGAGCTGTTCAAGAAGAAACCCCAGGATAATTAGCTTATCCAAGCATAGGACATGATAAATACAAGGAAACTCATTTGCAAAATATGGATAGGCTTTCACCAAATGCCTTCTTGTCCTGTTTTATGGCAAGAATCTACTTCTATGAAAATATTTCTCAGGGAAACACAAGCATCTGGCATTTGGTTATTTGTGTTCTTTTTGGAATATTTCTGTATTCCATTACATGAATCACATTTAACATTAAAATACCATTTCACTCATTAGCCAGTTTGTTTGAGTCCCAGTGCCATGTAGAGTAGAGAAAACAGGCTGGCTAGTTTTTCTTTAACCAGTTATTCTTCTTTTCTAGTCGGTAATGGTGTCACTTCATGAATTACAAATGTAATGCCTGATTGGGTAAAAAAAAATTTTTAATATTTGCTTGAATTTTCTTCATTTGCATTAACCAATTTTATACTTCTTTTCTTGCATATATTTCTTTTTCTTAAAACACTTACTAAAACAGTCTTATAGAATTTAATGTACTGGAATTACACATGGAATCCAGAATGCTTAAAGGCCATTGGCTCTTAAAGACTGTGTCTCTTCAGCCAGGGTTTCTTTACTACTATGTGAAACTATGTTCTTATTGTGTGTCCTTTAAAAATAATACCAGGGTAAAGAAAAGATTTGAGGCTTTTTCTTTTTTCGTCCCATGCAAGAGCTTACGGTCAACCTTAATGGAAGTTCTACGTGCACTAAAAGAGAGAATGGACCCTTTGTTTCAGAAGAATGACCAAGACAAGGGTGAATTTTGGTTCCACTTTGTCAAGTTTAAGGGGAAACTGAATTCAGGAAAAGAGGGAGTAAGAGAGATGGAGAGAAAAAGAAAGAGAGCCTCAAACAACTTTTTTAGCTGTCTCCTCATTGCCTCCAATCTTAAACTTAAAATATTTTATTATTATCTTGTAAACAAGTGAGGAATTTGCATTAGAGGACACATGGCCTTGTGATCTCTTGAAGATGGTCTGTTTGCTTGCCTTCCATTCAACTGGACATCTTATGTGTGATCAGCAACAAAGCAGAAGAAACCAAAAAACAAGAAATATAATACTAGAGGTATTCTTTCTGTCCATGTCAGGAGAAAATGCCACATTAAGGATGTATGACTGCTTTAATTCTATGTCCCTGAAGAGATCTGAATGAGAAATATTCTGCTTATTTCAAAGGATAAAATAACTTGTTTATAGAAATACTGATTAGTTGGTTTCTTGTTATGCACTACTGGTTGGGGGTGTGTGAACAGGAACCGAACCTTGAACTTAATTTCCCCTTTGAACTCATGACCTTTGACAAGATTCCCCATGTGTTCCCCTTCAGACAAATTTCATCACAATTACAGTCCCTTCCACTTGAGTTAAAGATATATAATCATTGATTTGACCTAATTACCTGATACATCCCTTTCTTTGCAAGGTGAAAGCTAAATGTGTGAACAGAAGCTGACCCGTGAAGTTCTGATATCCAATTTTTATTCTAATTATCATAAAACACTTTCAGTCTTACTCTATTTTTCTCAAGTTTTCTTTTGGCCCCTTCCCTGAACCCACCATTCCTTCAAATTCAACAATGCCCCCTAGGTTTCAAGCTGCTTGGCAACAGACCTTCAAATGCATTATGCACTACATGTTCAAAGTGTCATTTTTAAACAAAATACTAAAGACTAACTCTGCATTAGAAAGTCGTCACTAACCCCTGTCTTTCATGAAAAAGTCCTCTGAGGAGATAAAAGAGTGGAAACTAGAAAGTTCCCACAAGATTCTGAAATTATCTGACTCCTTAGCATCAATCTATTATGATTCGGACTCTCTCCTAATAATGTATAAACTTCAGGTTATAAAGTGGACACAGGCAATATCAATAGAGTTAGTATAATCAATTTAAACTATGGGGTACTGTCTTTTTTAAGAGAAATATGTGTGTATATGTGTGTGAAGGGAGATATCTGCTAAGTTTAGTGCAACAAATACCAAACAAAGACTTTAGAAAAAAGGTTAAATCATGGGATACATTTAAAGAAATTAACTATGTGATTTAAAAGCAAAATTAGAGTTGAGAGAAACTGTATAAATTGATTTAAAAAATTAATTTGTGAGTACTTCTCTTTACTTCAAGTTACATTTTAGAAGGAATAAACTGAAACCACAGAGTTTTCATTATCTTGTCTTAGACAAGTGAAAAAAATAAAGATGAATTGCAAAAAGTTAAATAGCAAAGAATAAACAAAGAAGAGATGGTTTTCACTTCTTTATGTTACAGTTTATATTCAGGGACATCATGTTCTCTCAGAAATGAAATGACAGTCAATATTCTTTTATGTCATGTTTGCATCATATCACTCCAAATGTTAACAGACATTACAAGTGGAAAAGACAAAAGGCCTGGAAAGAACACACCTATGAAGTCAACTCACCTGTTCTTTTTGTTGGAACTACTTGTGTCCTCTCTTAAACAAATTAAACCACTGAAAGAAAAAGTAATCCTTCACCTGATCATCATGATGGACCAGCACCCTGAGATTTTTTCTCAGCAATTAGTTTTAATTATATTTTGAAACCCAAGGCCTAAGTATGTAGGAAAAGAAAAAAAAAGCATGCGGGCAAACTTTCTAAGTAGGAAATTATCACAGTGTGCACTGAGGCAAATCTTTAAAAGATTAATATTTTATGTTGTCAAGTGTAACTAGGGTTGCACAGACTTTACAAAATAGGCTGGAAAATTCCCACAATGCTGGGCCACAAGGTAGAGTTTCTAAGGCAGCAGGTCTAATCTGCTACCTTCCTACACTTATACAAGTACAAAAAGTATAAAGAACTCTGAAAAATACTTGGGAAAAAATGCCTCCCCCCTCTGCCCCAGGGCCTGAGGTACACCTCAGGAAGCACAGAATAGTGTCCTTGTGGAGACTTCCTGGATGGAAGCAACACACAGCCGGATGGCGGATCCATGCTACAGTCACATTATTTATTTATAAAAACATTGCTTCCACTTTGTGTTTGGCTATCATAAGGACCTTTATCAATACATATTATATTGGTCTACCAGGCAACACTCCAGGCAACAGAGAAATAGGGTACCCATTCTGTGACAAAAATAATGAATTTGGCATTATTCTGAACCTCAGGATAGTTCAGTGTCAAAATGGATAGATAGCAGAACATAACCAAAAGAAACTGGGCTCAGTTTCAGTCAGAATTCTAGGCTTGAGGAGTAAATTAAAAATTTGCACTCATACAATAATTTTAGGGTTGGCATAAACATGGATAGAAATGCTGGAAAAGAGTGTTCAGAAAAAAGGACAAATGTTACATCCCTGGGGTAGGGGGTGCTATGAAATGTCCTCGACAGTTGAGATTCTTAATGTGGTATCTGTGAACACCCTGAAATTATATGCAAATGTGTGTGTGTGCTTGCTTGTGCATGCTCATTTTTATGGCAAGAAGAACCACTGCTATGTAGTGATAAGAAAATGAATTAAAGCACACAAAAAGTGATTATTACATTTCCAAAGAAAAGATACTGGAAGCAACTAACAGCCACCATCATCTCTCAGTTAGAACAGTGGTTTTCAAACTTTAAAAAATTGATTGTCCTACTCGTAAATGTTCTATTAGACATAAAATATATGTGTATTAATCTATAAATTATATATGCTACCATTAATCCATTAATATTAGAAAAGCTTGATTTCATAAAAGCACACAAATTCTAGTATTTTCTTCCTATCAGATGTGGATCACCTAGTACACCTCACTCTGGTCTTCTCCCACTCCCAAGCCCCTTAAAATCAATTTTACAGAGTAATTAGAGAAGTCTTTCAGAAATATAAATTATATCATGCCAGCTTTTTGTTAAAACTCACTAGTTGCTTCCAATGATATGCAAAAATAAGATCCAAATGCCTATTTGTGGCTGAAAAGGTCCTCTAGGATTTAGTTCTTTCTGCCTCTTCCCTCTCATTTCCTCACTCTGTCTCACTCATTTAGCTCTAGCCACATATGTTTCTTAAATATTCCTTGAATCCTTTGAGATGGTTTCTACTTCACGGCCTTTGCATCTGCCGTTCCTTCTGCCTGGAATACTCCTCCTTTCCATCGCTCCATGGCTTTTCTCATCTCATTCAGCTCTCTGCTCAGAGGCCTCCTCCGGGCATTCTGTCTCAGAGTCCCACTGCCACCCCCTTCCAGTCATTTTCTACCTCTGTGCACTCCAGCCTTTTTTTGTTTTGTTTCAGAGCATTTACCACAGTCTGACATTGCCTATGCATCTCCCTCAGAAAAATGTAAGCTCTATGAGGCTAGGGATTTGGTCAGTTTCATCTTTATGTCCCTAATAACCTAGTCTAAGTTCTAGCATACAGTATGTCCTCAATGGTACATGAATGAAGAACATTCAAAGCAACTGACAGACATTTACCTGCTGGTCATTTGAAAATAAACCTCAAAAGCATGTTCACATATCAGGCCACCACACTAAGATGAAATATAAGCTAAAATCAGCTCTCTCTTTTCTCAACTTCCTTAACACTAAAACCACATCTTCCTTATGGTAACCATTACTGTTTCCTTTGTTCCATGCTTATTTGTAAACAGATCTTATCTCTGCTAGTAGCCTTTGAAGAAAAATCCCAATCTGATCCTTTATTGTAACCCTCACCACATCCAACATGTAGCAGGTGCCCAGCCCCTGGATTGTGGGTGGGGCTAACAGTCACATCCTGGTCATGACAAATTGAGGCCCAGCTGCTCATGTACAAGTGAGGGGTGCCAGCCCCTTGCAGTTACTCTGAACAACAATCCTTGACTCTATACTCAGATGGATGTTCATGGGCATTCATCTGTTGACAAGGCTGAATGAAGAAAAAAGACTCACACTGGAAATGAATCTGTGAAAAATCACCAATTCCTTGTATGATAATGGAGGAAAAAACGATCTCATTGTTGATAAAAGAAAGATGAACACAGAGACTAAATTTACCAGATGACCTTCATTTCCTTTTTTAGAGGTCAATTCCTAAACAGAAGTAGAAATATCACAAACATGGTGTTTAAGTAATAATGTTTAGTACATATGCTATATTGAATATACTTAAGAAATCAAATTATGTAATAGGAGCAATTTTAAGGATGATGATGAAAGTGCTCAAAGGTTCAGACTAAGCAAAGTATAATTCTATACTTGGACTACTAGGCTGGTCATATATAATATCCACAAAAAACTCTTTTTGAAAAAACTCAAATATACTAGGACATGAATAATTTTCATATACCAAAACTTAGATAAAACTTGAAAACAAATGATAATAAGCAAGTCACTTAACACTTTTGCATCTTAGTATCATTATCTGTAAACCAAAGGAACTAAAATAAATAACTTCTTCAGGTCTTTTCTCATTTGAACTATAATTATATAATCATTGATTACATAATTATTAATACTTACATATAATTATTTTATAATTAATTACATGATTACAACAATTCGACTAATAATCTAGTTGGGTTTTTCAGGATGTTTATGTGTTTTATGCTTATTAATGGCCAAAACCAAAACAGATATTAAATTCTCATGAGATATTAACTTAGGAGGTATCATAGAAGTTTGCAAAAACAGAGAAACAACCAAACAGGTAGAGTTCAGGTAGACACTGAAGTATTTCAAGAATAAAATAAAATGGAATTAAATCAAGAAAAATCTTGTAATCAACAGGTCTGGGAGAAAAATAATACAAAATACAAGTATCAATAAAAAGGAAAGGTTTAGAAACCACAATACTATTAAAGATCTCATGGCAACAGAGAAAGGCAAATGAGTTTGCAATATGACACATTAGCAAAGACACTGATTTTTGGATTTCATATTCAGCAGCATAATTCATAATAGTCTAGGAAGGTGTTGTGTTTCTATATTCTTATGTAGGAACTGCCACATTGAAACAGACCAGTGGTCCATCCCTTTTGCCATGCTATTCTGACAGTGAACAGATATTTCAGAGGAAAGCTCTACCCTTACCAAGCCAAATCCAATAATACACCTAATGGTGCAATTCTGTATCAAGAACATCACTTCTTTTTGACCTCAGATGGCAATTATCTTCTACTCAAAGCAGGAGGTTGGATCGCTTGATTTCATGTTGGGTAGTCCACTTAAAAGGTCCTACTTAAAATTACATCAAGGCTGCTGTCTTCATTCATTTGGCTTTTGGAATATACTAAACTACTTTCAGTTTACTGTCACCACACTCACTGTTGGGCTCTCAGGGGTTTGCAATCATGTACATGTAGTATAAACAGCTATATTTTGTACTAGCAACTCATGTTTTAAAAATCTTTGCCTTCTTAAAAATAAAGGGTTTCTATTATTAACTTCAATGTTTTCAAAGACTTGAGTATTCCCAATTTAATATAACTGATAATCTTGAAATGGAGACAAAAGGGAGACTAAACCTTTAATGTTTGAAGGAGACCATAAATACACATAGTGGTTAGAATAACTTTGATAGAAATTCTCTGAACAAATGAGGTCTTGGTCTTTGTTCTTGATGGTTCTCTGACAGAGTGAGAAAAAAAAGTAGACTGGAATGGCAAAAGGCAGGCAGGTGATCAGGAGTGTGAGACTAGAGCTGTTTATCACTAGTTTCCAGTTCCTGCAGGTTCAAATGTCCATTGCAGAAGCACTTGAGCCATAAATCCCAAGGTCCTCTCACTTTCAGAGGAATCTCTTTTAGAAAGGATCTTCACCTGCCATGCCTTTCCCATAGCCCTGGAGCACGCATTTTAAGAATGGAAGTTAGAATTACTTTGAAGCTAATATGAAAGAATAGGTGAAGTGTTTTCCCAACTGGGAAAATAATGACAAACTTGGAGATGCCAATGATCTCCATTAGTGTATTCTGGACATGAGAGACAGCAGATCACGGTGGTCAATGATGGTGCTCCACAAGCTGATAAGAAAAGTTACATTACAATTCTGAATATCGTTTTTGAGATGACTTTTTAAGATTTAATAAGAAATCTTATAATCAAGTGCCTAAAATATCCCTAACATGAAAACCCATCTACTAAATGGACAAATAATCCAGGGTCTTCTAGTAAGCAATTAGGTAAAAAACTTGAAGGGCAAAATTATCAGGATATTTCATGAGATAAGATATCCAAAGGCATTCAAGATAACCCAGGAACAAAAATCAAGCCAAAGGAAAGAAGGATGAATTTCCTATCAATGATATTGGTTATACCAGGAAATAGTTCCTCACGAACCACAAATAACAAAGTAGTAATTCAAGAACCTGTCATCAGTAAAAACATGGCCTTAAGTATGAATTAAATGATCTTTTTGGCTCGTTGTATATCTTAAAAGTCTCTAAATCAATTCTAGGAGATAAATAAATCAGTAATATCACCTTAAAATTAAACTGATACTTCTGGACAAAGATATCTTTCAAAAGTAAAATTTTCCTTTACTGTTCTGAAAATAAGGTTGCTGTAAAAACCTATAACATGGTAGAAATTCATAGTGCCCAGCACACTTATAAATAGAAATTCATAGTGCCCAGCACACTGAAATAAAAGTAAATTATTAGAGCTGAACTTTGTTAGCTCCTAAAAACAGTAATAGTTAATATTAGTTACTGCTATTTAGAAAAGAAAGTAAGCTTTTCTTAAAAATCTTATTAAGGCAAAGGAAACACAGTCAGGAAGAAAATTAATGCAAAGATTTTTATCAAAGAAAAAGCAATAACAATCAGTAAAAATGACAGTTTAAAAAGCAATAATAAAACATGCTATTGTGTACTTGACATTTGCTAAGAATAGACCTTGGGTGTTCTCATCACAAAAAAGAAAGAGAGAGAGAGTTGAGTGTGAAGTAATGGATGTGTTTATTATCTTGATCTTGGTAATGCATATGTAATGAAATCATCACACTGTACATTTTAAATATATACAATTATATTGATCAATTCGTCCTCAATAAAGTTTGGGGAAATAAAGAACAGTAATAAATAAAATTCATGGAGACCTAGAAATTCATTCAACCATTATCATGCTAGCCAGGGAGTAGAAGGTAGTGATTATGGAACTCATTACATGTCTAATATTTTCTATTTCTAGTGGAAATCTGTATATTCAGGCTTGGGCTACTCAAGCCAATGGCAGGCATCCAGATAAAGAACCCCTGGCATGTGAGGTCTCAGAATTTCCCTTTCTTTTTGGAGGATGTCATACTGATTGGTAATATACTTAGTCTATAACAGGACGGAGAGAAAAAAAGCAAGGGACAGATAACCAAGAATCCAACCAGACTGCAGAAGAAGCTACCCATTTGTACATGTTTTCCATTTACCCAAAAGCAGAGAATGGTCCCTCAAGAAATCATTTAGGTCAATTCCTTACCTTCCTGGATATAAACATGTAACTTGTTCAAGACAGACGGTTAGCCACGTCTATTTAAAAGGATTTCTAAGGAACAGTATACCACAAAATGATCTTTGGTGTCCTATTCATCCTTCTGTCTCATTATCTTTGAAGGTCATATACTCTCTGCATTCATCCCTCTTCTTCCCCCTGCCAGCGTCATGGAGGTCCCCTCCACTGCTCACTGACACTATGCCAAAAGCCTCCTGATCTTGTCTCTAGTGCTCTCTTCCTCCCCAAACATAGATCTGACCATGTCAATTCACGATTAAAGTTTTTTTCATAGCTGACTACCTCCTACAAAATAAATTTTAAAGTCTTCACAATTAGTACCCAAACTACTTGCAGCCTTGTCTCCTGTTCCCACTTGCGCAGCACGTGTTCCAGCCACACCCAAATACCAAACCTACCCAAGTCACCACATCTTTGCTCATTTTCACTATTTGTATGAAATTACCTTTCCTTCATTTTAACTGTTGACTACTTCAAAGCCCACTACTGTCTTGAGGTTTCTGTATAATTTTGTGGGATCTTATGCTTTGTTCTCTTAACACATTACAGAATCACCATATTCTACCTTCACTGCATTTGCACATAAATCTATTTGTAAGCCACTTGAAAGCTAGGGATAGTCTTGCTCTCCCCATTATTTCTGGGCATAGAGCTTACACAGGAAGGCACTCAAATGCTCACTGAACTATGCATTTGTATTTAGACCATTTTCATTTGAAATGTGGTTTATTTGGAGTGGGGGACAGGCAAAATCAGCACAGTCTCTAAAAAAGATTACGCCCAAGGTATAAAGGAGAGAGTGGCCTGGATATATGTATTCTTCTAGTTTTGCTACTTATTGGCTGTGTCCAGGGCAATTCACAAAATCTCTGAGCAAATGACTGCTATATCTCTAGGCAACAAGTCTCTATTCTAGTCAGGAAGAAGGTAAAGGAATAAATGGAATGGCGAAGACAAGAGGGACAAAGGACTTTATCAGCTTTTTATTTTGGAATGGACACTTTTCTCTAGTGTCCACTTCACCTTATACCTTTGATGACCAGATCTGTGTCCTGAGGCCATCTTACTGCAGGTTTGTCTAAGAAGGCAAGTGTTTTCAGCTGGGCATATGGCCACTGGGGACAAAATCAAGGTTCTGTAAGTAAGAAGTAAAATGAAATGGATGCTGATACACAATTGGTAGAGCCTATCACAACTCAGAAGAGGGAGGACAGCGAAATCACTACACTTTCAGACAACAGTAAAACAAAGCTAGAGAGAAAGAAATCAAGTTAATGTGGACAAATTGCAGAAAAGCCTCACAAGACTGCATCAATCACTGGGCAGAGAAATGGCAGATGAGTCCCAGTATAGCTAAGTGTTAGCTAATGTTTTTTCATACTAGGAAAATATACAGGAAATTTTACTCACAGGACCTAAATTATACTTAATGGATTATGGACATTCAATAATTAAAACCAAAGAGAAGTTTTTCACTTAGATCATTAGAAAGTGATCCTTGAGGACATTAGTCTAATGGGCTGCTCTGGGCAAAGAGGGCACAAAATTGGAAGCATTATGATAAAAGGTATTGTATCCTTTATTTTAAAATTTGTTTAGCAAGCATTTACTTAGCATTTTTATGTGGAAAGTACCATGCCAGGTGCTGGAGAGTAAGAAAAGTTGGATTAGGCATCATCACTACCTTTAAGAGAGACAATGAAGATGGAGATACATACAAAGGCCTGGACAAAAGAGGGGTGAGAAGAATGATGTTGAGCGAATGCAGATTCCAAATGGGACCAAGGGTGCTGGGATGTCTGCTACCCTAACACCGCCCCAGGGACAGGATGGAGGAGTCTCCCAGGTCTGGTTGGTATGTTTTATAGGGCATCCAGCCCTTCACAAACACATGCTGTGCTTGCTCTGTTTGTTCCTTATATATACTCATGTCACTGTGGACATTCACATGTCCTCAGCTGTAAGTTGACACTTGTTTAATGTCACAATAGGACACTAATTAAAAAAAAAGAAAGACCTTTCATTTTAAAAAGTAACATGGTTAAACCAGCCAACTTAGGAAATACAGAAACACACAAAAGAAAAAAACTCCATAATATCATAATGCAGAGAAGCCTACTATTAACATTTTGGAATATGCCCTTCCCATACTGTTTTGTATCCTGCTTTTCCCCTTTAATATATCATGGACATTTCCTATGACAATAATGAGTCCTCTACTGACAACATGATTTTTAATGGTTGCACTGCAGTCCATCATATGGTATCCTGTAATTCATTAAACCAATCCCATGTAACTAGATATTTAGGTTGTTTACAATTGCTTGATATACTAGGAGCTATACTGGTTTATTTGCTTAGCAAAAATTCCTAGAATGAAACTTCTGGGCCTAGGGCTCTGCACATTTTCAAGATTTTTGAAAAATAACTTTCACTGCTTATTTTAAGTATGTAAATAATACTTGTTATTATTATTAAAAAAGTTAATGTTCTTTATGTGGAATTTAGATATAAAAGCATGTCAAAAATATTTTGGTGAACATTACAGTCTTTTTTTCTTTGCACACATATATATTTCAAAAAGTGGGAGCTCAAAGCATGTGCTATCTTATAACCTTACATTTTCACTTAATAAAGTACAAACATCTTTCTATAGTCATTAAATATTCTACAAATATCACTTTTGATGGTTGCATATATTCCACTGTATGGGGGTAGCTTAGATATTTAATGTATTTCCAATTTTGTGCTTTAAAAAAACAGGTCTGCAATGAATATCCTTAAGCATCTATATGTACAGTTATTTTCTTAAAGTACATTTAAAGTTAGACTGCTAAGTCAAAGGGCATTTACAATTAAGGTTTTGGATACATTTTCCCCCAATTTCCCTCTGGAAGGATTGTACTAAGCAATACACACACCTGCAGCTTGTGGCCATTTCCTTATTTTTGCCTGAGGATTTTCACTTATTGCTGCCCAAGCCTTGTCAGCCCAATAAATTCTTATTGATTCTTTGAGACATAATTCAAATATCAACACCTGAGAGGCCTTTCCTGATCTGCAGTTCCCTTTCTAGGTTTGGTTATTGCTCTCTCCACTATGCTCTCATAACACCACTTATGTTCCTCATTAGTGTTTACTACTAAGTTGTCAAATTTTTCAAATATTATCTTTCCAACTTGACTGTGCTTCTTGGAGGCAAGGGTCTTGTCTTATTCACAGCTGTACAGCCAGTGCCTGGCTGAGTCTGACACACATTAGGCACCAACAAATGTTTGCTGGATGAATGTAGACATTACTGTCAGAACTTCCCATGTTTTCTTACAGAAAATGCTGCAAGCTTGTTATCAGATTTCAATTCTTGATACAATGTGCTGTACAAGAACCCATAGGTGTTAAACAAATATAGGAAGTGTCCAGGATTTTTAAAGTATAATCTAGTGGGAAGTGTTCATTAGTAATATTTATGGAAAGGAAAATTAAGACATATATTTCCAAACTTTAACCTTCTACTTTAGAACCCTTGGCAAAATAAGCTCTACTAGATATTTATAAGCAAGTCTTAAATATATAAATAGCTTTCATTTTAAAAGGGAAAATTTTCATTAATACACACAAACACATTTTGCATTGTTAAAAATGTGCACACACATACACACATACCATCTTTTTGTGTCAACAACCTAGATCTACAAGTTCCAACCAAGTAACATATGGGGAAACTTGAAAACAGTTATGTTATACTCATGTTATAACACTTCATAATCCTTCCAAAGGTGTAAGGCATCAATAATTCCACCTTTATTATAAACAACCTGAAATATGAACATCTTTGTACATACATCTTGCTCTTGCCATAACTATCCCAATAATGGAGGGAAATGCATCTGTTTATTTTAGTATGGGCCAAACTAATTACGATACCTGTCAAAATCTTCCTGTCCCGTATTATTCTTGAAACCTTGGTAAGTTCATTTGTTTCAGAGCTCGGGAAACAAAGATGATAAAAACAAAGGGAACTATCATAGTCTGTGGGAAACTCTACAGGTCAAATGGCTCAGGTTCTTCAATCTTCTGGAGCTTCAGAATTAACTGGCTATAGTATCTGCATAGTTGTCTCTCACTGGGATAATTTTTTGCCTATAAACTCAGCACCTCTGTAAGTGAAGAACTGGTTTTATTTTAAATGGCTTATCTAGGCCATCTTTGAACACTTGGGACATTGCAGCTCACAGTGTATTTGCATCTCCTTTTATGTCTGAAATCTTTTTCTTTTAATGTTTGTTTTCTTATATTGATTGTAGGCCAGAATTCAGAGCAGGACAATAACAACATATTTTCAATATTTTTGGAATTCTAATAATTTCTCCTCACTTTTTTCTAGATTATTCCTTGTTCTGATGACCATCAAGTTGAGCATTATCAAGATTTATAGAACACTAGGAACTTATTATAAAGCCCTTTAACCCAAAATGCTTTCTTTCCAAAGAACCATTTTTAGTGGTCACCACAAGGTGTGCGATGAGAAAAACCGAATGAGCCCAGGGCTTATATCCATTCAGAATGGACCATTAGGGTCAAAAAAAGAGCAATTTACTTACTTCTTTTAAAAACTGTTTAAATACGTATTTTCCAAAGTGACTGCTAAACATTAAATTAATGGAGCACTCTTTCAATTTTAGTACTCTTTCAAATTTAGAAAGGCATAAAGTTCAAGAGACTAAGTGATAGACCAGAAAACAAATCATAGTTTTCAGATTGGGGTTCAAAGACATCTGCACTTTTTTTTCTTTTCTTTTTCAAATGTTGCCTATGTTAAAAAAAAATTATTATGTCTTGTTTCTTTTAATCTACATGTTGCCCTCAACCCTGCTTCCCCTTATCATTCATCCACTGAAGAACCTGGGATGTTCAGTTGGTAGTTTCCCACTGTCCTCACCTTGCCAATTGCAAACTTTCAGGCAGTTCAACACATTCTGTCCTGTTATTCCTGCAAATTGGCCATTGGACCCAAAGGCTGAATGATTCATGTTTGGCTTTTTTGTGCCTCAGTTTCCTAACTTGACAAATGGAAACCCATACTTGAAAGTATGACAGCTCACTAGGAGAATTGTAGTTACCAGTGCAGAGGTGGCTAAAGGCTGGAAAACAACCCTGGTGAGAGCGTCGTCAGAGACCTCACACCCTGCAAACCCAGTTTCATGTCTGCTACAGGTGATATGCACGATTGCAGATAAATCTCAGACTCAGTTTCCTCACCTATTAGACAGACTCATGAGATTGCTGATGGTTAAATGGGGCAATGCATTCAAACAAGATTTTTAAACTGTTAAATGCTACAAAAGCATATCAATTTGTGACAAGCATTACTCATTAGCAGGGGCTTAAAAACTTTCATAATGAAAAATATTTTAGTGTCGTGGAGAATTAATTTCTTCAAAAAGGTTAGATACAGCATTGAGTTGAAACAAGGAAATGATCTACATGACTTAAAGAATACTTGTGAAGGAATAAGTGATGGCCTCTCGGCCCCACCCCGAAACCTTAGAGCCCTAAGATGCAGGAGCTCTGTAAGTCCTGTAGGATGAAAGCCGTGTATGCTTCTACTATACACAAACATCACAGTACCATTTAAACAACTCACTCCAAACCCACTCATCAAAATGTCGAGTAATGATTTACAGCGGGTGAATACTGAAAAAAAAAATGCTGATTTTTATTTACCTTTCAATCTGTGCAAATCCATTAACTATGGATTCTAATGCTCTTCTTCAAAACACTGCCAGGTCACTTCCCTTCTCCCACTCCACATCCTGTTTTCTCTGGGCTCTCACATAAATTTACTTGAGGGCCCTTCTGCCTATTCACCTACCTCACACCTCTGACCTTCTCGGCCACAGCCTGTGCCTTGGCCTTCCTTTCTTCTCTCCTTGTCCACCCAACTTCCATCCAATCCATCTTTCAAAAAGTTTCTGGGAGACTATTTTCAAGTTGTCTTGACTATCTAGTTAAGAAGTAGCCATTTTTGTCTTAGAGCTATCCTCTCCAATACGGTAGCCACTAGTTACATGTGGCTATTAAAAATGTATATTTAAATAAATTTTAAATTACAAAATTTAGTTTTCTAGTCTTGTTAACCACACTTTCAAGAGCTCAGTAGCTACAAATGGTAGTAGCTATTCTATTGGACAGTGTAAGTATTCTAGAACATTTCCATCACTGTAGAAAGTACTATTGGACAGCACTGTTCTACCAGAGCCCCTTTCCTCTCCCTCTTCTCTACAACCTTGGAAGACACTGTGGTATTCTGGAAGAGATATGAGCTTTGAAATTAGAAACCCTTTAGCTTTAGAATATTGGACTTAAAAGGTGACTGAAACTGTGTAAGTGCCTAGCATAATGCCTGCCAGAGGGTAGATGCTCAGTTAATGGCAGACATTATTAATACACTACTGCTTTCCCAAGTAACTCCAGAGTCTCTAGTTTTTCCTTTTAACAGTGTACACAACTAAATGGGAGAGTAACAACAATCATTACTTCCCTTTCTGTGAGGCAGTAGTGGGGCATATCGGAAAAACTAGGGGCTCTGGATGGAAAGAGGCTTGTCCAAATCCTGCCTCTGACACTTTATTACCTGAGGACCTTGAGAAAATTAATCTCTCTGAGGTTCAGTTTCATCATCTGTAATATGGGAGTAATAATAATACACTGCACAGTAGGTATGATAATTAGAGATAATGTGTGTAAAACACTATGTCTGGGAATTCAAAAAACTTACTATGGAAAGCAGGTACCATGAATTCACCTTACAGAGGACCATGTATTCAGTATAGTTAGCTGCTAAGAACTTGTTGTTGTTGATAGTGAAGGTCAGGCTAATAAATCTTTAGTAGGATGGTGTTTATACTTTGTTCAAACACTTCTCCCTAAACAGGGCTTTCTCTAGTATTCTTAGGATGCAGCTAAACTAAAGTTTTTCTCTATGGTATTATCAATTCCACTCATTATAATTCTCTCAAATTTGTATGATACAGAGAAAAAAACTGAGTACTCATAATTCATCAGACAGGCTTAATATACAATTACTCCATAGTTTTTACTACTATAAAGGCATTTATGGATGGGTATGCTGGATTAGAACTGCAAAGACTGGCATATAGAACTATCACCATCACTGTCACTAGTAAAGGCTGCAGCTTAAAATTTTGCCCGGACAGCAAGTCTGAGATTTCGGCCTTCACAGCATAATCCAAAAATTACAACTTTAAAGTGATAAAAAAAAAAAAGCCAGATTAAATATATGCATATGAAATTGAAGGTCTGGGAGAAGGAGAATGGAAGCACTTTGAATCCTCAGACCATATTACACATGCATGCTGCCAGAAGAACTGACTCTCCCTAGTCATTGGTGTTAAGCGAGAGCACATTAGGAGGAACTGTTCTATTTGCTTGAGTTGTCTTGTTCCTTCATCTGCTGGAATGCTTGTGGGTCTTTCTAAAATATCCTTGGGGGAGGAGGTGGAGGGTGGTGAATCACCGATTTAGTATCCAGTCATCCCCCAGAAAAGAAGAAGGAAAAAAAAAAGTGACCAAGTAACCAAGTAAAGAGAGCTATGAGTTCAATAACTGGGATTATCCCATGGCAAGAGAGAAAGGATTCTGTTATCATTGAGTACAATTCCTTTATCTCTCAGAGACAATCAACCTTCAGCCAGAGGAGTGTAACCTTAAAGCCTCATAACTCAACTTAACATAGTGTTAAAGTTTGGGGGGATATTTGTCAGTGCTGGGGCTGATATAATCAGTCTGAGGGACCCTAGAACAAAGAGCAGTGGGTGAAGAGCATGTCACCTCCATGCACATTCGTTTCCTTGATGAACAAGGAGCTATTAGCTGCAGAGAAAGCATTATCTAGATGAAGAATGATGCCGATTGTTTTAGCTGCTTCTCCTGAAATTGTGGAGTGGGACATAGGGTCTCAGCAAGTTAAGGATTAGTTTTTGTTACTGTGGTGTTGAGTATATATATATATATTTTAATTAAGTTTAATTTGATAGGGCATATAAACATGTAGCTTTTCTTCATCAGCAACCAGAAACCAATTTGAGATATATATCTCTTGTTAACCTCTGCTCTTTCCTCATTAAATAAAAAAGTTTTAAATTAGTTGTATAAGGCTTTTAAAAGTCTACTTGGGTTAAACACTAGCTTTTATGCAAAAATAAAGAAGGACTCGTTAGTAAAACACAAGGAAGGAAACATATTCATTGAGCATGGAGCTTTTTGAAAGGTAGGCACCATCTTCAATATTTAATTCTCAATGAATTATAAACTTTAATTGTGAGCTTCTATATAAAATATTATTTCTAAATTCATCTTCCCAGTAAAACTGTATACCACTTAACAGTCTCCTCACATTGTTTTAAATTATTCATTGCTCTTATTAACTGTAAGTAGAAATGTAACCTGTAATTTTTAAAATTCACCTCCATCATTTTAGCTTGTTTTTTAAAAACTACACATATTTTTTAAAATTACACTTGTTATTTAGGAATATTTTTTCTTTAATTTTACCATTCAGTAGAGTTTATTATATTATTATAATATAACATTTATAAAAGGATAACAATATTAAGTCTTCTCTGAATGCAGGTTTTCTGGCTTTAAATTTAAAGTTTTATTCTCACTTTTACTGAATAGGCTTATCTTTATCATTTATTTTCACATGTTCTCTGGACATGCTGGACTACGGACTGATAATTTAAGTTAACATCTTAGAAATCTAGGAACTTTCATATAACAAACTCATTAAAAGACATTTCAGAATCTGACTCAGACAACATAAAATATCTGCTTTTATCATTAAAAAAAATGACCAGCATAATTCATTTTAAAGAGATAGTGAAAGTTTCTTAATAAAAAACTTCTCAGGGATTTTTTACCACATGGATTTACTGCAGACCTGCTCTATCTGCCAGGCCAGTAAACTTCCCAGCCCACCTCAGTCAATATCTCACATTGAGATGCCACATTTAAAAAATCTTCCTGATCAGGTAAATATTATAGGATATATTCTTTTCTAACCCTGCAGATATAGCTTTCATGGAGACATTTATGAGAGCTGAAAGGATTGAGGGAAAAATAAAATCCATACTGCTTTTTAGGTTTTTTCTTTTTTTAAATTCTGTATTGGAATTCCAATAATTCATTTAGCAGAGTGTGCAAAAATTTCATAGAAATCTTTTCCTAATTTTACACCTTTGCCATATGTTGAAAATCATACCCAGAATGCTCTCAAATCACTTAGACTGAAAAGCAGACTATATTAGAATTGTTGTGAGTGGGTAAGAGTTTAAAGAACATTATAACTGAATCAGACAGAACCCAATTTTTGCCTATTATATATAGAGAAAGTAAACTTAAAGCTGCAAAACTTTTTAGGTCTGGCTTCTGCAGTGTTAAACCAGGATTTCTGCAATATTCTGCATAAAAGATTCATACTGTAACAATCATGACTCCAACACACAGCATATTATACTGTAACAATCATGAGTGAACTGCAAAATGTGCTGTAATTACTAACTCGGCTGTTAAAATTTACCGAATCACCACTTGTGCCACTTCAGTAGTTTCCCCTTAAAGAAATAAGCAAAAAGAATATAAGAAAAAGCAAAAATGATGAAGGCTACCATCAGATATAAAACATAAACATCCTAAAAGCTCACAAATTCATGTGCCTTTACAAGTTTGTCCCCATTTATTTTTTCTAGATGTATTTAGGGGAGTAACCTTGCCTTCCTAACTGAAGCAGAATTAATATCAACTTTTCCAACTTTTGTTCCAAATTTCTTTGCACCCGGTATGCAAAGTCATTCTTCATGCATCTACCTTTCCCTCTCAGCGAGATAGAGCTGGGACTTCCTATATAGTTGAAAAATGGTTTTCCACTGGTAAGACAAACTACATGTATTGTCTCTTAACATTAAATGAAATATCTTTTTAAAACATTAACATATTTAGAGTTAAATTATATTACAGTTCAATAATTTATCCATGGAACAAATACAAAAGCAGGAAGAACCTGCTTTTTTGAAAAGCAGGATTTGAACAAGTAAAAAAAGCAGTAAGAAGCTTTCCTTATTTGGCTCCTTTTCAAGGCAACTCATCCTAAATGAAAAGGGAATTTTAATGAATTCCAAATTAAGGGAAACACTTAGAAAACAATATTATAAGATCTAAATAAATTTGCTCTTTTTGAAGAGGCCAACACACAAAAGATTCTACATGAAGAGCTCCCTAGTGTTCCTTAGGAAAACTTAGAAGGATGGGTGCTTTACAGCTGAAGGCATTTGCACATATGCAGTGAGAAAGCAAGGAAGAAAGAAATAATCTGCCTTAATTTCAGCTTCAGTGATATGATAAAGAAAATAATAACTATTTATAAGAAGATACTTAGTAAGAACTCAGATATAGTTTCCTAGGAAAATCTCTTCTATCCTATACTTAGACAATGACCATGACACTCCAACAGACCCTCTCATACCTCCTTATAGCTACAAAAGTCAAACTTTTGCAATTTCTCTTTATGTTAACTGTAATCATCCAAGAAATTGGTCATTATAATTTTCTTTATTTTAATTCTAAATGAAAGAATAAACTCTTAAACTGATTAATAAATTTGAGTTAATAATTATTCTAAAACAAATCTTTCCCCAGTAGCCAAGTAAAGACATCTCTAAGTAAGAAAGCTACATTTCAGAGAGCTTTGTGAATATACATACGCACATTTTAAGATCAATAGTCAAAGACTGTGTATCCAAGAGCAGTTGCAAGTTTTTGGTGCCAAACCAACTGAAATACATAAGGTAGTAAATAGCACAGGTAAGAACCACTTTCTGCTTCTCTACTCATATCCAGTGTAGTCTGCCTCATGAAAAGTGCAGCCTTTATATGAAAAAAATCAGATTCAACAGTTGCCTGAGAAACCTGACCCAGATCACAAATTGGGTTGTATAAGATCACCTAACCTAATAACACATAAATCTTGAAAATGTTTTGTCAAAGTATTGTTTTTAAAAAGCATAAAAATTAGATTTTTCCTATGGAGATCCATAAATGCTGTTATTAAGATGTTTGTTAAATTTTGTCTTCAGATACTCAAAGAAATATCAATACTAAGAATTTATAAATAACTGAGATTAAAATTCTTTTCACACATCTTAAGGGAGAAGCACATAAAGTCAATTAATTTCCTTATTAAAAAATAACTTTTATCATTTCTTCAAGTGGGGGAGAAAAAAGAGAATTTGTCAAAACCACCAATTTTCTATTTAATATTTAAATCATTACAATATTCTCACTCATTTCACCTGTGACTGATCCTTTTTCATTTTGTTCTAATATGTCTGTGCTATTCTTCTCTTGCAATTCCTCAATTAGTGCAATATTCAATATTCCCTTTTGGAAAAAATATTTAATATTAAAAATCATGGCCTCAAATTTATTTCCATAGTTCTCAGAATTGCCAGATGGACCCCATTATTTTCATTAGAATGTGACTTGAGCATAAAGGCAATCTATCTTAACCATTACTCAAGTTTAGTTTTTTGAGTAGCTTAGAAAAAAACTACTTGGGGCAGTGTCTAATTTTAATCTCTTCACTTCCGAGATTGCCATGTAAGGCATATTAATAGCAGCTCTTTATTGGTTCGTGTCTATAGACCAACTGTTCCAAGAAAGAAGTGTTACTTTTAGTGAACTCCTAGAAAAACAAACATAATTTTGTGCTAACCTGTAGAATGTTTTTCCGTAAGCAGTTCACATGAACTCATTGCATGCCAGTTCAGTCTTCCCTTCAGCTGTTTGCACTTACTGGATCTTTATGAATATCTGAAATGCTTTACCATAGAGGAATGTTACAATAATAAATTATAAAGGTGGTAAAACTAATATGTTATAGGAGATACAGGATATCTGTTTAAATCTGTTAGAAATGCTAATCACATCCATTTATAATGGCAAAGAAAAAAGGACCTTAAATTTGGCTTAAAATTCATATCCAAGCCTCCCTTATTTTTCTGTTTAGGAATATAAAACCCTCCAGATTATGGTTTTATTTTATTTGTCCTCCTGACTGATGTAATAAGAATATGTGGAAATGATGGCTGTAAGAAAGTAATATCTGTTACTTTTTTTAGGGCATTAATCAAAGAAAAGGAGAGGAATGTCTCACATCTGAATGTGTGTGCACCTGATCACACACACATATAACTCCAACATTTTTAGATTCATTGCCTATGCCCACATGCTGAGAACTTAGATATCCTTAGCCTTCCTCTCCAACTAAAACAAAACAAACCAGAAAAGCCCAAAAGCAGTATTTTCTTTCACCACAAGAGGGGGCTAGAGAATACGGATCGCTTCTAAGGTCTATAAAACCCTCTTAACTGCTACTTTATAGACATTCAATTACAACAGGCCATAATACTTTAAGGCATTAAAATACACATATATCCCAACATATGCCAAAGCAAGCACTACACTGACGTGCCCACCAGATGATCACCAGCACCAACATCAAATAAACACTTAGGCATCTTCTAGTGGTTTATATGAGGGTCTATGCTTTAGCACTTCCCTCCCCAAAAGGCAGCTCTCCTGGTTAGGTGATCCCCTTGGAAGGGAAAATACCAAGGAGTGTGATAAAATATCCAAGGACTAGAAAGTATGACAGGGGCAGAGTGAGGCAGGGATTCAGAGAAGTGAAATTTATGTAGTTTGGAAAAGTGAAGACTCTGGGGATAAATGTTCACAGTCTTTAAATACCTTCTAAAGGTAACAATATAAATGAATTAGGGGAATTATTCAGTCTCAGGAGATGGTACAGAAAAGAGCAATGGCCTGAAACTAAGGAAGGAAAAGTTTAGGTTAGATATGAAGAATAAATTAGTAATAATAGTTGGGCGGGAAAGATGTCCTGCAGAGGAAGAATACAAAGCATAATCGCTACATTTGATAATTAATTAAATGAGATATTAGTAAGAATGATGTGAATTCATTAGAAGGGCTAGATTAGATAACTCAAGTGATTTTTTTTCCCCTAAGCTGTGACAATCTCTAAGCCCAACTATGTTCTTGGACATTCATAAATGTCTTTCAATGACGATAATGATCACTTATAAAGAGGAGAGCTCGTGATCCCAGTTAACCCTATGTTTTAAAACAAAAACTGGAGTATTATTACAAAATAACACAATTACAAAATTAACCATCACAATGATGTTTATCTTTTAGAGCATTACATTAAAATACAGTATACAATATAAGCTACGTCCTAACAGTTTTTATAAATGGATCTGCAGATTGGATAAAGGCTTCTGTAAGTGAAAACAAAACTTTCCATGACAGAACAACTCCCCTGTAAATCCCAATTTTACAAACCAAAAAAACTACTCTGTATAATCTTTCTTTCCCACTAGTGTATGTGGGCTTGAGTTACTTACAGCCCAACAAAAAAAAAACTTTCACTCAAAGTCATAAAGGCAGTCTAGAGCATTAAGTGTAATATAGTTTGTAAATTCAACAATCTTTCCCTAGTAGACCATAATAATATTCTAGATTAACAGGGGCTTTAGCATTGTTTCAAACAGCATTATTAACATTTACTTTTCACTTGAAAAATCAAAGTTCTATGACAGGCCAAAAGATTTATGACTAGCAGAAAAAGATCATCAAAGCACAAAGAGTTTTTAAAAAATATATATATATATATATATTTAACATACATGTGTGCATGTGTTAAGTATAAATTTAAATTTATACTTATATAAGTTATACTATATACTTAGTCTTAAAGTTTTATGCTTAAACAATATTTTTTCACATTTAAGTGAGTATTAAGTTTTGAGGTAAAAATGGTCAACAACTTTGGAGCTTGAGGAAGGATGGTCTTGTGTTTAAAACCATACCTGAGAATCCACAACTCTAGAACATTAGACATGAGTGCCCTATCTAAGGTAGATAACCATCAGGTGATTCTGTGTTCATCCACACGGCAGATGTTGTACTTAATTATAATGCACTTATAGATTCTAAGAACAAGGTAATTAAGCATGATATATAAGATTTTATAATGAACAGCATTCAAAGATATATGACCCCTGCCCACCTCTGATTGATTTATACATCTATCAGATAAATATATTACATTAGCAATAAAAACATATCATTTTACCATCACTGTAATAACTAACCTCTTCAATAGTCATATAGTAGAACTTTCATATCACCATTAAAATTGTTGACTAGTTTAGAATTTGGAGAGAAACAAAAAATACTCAAAGTGGTATGAAAAAGCTTAATCTCATCTGCCAAGTCACTCACTTAAAAATCAACTATTTGCACTTAAAAAAGGCCACTGTTATTTCATGAGTCAGTATAGTGGAAGCCCAATAAAATGTTTGACCTTTCAAAGAATGGACTTTTGCTCATACTCCCAGTCTGGAAAAGACTTCTAAAAACACTTTGGCCCCAGTGCAGGCCAAATATTATTTTGACTTTCTTCCAAACTACTTCAAGTCAAACCAATTGTTTTTTGTTTTATTTTCTGCAAACTCTGTCCCTGATAATCAGCACTTGATTATTTACCATATACTTTGTTGTGTGTGGATGTGTCTAATAATTTTCTCTCTTCAACTAGATTATTTATTCACTAAGGAAAGGAATCATACCTATGCCTCTTTGTATCCTTCACACCATTTCTAAACTCATGATTGAATAAGGGCTTTCAGTATAGGTATTCAGTAACTAACTCCTCATTGGCAGTCTATTAAAAATCTATAACATGGACAAAAAGGCCAAAAAAGATAACTAACTAGTTCCAAGTCAAATCAATTCAGGGACTTATTATATGTTATTCATAATTATAATTATTAGCATTTGCAGCCCTTTTAAATTCTTTGTAAAATGTACTGCCCCTAAATAATTCTGGGAAGAGGATAAGATACATAAGCCAGAGAGACACTGGTGTCTCTTGACTGAAACTTGTGAGAAACTGATTGCTTAAGAACCATGATCAGTCCTCCTGCAAAGTTGTGCAGATCTGCAATGAAAAGAGATCGTGCAGGTGGGGGAAGGTACGTAGTGTGGGCTGGGATAGGCCACTCCCAGGGCAGCGGTGGTTTCTATACTGGCTCTGTCTTGCTTGCCACAGGACCATTTAGACTCTTTAATAAAAATTTAGTCTCCTCTTCAGTAAAACAGAGATTAGATTAGGTAATCACCAAGTCTTTTCCAGCTTTAAAACACCATGATTTTATGTAAAAATGTGGGTTAAATTAGTTTATGCTAGTGAAAGAAGCATTATGGAAGATATCCAGCCATCAACACATTTAAGAGTGCTTTTCTGGGCAGTGGAGGGAAGGTTAGAGTTTAAACACACACCAGCAGCCCAATATGCTGGGCTAAAGAATGAAAAATGGGTAGTTCATAGACAGATAATTGTTATTGTTTTTTTATTCTTCACAAAACATGTATAATCCTTGGTAATCATTTGTTTAAGTTATATAAATTACTGTCAACTTTGAAACCCAGTTTGTCATCTTCATCTGTGATTTATACTAGACTATATAAACGACATGATGTCTTCGATCTAATAAGACATTTATCTTCATGAAGGAGGCCACTACAATCCTGAGTGATAGCTTACTTACCCCTATCACAGTTAACTCAACATGGAGTTCCTAATTTCTCCCAATGATCTGAAATCTGATCGACTCACATGAAACCAACAGAAACTTGTTCAGAAATCTACCATACTGATAACAGTATGTGTTTTGCAGTAGAATTTGTTCTATGGCCCCAAAAACAGACATGGAAACAAGTTTTGTGCTCTTCCATGGTGTGCACCCTAAATACACACACACACACACACACACATTACTCTCATTGGGGCTGACAGAAGTCATGCGCATTTATTAAAGAAAAGTAGACCTGAGAGCAATGAAGATGAAAGCAACTGTCTGAAGAATAAAAAGAAAATGAGATAAATGCTTGTTTGACTGTATGTATGTATACTCATGTGTTTATTTACATATTTATATATGCTGAGAGACTATCTTGAGTCACTTTCATTATTTTCACATTATAGAATAAAAAGGAACTCTAAACTCTAAATATGTCCACAAAGGTTACATAATTAAAAAAAAATACACACAAAGAAAGTAATGGGCTTGACCCCATCAGTGAGAAGGAAGCAGATCTTACTCTTTTTAGGTCATTGACTCTTTCGTCCTGCTAGTATACCAGTGTCTGACCAACGAAAAATTCTACTGTAAAACACATAGTTTTAATGTTTCTAATATTCCAAGTAAATCAGCCCTAAAATATGCACATTTTCCTCCAAAGTTGTCAGCAGGATTTGGCCTAAGATTTATCTGATCAGTAAAGTCACCACTAATCATTACATCATCAATTCACATACCTCAGTAAACATTACAAGAAGTGCAGTTTATTTATTCTGTGTAACCATATAAGTTATACCCTAAAATCAGGTCTTATACATGACTCATGGCAACAGGGGTCTCAAACTCACTTGTGAACATTTTTTATTTTCATTGGCTATAAAGTCCATCAAGGGGTGCTATGCATAGACGTACATGGCAAAACTAGCTTAATAAGTGCAAGTTCTAGGGATAGGATTTCAGCTCAACAAGAGGAAGCCTTTTTAAACTATTAGAGCTCTTTATTAGTATTAATACCATGGCCTTAAAAATGTAAAACAAACATGAAAAAATGGGTCAATCTACAAATGCAATGGGAGATTTTAACACAATCCTTTCAGCAGATAAAAGAAAGGCTAGGATATAAAAGACTTGAAGGAAGCTGTTTACAAGTACAAAAATAGTAGAAGTGTATTTAATAAATACTTCAGGAATGCACATAGCACATAAGCACAAACTATCACTACTCAGCCACAAAATAAGTCACAACAAAGTCCAAACAGTCTAAATAATATATAGACTATGTTCTTAGACTATAATGTAATAAAATTAGAAGTCAAAAATTTTAAAGCATGTTTAAAAATACCTAGAAACTAAAAGAAACAGATCAAAACAAAGACCAGGAAAACACACACACAGAAATGCTTCTAAATAAAAATAACCCATAGGTTAAAAAGGATACCATAAAAGGAATTATAAAATATTTAGAATGGGATGAATTATAATGAAAATAGTGCAAATCAAATTTTGTAGGGTGCAGTTAAAGTAATATTTAGGGGATAATTTTTAGCTCTGAATACATTTATTTTTGAAATAAACATGAAATTCGTGGAGTAAAAGCAATAAGGAGAATGAGATGCAAATCCCATAGAGTGGGTGTTTTACAGGACCATCGCTGAGCTAATTACAGCTCTTCGGGGAAAGCAGCAGCTTTGGAATCTTTTGGAATTTTACTCCCAACCCCCAGGCCATGGATTAGATACGTCATCCTTAGTCAAATCATTTAACTTCTCTAAGCCTCAACTTCTTTACCTGTAAAATGGAGATAACAGTACCTTCCTCCTCTCTGAGCTAATAATTAAATAAAATAATCCACGAAAAGCACTTAGTAGCTCACTAAATAGTTCCTCTTTTTATTACCCCTTCCAGTTGCCAGATTCCATGATTCTAACTTTGATATGATGAAATTTAAGACAAACAAGAATTTCAGCCATAAAAATCTAATCAATAAATTAAACCTTCATTTTTATTTCATAATACTAAAATAGTTTTGTTTAAAAAGACATTCTTCTTCCCATTAGGGAAGATATTAAAAAAGTAAGTTCTTCCTATTATTATTATTACAGAAATAAAAGAGCAATCAACAAAAGTTAGTCTATTATTATTTATAATATCAAATCCCAAAACTGACTTTTATTGCAGAATTAAAATGAAAGCAGAGGAATGTAAAAAGAAAGTGCTCAAAATACTCATTCTCTTTATTTTCAAAGTCACTATATGTTTTTAATATACTTTTCAGAAAAAGCATGGAATTGAAAATGGCCACTACTGGTATTTCAATAGGTTTGCAACTTCTTTTAAATCAAGTAGCATATAATAAATTGATCAACAACAAGCCTTTCTCCAAAGATGGTTACAAGTCATTATTTTCTAATTCTATTTTTAATTTTCTGGAGATTAGTAAGAACCTTTTCAAACCTTTAATATCCTAATGTAAAAATAAGCCCTAAAAACATTCTCATTCTTCCTCATACAGCTTTCCCAAATCCATTCATTCCCCTTTCTTTAGTTAGAATGTAATCATACATAATACATAATAAGTAACACATTATTACAGATTTTAGGTTCTTCTCTGATAAAATAATTTTATTTTATTTTTTCTTTCTCTTCCAGAAGGAGTCACTATACCCTGTTTGTAGAACAATCACTTTCCCCAATCCATCTTTTAAGAATGTATGTACATAGGAGCCTCTATATTATACTAAGGAAAAAAATTTAACACATGAAAATCCATCTTATATTTTAGACAATGAAAGCAATCAGATCTTGAGCTTCATAGTTGGCTGGCTTTTGTACAGTTACTGTATCCAGTGTTTCAAACTAAATTTTTTTCCTTCAATATGAAGGAAACTATGCCTCCCTAGATTTAGAAATCTAAATGTTATTACTTGTTAGCAAGCTTTTATTTCCAATGGTGGGGCTACGCTCTTGTTCGTGGGCATCTCCCCATAGGATATAGCCTGCTGATCTCCAACTGAGGGCAGTTACAAAAGAAAAGGAGAAGGAACAGTGATTAGGTAGCAATGTGCTCTCTTTTTTTAATGCATGGCTTAGTATGTAACCTTGGTTTTCACTTTCTGCTCTGTACCTGGCCAGGTTTCTATATTCTTCTAGACCTCTGTAATTTTCACAAAAACATAATCCAAACACAACACACACCATAGTTATTGCTTCTCATCACTGATGTTATGGGTAGGTAGGTCAAACCATGTGTCCTCTCATAACTGTACATTTGGGACACTGCACTGGCTGGAGGTGGGAGGCAACAAAGCTGAAACAGTTTAAGAGTGACCTTTCATTTGCTAATATAGAATTCTAAAAGTCTAAAATAACTGTTACTACAAAGAAAGTTAAAGAAGACTATCTTTTCTTCCTAAAGGATCGCCTTAGCTATCTCACCAGCAAAGACACTGACTATATTTTGTTCATTTGTCTAGTTATTAATAGTGTGTTTTCCCAATGAGACAGTAAACTCCATGAGGGCAGGGACTATGTCTGACTTTTTTAACTGCATAGTTCACTTACAGCTTAGCAAAGTGCCTTGCTGTTACCTTGTAATATCTAAGTAACTATTTGTTAAAATAATAAGTAGCATATCTAGTACTACTGTTTTCTATAATAGCAACATTTAGTTAAACAGGATATAAAGTTAACTCAAAATGTTAACATCTTCATAACTTTCTCTTTAATTTCACAGGAAATATATATATCTTTATTTTTCAGGGAAAGGAAACACATTTATTGTGCCCATTAGACATCAGGCACTTAGGCACAGTGCTAGTTTCAATGCTTTGCAGAAACTCATATTTAAACATTATCTCATCATCCTACAACCAAATTTTGAATAAATAAATCTATTCCTACTTCTACCACTGACTGTGTGTCACTTTGGGTATTCTTTGAACTTTAAGGCACAGAATTAAAAATAAAAATCTATTAAGTAAGAAGTTAATATTAGTAACATAGTTAACACCTCTCTTATATGGAGCCATTATGAAATAAAGTTTCCACACTGGAATTTTCTAGATAAAAGGTTTATCTCTTTCATCACTGTTTTTTTTTTTTTTAAGATTTCAACTATTTTTAATAACAACATTTTAAAACATACTATGTGTATGTGTACCTGTATAGTTTTGACCAAAATGTCTGAATCTATCTTTTTGGATAACTTAAATAAGGTTAGTGATAAGGATAGCAGATTGGTTAAAAGCAGAGGTTCTAGAACTTGACTGTGTAGGTATAAATCATCACACTACTACTTACTAGCTGTGTCATCTTAGATAAGTTAACTTGCCTGGATTTTAGTTTCCTTATCTGTAAAATGAGGATAATCCTAGTATCTACCTCTTAGGGCTGTTCTGAGTATTAAATGATTATATGCAAAATACTTGGTAAAGTGCTCAATAAATTTTAGCTCAAAAGTTTTACCTTATTAAGGTACTGAGCTTTTAGGGGAGAGTTTGGGCCATTTCTCTCTACAATACAATATGGCTCCAGACTGCTATGTTTTTTGATTTCCTATATAAATTTTGTTTAATTTACAGGTTTTGTTTTCTATATATATTTTTGTTTTCCTGTTTCTTACCTCAATACTGTTTGTTGTTAATGCCTCTCTTTTTTTATTGGAATATAGTTAATACACAATATTATATTGGTTTTGGATGTACAACATAATGATTCAATAACCATATACATTACTAAATGCTCACCATGGTAAGTGTAGTTACTCCATTACCATACCAAGATATTATAATATTATTGGTTTTATTCTCTATGCTGTACTTTCATTCCTATGACTAACTTATTTTATAATTTGAAATTTGTACTTCTTTATCCCTTCCTCCTAATTTGGTGTTTCATTCTACTGTGCACTGAGAAATCCAAACACTATAATGGTTAGAAATTTGTAAGAAGAGGAATCCCTACTGAGAACCTCAGGGGCTTTACCAAGAACAAGGTACGTAAGTGTTAACACAGGACTCAGGAACATCTATTTCCACTTAGAGGTCCTTCTGGCTTACTTAGTGTTCTCAGCTGTGTTTGGGTAAGCTGGAAATACCAAATAAGTGACCTATGGATTAATGAGGACTATTTTTCTAATTCAGTCAAGCATTAGATTAATCAAAAACAAGTGAAAGGTTGGGGTTTCTTTAAAAATGTTTTGCACTGTTAATATTCTAAAATTATTAATCAGCTATGAATGTAATTACTAAGCTTTCAATCCAAACAATGCTTATACTGTAATACCTGAACCAGTACACAGATTCTAAATTATAAAGCCCAATTTCTAAAACTTGGGTATTACTAATTGTGCTAGTATATTCAAAGCTCAGCAGAATAAAATGTTTCTGTGTTACTGAATCCATAGTTCTGAGATAGGGGTTATCAATTCAGTGAAAGGGAGACTATATGAATTGCCAAAAGGACTAAATGAAATAAGAATCAATGGATAAATTAAAAAGAGAAGGGAATTAGGGAATGTGAACTCTTGGAAAATGCCAAAATTATAGGGAAATTTAGAAGAAAAATAAATTGAAAGATTAGACTAATAAAGAGAAGTAAGGAATAATTTAACAACCTTACTCCCAATCCCTAAGTGAATAATATGTTTCCAATTTAATTTTCAGTTTAGTTGCATCTCTACCTTTTTCCCCATTGGAAAGGCACAAGAGAGACTTTGATAAGATAACCGTGTGCATCAGTGATGATCAAACCTTCTGTTCAAGTGGCCAGATGCCAGAAAGTCACAGTAAACCCCCCACCCTCGGGATATCTGAGCACGGGCCAGAAACTGGCAGCCACCAGGCCAAAATTTTTACATTTATGTATCTTAAAAGTTCATGCATATTTTACACTCCTCTCTAACATACCAATGTGTTTTTAATATAAAAATAAGGTTTCTAACAGTTGAATTATTTACTTTCTCCTATTCCCAAACTGTCAAGTAAAACAGGAAGATTTGTATTGTGGTTCTTGTGGTTTCCCCTTCTACTTGGACACCACCAGTAATGGTCAGGAGTATGTGAGAAGCAGGGGTAAAAATGATATTTTATTATAATATGATGTGCTCAAGACTCCCAAGTAATCCACAATCAATCAACAATCCAATAATCATTAAATGAAACATCTAATTCTCATGTAACTCAGTGAAGCTAAGAAATCTGAAAAATGGTAAACTGGGCCCTGCAATCTTGAAATGCCCTCTTAGCTTTTGAGCTACAGTTCTTATAAAAAGATCAATAATGATGTCTTCCTGCTCCAGTATAGAATTAGTGTTTCCCTAAATACATTAACTTCAGAAGTACTGAATTACCTGGGGAGATCAGCACCGCAATGGAACAAACAGCTGTTCTTTGCAGACTAGTGATTACCAATACACAGAACCCGCTGAAGGCTGCTTGATTCAAAATGGCAAAAGGCAAAGACACCAAAAAGTAAAAAGTATGATCACCCAAAATCCAGAAAAATGACACTCACCCTCATCCTGATAATCTGACAAAAAAGGTGCATCAGATGTGAGAGAAGGACCATGAGTTCCACTGTGGTTATCGTCGGAGCTGTCCTGTACAAGAAAATTTTCAGCTTGGTCTCCCCCTGAGGGACAAAAGGGAACAAAAATAAGGTCAGACTTTGGATATCCTTATGAAGGTCTTGGTGGATTTCTTCCAGTATTCACAAAAAACATGTCTTTTATCTGACGGACATGCCACTATCCATTAACATTTTCCACTCAACTAACTAACTAGAACTTAGAAACTGTTAACTTAGAGTGGGGAAAACTTTGCCATCAGAGAAACTTCTCTATCACACTTAAAATGAAAACATAACTATGTAAATATGTATTCATATATACTATGTCTCCATTAATTACAACCCTTACCATGAATGCTCTTTCTTTTTATATTTCCAAATGAAATAGTACACAAAGGGTTAACATTCTATACGTGATGTAATGTAGCAAGGTCAGTATTCTTTCCTTCCTCTGAAAAATAAGAGAAGTAAAAATAGAGAGAACCTAGATTTTGCTGGATTTTATTCCAATTTAAATCACTACTTGTTTTGCAATCTTAAGAAAGTTCTCTCTTTATAATTCAGGTTTACAGCCTAAGTAACCAACCTCTTAGGAATTCTAAAAGCCCTAAGAAGGTAATATTTGTTCTGTAAAATGGCTTTGATGAAAGGTAATGTATATACAATACTGAATTATGCAATTAAAACAATGCTAATTCCTTTTGGGTGTTTTCAACATACATTGGATTATATTTTGTAGAAGTGGCTCATGCTATTATGATACTTAGAAGGTTCAGACAGAAGATGTTAGCTCATTCAGAAACCGGAAGAAAAGGCTCTGCACTGCAAATGGCTTTCCTTAAAATCCCCCAAACAGAGGTACAGTCTGTTGATAAGAGAACACCAACAGCTGCGCAGTTCATTTCACAAACACGAAAAGGGGATTTTCAACTGAATTTAATATTATCTCAAATACTAATTTCCAAAGGAAATCACCAATGCTAATCTCAGTAAACACTGTAGCGTTTTGGCCCTGGATTTCAACTAGGGAGCAGTGAAACCAAACAACCTACATAGAATCTGTATTGCCTCACTTTAAAGGTTTATTTCCTACAATTAAACTAGAAGGATAGGGAGGATATAAAATGATAAAAAGAGAATGGCTGTAGCCTTCCTTTCCATAAATTAGATGATCATCTAGACTCTTCTGTGAATGCTCAGTGGTAGGTAGAAGTCCATAACTGAGTGAACACCTGCAGATATAGGACTTTAGAAACAAACTGTAGAGTTTATAGTGGAGAAAAAAGGTAAAATTAAAAGACAGTAACAACATCTCACACAACAGTCACCGGCCAGAGCCAGAACACTCTCCTTTATCCGGTAACTGATCAGGATACAAAGCTTACAGTTATGTTTAAAGTATCACTGTGAAATATCCATTATAATCAGAAACATTCTCAAATACTGGACTGAGGGTTAAAGTACTCAAATTTTATACCACTGCAAATCACTGAAAGAGAACTGTGAGACTAAAGAAATTTTAAAATTTGAGCCAAACGAAAATCTATTTAAAAAAAAGAAAGAAGAAAAAGAGGAAGAAGTAGTTTGGGTTTCCAAGAAAAATTTAACATTTGTAGGATATATGGAACATTATTTACCAACTACCATTCTAGACTCAAACTTTTCTGCTTGTTTTACAAATTTGACAAATCTACTTGTATATATTCCAGCAGTTCCAGGCTTTTTTTTAAAAAAATAAACAAATCAGGAGGGACTTTGTTTTATAGTTTTTTAAATGAATGTTTTATTTGGAATAATTCTAGACTTATTATAAGCATTGCAAAGATAGCAGAAAGAGTTCTTGTACACCCTTCACCCACTTTCCCCCAATGTGAACTTCTTATATAACTAGAGCGTATCTGTGAAAACCAAGAAATTAACATTGGCACATTGCTATTAACTAAACTATAGACTTTATTTGGATTTCACCAGGTTTTCCCCTAATGTCCTTTTTCTGTTTTAGGATCCAATCCAAATTGCATTAAGAGCTTCCATTTTTAAAGTCTCACTCAAAATACCTCCCTGGATTTGGCATTTGATTTACTAATTTCAGATGGAAAAGTCACTTCCGTATGATTCCTATGGTTTCTGAATATATTTACACAAGGTGGGCTTTTAAAAGACATCCCTACACCAAATACAAGTCTATTCCTCCATAAAGTATACAACAAAGGTATACAGCTCAATGCAAAAACAGAGCCTAGGTCAGTACTAAAAATGACTGTGTGGGGGAAACATTTAAAAATATGTATTACATCCAAGCATAATTAGTTCCTGCTGATGGAAATGTTGCTGTAAGTATTTTTAGTGTCGTATCAAGTGGCCCAACTCCCTTGGGCACACACAGAAAAAAGCCTCTAACACTATATAAATAGACACTCCCGTGTAATTAAAATGATTACAACTACTCAAGATGCATGGGTGAAAAGTTTTATTGGAGAACCAGCAATTACTGTGGTCATTTTGGATTTGTTTAAATTTAGAACATCATTTTTCCTTAAAACATAACCTCAAGTGATCTCTGGATTCATCTACAGCTCTGACATTCACAGTTCCAAGTGGTCACTACCATAGTCCAGTGGGATCAGACATAAATGATCACAAGCTATAGTGACAGACATTTCCACTCAGCAGCTCTACAATTAGGGCTTAGAACTCCATCTGCTTAGAGTGCCTTTCTCACAAGCAAGACCCCTTGCCACTAGAGACACACTTTCCCATTGCAACTCTCTCAGAATCAATATATTTCTATACAGATATATATTCTAACACACAGTATCTCCATTAATCACATCCACTACCTGTAGTCCCTTCTCTTTTTACTTCTAAACAAGATCTGGGGGAACTATATCAAGAGTTCATCTGCTATTAGCTGGTAATTTGCTTCTCCATCCTAAGTGTCATAAGAATTGGGCGCTAGATACACTCTTTAGTATATTCCAGGGCAAGTTCTCCACCGAATATCGTGCTGAGGGGCCTATATAGGGATGATTTCTCTATTGTTCTTTCCTGAGAGTCGAACTCAATTTCATTCATGCTCCATAGAGTGATAAGTTGGGAATTTCTGAGGGTTGGAGCAGAAAGATAAAGCAGCTTTGTGTCAGGTGTAAGGTAATTATTTGCTAGGGTTTCTGTGCTATTTGTTTTTATTCCCTGTGTTTTCATTAACAGTTAATGAGTTTTCCCCCTTAATTCTGAAACAATAGCTTGGCCACTAGAAGTTGGCTTCTTCCGCCATGGTTTCAACCAGCTGTTGCTGCTCCATAAACTTTATGGAGAAGTAAATTAAACTGCTAAAAACTTTCATTTCCTAATTCAATTCCAAATAAAACAGGGGGGGAAAATGAACCGTGATGATGTTCCCCTTGTAACTATTTTGACTCACAGCAAACCCATCTGATTCCAAACTTGCAGGTACGATTTAGGAACAAAAACAGGCCATACTGATAACTTTACTGAAGAAATGAGAAAGAAATTTAAAAAGACAGCAGTTCAAGCATAAAAAACTAAATGAAGACAACAAACAGATAAAACATATAAATATATGTTTGTTTATTCAATAAGACTCAATTTTTTTCATGTCAGTATAAAGTCATCACTTTTACTTCTCTTCTAATTAATTATAAGCTATACTAAAAAGACTTTTTTCACATCTGCAGTCAACTGTATGGCATGGTTCAAAACTATTTAGGGCTTGCTATTCACCAAATATATTTGAATACTATAGGGAAATTAAAATTAATGCAAGATTACCTATAATTTTTTGGTTTCTGTTTTTATTGTTGCCATTGGAAGAGAACACAGGACTTTTGACTTATTTAATACTTAAGAACCCATGAGTCACACTACTCCCTCTATAAACTAATAAATCCTAAAGAAAATGCTAAAAATAAAGGTCCCTGATCTAAATCAGTTAGTTTTCATGCTTAATATCATTAATACTGCCAGATTTTCATGGATAAATTTAATAGTAATGCACTTCCCAAAACTGAACTAAGGTAAGATTAGTGACACTGCAGCTTATTATTTCTTATTATAACCATTCACCTATATTTTTGAATATAGCACTAAAATATCTGGGGTACATATGTGCCCATATATGTGAAATGTTATTCACATGTACATATATTATAGAGCACATCTGTAACACCAGAGCTTAAGTTCTGTTGACACTTTTATTATAAATTAGATACCATTTTGCACAAACTCATGCATCAGAAAATGTATGGTGTTTCTCACAGAACATCTTAGAGGCTTCACCGATTTCTAAATATCCATTTGGATTTGCATGGTTAGTTCCTGTGATTAATCCATGTGCAGTGAAGGTCTCAGATTCTTCTCTGTTCTATATAGTCTGACTTCCTGCCCATCTCTTTTTGTTCCCCCTTCTCCATCTAGCCATAACTCAATGTATAAATATTCCTTTTTTCCCCCAAGGCCCTGGCAGGGAGTGTAATAGCACTGATTGTCAGTAAATCTATAGAACAAATGATGGGCCAGGTAAAGAAAGTTTCCATTTATCATTCTTTTTAAAAGTTGCTCCAACTAGATCTCGAATGTACAAGAAATAAATTAAATTTAAGACTAAGGGGTTTTTTTGGCTTAGGATACTGTTTACTAATTGCATAATCATGCTAAGAATAACTGACTTCTTAACAACCTTTAAGGATATCATTTTCATAGAGCAGCCCAGTTTAAATGATCAGAAATGGAACCAAATTTATTAGATGCTTATAGCCCAATCACTACCCCACTTGTGAGTCCAACAACCAAAAGGGCAGCATAGATTAATAGTACTTCCAAAATGAGCTACATCTGTCAGTCGGGGGCTGGACAGGAAAATGCCCCTGGGAGCCAGTTGAAAAGCTCCTTTATCCCCCACCTGCTTCCAAAAAAAAAACCAAACGGTCTTTATGATGCAGTTTTTCATTTTGACCAGTAGGGTGGGCTGCAGTGTGTAGCATCATCCTAGTTCTTATAAAAGAAAAAAAAGACAGCCATCATGTTAACCCTCCTGCTGCTTCCCCTCCCCCCAACTGCCCAAAAATGCTGAGATTTTTAACCCTTCTTAGGTTTCCCATAAAGGCATAACTCTTGGACATTAACAAACTGGAGGGCTGGCAGCAACAAATACAAACCAGATAATTGTATATGTGACAACACACACTTCATAAAGCAAATTACAGCCTGTCAGCAATCATTCTGGTTTTATACTAACACATTCCATCTACCACTGTTATTGTTCAACTGGTACTAAAATGGAACCTGCTGATTTAGAATATTTTCAAGAGTAATGAGATTTTGACACAATTTAAAATATGTAAACCTGCATATTTGATAGTATGTAGATAAATATATGGTAAAGTGAATGCATTTATCATATGGCAGCCAAACAATCATCACTGGACTTACTGGTTCATAGTTCTGTTTCCCTTGGGCCACTATATTTTCAGTGTTTCATTCTTATTATGAGGCTACTTATTATGTTTTGATTTATAGGAGAAAGTCAGCTATAATAAAAATATAATAGCTTACTGAACTCTTTCTAGGTATGGGCTCTGCGTCAAGACTTTTTGTGTATTATCTCATTTAATCCTCAAAATAACCCTGTGATATATTATTATCCCAAAGCTGCAGATAAAGAAGTTGAGACAGAGATTAAATAACTTGCTCAAAGTCACATAAGTGACTCATAAGTGACAGAGCCAGCCTTTGACCCCACCTTGTGATTACAAAGCTCTTGTTCTAATCCACTGAGCTGTAAAGTCTCCAGATCTGCATGCTTTGTAAATTATGATCACTACTCAAAGGCAAAGCATACTGAATGATAGCCAGTGACTTGAATTTATAGCATGTGCTATTAACTAGTATTTTTTTTATTTCAGTAAAGTAAATCTATAATCAAAAGTATAAATTACTATAAGTAATAGTCATACTAGTAGTCACATTAGGCATGGAACTAATAGACAAAGCCAAATGTAGTCAATGAAGGAGCTGGTCCAATTCACAGGTTCAAACTTACTATCATAGTATTGTTGCAGTGTTTAAAAAAATAACACTTTTTGGCATGAATTTCATGCTTACAAAATGTAATACAGCTACTTCGGGTTTAGTCAGATCAATACATTGAATCTTTCCAGTACCTCTTGTTTGATTTTATCAGATCCTAGGTATTCTGACACTGTTTCACAGAAAATGGGCCAGCATGTTCCTCTGCCAAATCCAGTTTTGCCCTGGCTTAAAGATTATTTTCTTTCTGATACATCATGCTTTAAGTTTTAAAGTAGGAAAATGCCTTGAAAAATACGTAACTGCACATGAATACAGCACTTTTGTATTGGTTCCCCTTGCTCTCTTTTCCCATCTTTTCCTTTCTTCTGTCCAAAATAACAAACTATAGCAGACCTTAGCACCTACTTCTAGTCCTAATGTAGTCTATTATACCCCAATTAGCTTCTCCTTCTTGAGGGAAGTTGAAAGACCAGTTGGATTCCATTATCTTCTGCTAAGGAATGGGACTCCATGATCTACAGGCTATGTAGATATAAGGAAATCTTTATAGAAGTCCAAGGAGTAAAAATAAAACAACATATAATAAAGAATGGATTTCAGGCCTGAAAACATGAATCAGCCTTTAACACACTGAAGAAAAGGTTAAGTTTTCTTTGTGAGTAATACAGACCTCCGAAGCCTCTAAAGCTATAATGGCAAAAAGGGACAAGACTGAGCTTCCCTGTACTCCACCCCACCCCAAACAGGGACCCCGGTTCAGGTAAAAGAACAATATGTAGATAACAATAACACCAATAACCAAAATCTCTCCATATCAACAACTTTGTTCAATGTTTGGCCCCTGTTTGGAACAGAAGTTTCACATGGAAGAATATCTCCTTATTTTTAAAATGCATTTTTCCTTTTTTATTGGGGTATTACTGACACTTGGAAGTATGCAAATCTAAAGGAAGGTCAGTAGTATCACTTATTAAGTTAAGGAAAATACCTTTTAGAGATGAATTGTTATCAAGAACTTTTTCAGGCTGGCCAGGTGTGTGTTAACTACACATCAGCTGACAAGGACAGATAGGTTCAAAGATTGGTTCTTGTACTATTTGCCCCAAAAGACTCAGCAGTAATTGGAAGCTTTATTTTACACATGATATAAATCCACTTGTCTATAACTAAGCAGTTCCTTTCCTATATTAATGATACTTCAGCCATCCTGATAAACAGTAACAAATAAATTTCTGAGAGAAGTATGTGTTGATGGGAAGCATAGTGAAAAAGTAATGCTTTATAATAGAACTGGGCTCAACTATTACATTATTAAGCCTCCAAATATCAAACAAATTCACTGGGTTTCAAGGGCTTCACCTATTTACAAAAATGTTTTAAGCAGAAAACCAAAAAATTTCATATTCAAATCAAACTACACATTTCTTTCAATGCTTTGTGTCCAGAACATTAAAATTCACTGGAGAAAGAATTCCTGAGATACACTAATTCTTATGTCAAAATTCTATGTTCAGAAACTGTACTCTTTACTGATTTTCTGTGTTGGTCCAAGGATAATACTACCGAAAATAAATGGTTTAACAGAATTTTTTTCCTCAGCGGAAGTTCTCAGACTAACCAAATAAACTTAAAGCAGTCATTAATTTATCAATTACTTTATTTTCTTTGCCAGCTACATAAAGACAAGAATCACAAGTTCTAAGAATTTTTAATTATCACATATGGAAAAAAAAACACTGAGTAGGGTAAAAAAAAAAGGTATTCTTTAGCAGTTGACATGGGTATTTTATGATGCTATTTTATTATTTTAAAATTCACTTTTAAGTGGTAAGTCAACTCAACACACCTATCTACTGGTTCTCAAACACTAAACAACACAGAATGTTGGTATTTTATACCATCATCAGGATCTTGTCCATAAATTCACAGGTAAAAATAAATAAGTAAAGGAGTAAAAAACTTGAGTGGATATGAAATTACCAAAATCATGATTCCACTGAAAAAGAGCTCACTACTGTGTTAAAAATCAAGTCGTGTTTTTGGTAAGCTTCTATCCTCCCCACCCCAACAGTCTGAGACATAATTGACATATAACTTTGTATTAATTTTAGGTATAGGAAGCATAGTGATCTAATATGTGTATTGACATATAATATTGTATTCCTTTTAGGTATACAACATAGAGATTTGATATATGTATATGTCATGAAATGATTAAGACAATAAATTTAATTAATACCTATCACCTCATACAGTTACAGATCTTTTTCTTATGATGAGAAGAGAACTTTTAATATCTACTCTCTTAGCAACTTTCAAACATGCAATACAGTATTGCTAATACAATATAGTAAACTTCTTTATTAGATGAAAAAGTTAAGCATGCCCAAAGCAAAAATTTTCAAACATTAGAAGAAGGCACATAATGAAAGCTCATCTTCCCTCCCTTCTCTTGGTTCCAGAGGCAAACACTGTGAGGTTTCTTGGGTGTTCTATGAATTTTCTATCTAAATGTAGTATAAATATAAATATGTTTGTATGAGTATCTTTTTTAATTTAAACAAATGGTAGCATTTGTCCTGTTCTATAACCTGCTTTTCCTTCTAATCATTTATCTTGGAGGCTGCTCCATATCATCATATATAAATTTATCTCATTTTTCCTTATAACTAATTTTTAGTTAAAAAATAATACATGCACATGGTAAAAATTCAAATAGTACCAAGGAATATGAATCATGAAGATTCTCTCTTCCACTTACACTAATCTCTTTCTCAAAGAGGTTACCACTGTTAATAGATCCATGTGTATCCTTCCAAAAATATTTTATACACAAATATAAGCAAGCACATGTACATGCACGTGCAAGTGGGTGCACACACACATAGAAAAACTAACTGTACACTGTTCAAATTTCCCTTTTCACTTAACAATATGCCTTGGAGAGCTTTCCATGTTATACACACACATACACGCACACACACGGTTATTGTAACCTTTATGTAGGATTCCATTAAATGGATACAACAATTTATTTAAATCCTCTATTGCTGGACATATAGACTGTTTGGAGTCTTTGCTATTCCAAACAATTATATAATGAACATTCTGTATACAAATATTATATAGGGAATACAAAAAGCAGCAGCAGCTGATTTCTAATTATTTCTTCTATCACCTATATGAAAGTCAGTTCTTTTTCTTAGGTCTCAATATCATATACTCCAGAATACCACATATAGAAAGGACATTAAAAATCTTAGAAAATTTTAATATTAAAAAGAAAGAAAGTGAGACTTTTTATTAAAAAACTCTTACAGTCTTTGACAGTGGTTGCAAACAGTGCATTAATTTTAAAAAGCATAATTCCACTAAAAAAAAAAAAACCAACCAGTAGATGTATAGGAAGTAAAATATTTGAAAAGGTATCAAAGTCAGTGATTAACTTCAAAAACAATTTGTGTGTATAAACACTTTCTACAGATTAATTTGTATAAAGTATAGTAAATAAGGAAAGGCAGGAAAAGGCCTAAAGGAAGTCGAGTCACAACAACAGCTGTCAAGATTGTTGATGCTAACAGATTGGGTTAAAGCAAAAAGGAGTATTTGTTTCATGTACATTTTCCCTATTAAATCCCCAGAAGACACAGAAAACATTGTAGAATTATTCTTTTTAAAAAGTAGTATAGGTCAGGATATTCTAGGTTCATAACCAACATATATGTTTATAAAATATTAGCATTCCAGGAATAGTGATATAAAGATACTTAACGATAAATTACAAATATTGTAAATTCAGACTTTTTCTTACATTTGCAAACACGCCATAAATTTGGGCTGTGTTTCTTTGTGTAACTCCTACTTTTGACCGTGCTAAAACCTTTTGGCATGAATGCAAAGAGTATTTTCATAAATAAAACTTAGTAAAATCACTGTACACTCCATTAATTCAAAAACACTTCATCTTCAAAGGGAAACCCTTCTCTCCTTTTTTTAGTGCAAAGATGGTGTTTCTTTGCTGCTTTAATGGTTTGCTTCTTGTAGTTGTCATAACTACATGCTCCAAGTATGTGATAGTAAGAGACGAGAAGTTAAGTGACATCCATGCTTTGATTCAACATGACTTAGACATTACAGAGCAACAAGCTAAAAAATATAACCTCTGAATACAATACAAATAACCTCTGCCTACCAATACAAATTCTGCACACACATCTTTTAAATGCAAACCTCACAAATATATACATGGTGAGCTACATGGTTCTACACCATGGTCCAGCCAGAATGGATGTATTTTATGGAAAGACATGTGAAATATATATTATCTAAGTTCCATGCATGGATTTACTTACATAGCCCTACTTTGAAACATAAAAATAATACTTGGCTACCACTTTAATGAGTGCCTAGCAAGTTATAAGCACTCCTCATGAGTTCATTATGTCATTATAATTCCTAATAACTGTGAAGTAGATATTATTAGCAAGATTTTGCAGATAAGGAGATTATGTCACTTGCCATAACAAAGCTTGTTAAGTAGAGGAGCTAGGATTCAAATTTGGATCTGATTCCAAAACTCATTCTCCTTCCATCACAAAACATTAAACTTGAAACAAAATTTTTTTTAAAAGCTCACTATTCTATGCATTTTGTGTCCAAATACATAAAGTATTTTATGCACTAATATACTAGGTTCTCACAACAGAAATAAAAGAATGTCATATTTTTTATAAACCTCAACCTGAATTTCTTTTGCTTTTACAATAGTGTAATAAATCTCCATGTACACATCATCCAACTTCAATAAGAGTAAATTTATGATCCAACTTGTTTCATTTATACCCCCACCCCATTTCTTTCTCCCTATCCCATATTATTTTGAATAATATGCCAGACATCTATCATTTTATCTTTAGATATTACAACATACATACCTCTAAGATAGGGACATTTTTTTAAAAACATGAGCATAATACCACTGTTACATCTAAAAATTAACAGTAGATTCTTAACACAAACTATCCAGTGTTCTATTAAAAATTAGAAATTTCTAATTCCCTCATAGCTGTCATTTTTTTTATAGTTAGTTTGACTCAAGATGTAAATAAGGTCCACACATTAGTTGATATGCCTTTTAAATCTTATCTATAGTTAATCTGGCTTTATAACAAAATTTTCTTTATTCACTTTGAACTATTTGTTTTCACCAAGCTGTATTTTTAGGCATCAATTTACTTTGACAAGGGATATAGACTTGCCATTTCAAAATAAGATTTTTAAGATTCACAAAGTAGAAAATTTTTATACTGAAATATACTAAATAATTTTCTCAGAAACCCTCCACATCACCCATACTGATACCCAGAATCTTCAAGCTGCCAAGAAATTTCATAAGCCCATATTTACCACTATTGCAAATGTAATGTGAGTGACTATTAGACAGAAAAAAAATAATTTTTATATGTATTTTAAAAGTTCCCATGGTTTTTCTTAAAATTTTATTTAAATATTGTGTCATTTGCTTTAGACTGGGTTAATGGTGGGAAATTTTTCTAATATCCATGAAGATGTTTTTATAGTAATAAATTTTTAATTATAAACATACTTTGTAGTTGAAATTTTGACTACTTTGTCGTAATAAATTTTTAATTATAAACATTATACTTTGTAGTTGAAAGAAATATCTGTCAATAATTAACTCATTTCATAGATTTTGTACATTTCTCTTTAAAGGTTACCTTTTTAGCACATTTAGTACCAACTCATTACAGACTTTACCATAACCTGAAGAACACAGGTGTGTATTTAGGCAAATGCACTGAGTTAATAAAATTCATTCCATTATATTCCTGCACAGAGGATCCTGCCATAGATAAAAATGCTGGAAAAGTTCAGGTCCATCATTTCTGTTCTTTCTCACTTCTTTCTGGTACTACCTGGTTTTCCAGGGCTTTTAAAATTCTTCTGTCAGCTGTTCTCTATCTTACATATTTCTCTTCTTTTCATAATCCTCAATTGTCCGATAGTACCTTATACAGACCTATTACTGCACCCGCCCCACCAGTTTCTGAAGCATGCAATGATCTAAGATTTGATCAAAAGAGCAAGGTAAAAAATACTCCTCCCTCATCTTCCCCCCAATTATGTCTTAGTGGGAGAGACAAGGCTGGGGGCAAGATACATGGAAAATGGGTTTTTCTATTTGATCTTTCCCTACATTGGCTTCCAATTGACCAAGGAGTTTATTACATACATTCAATCATTATGGAAAAGCAAATACATTTTTTTGTTCTAAATAAAACTCTTCAATTGTCCCCTTGGCTGCTCTACCTCTGCCTCTTTTCAAAGAGAGAAGAGCTGTGTAGAAGTTCCTCTGTGCTGGATGACTGCAATGCTACTATTACAAGAATCTGGTAGGATGTGCCTTTTGTCTTTTTAGCCCCATATAATCTCTTGTATTAAGCTCCAAAATTGTTTTCTCTTCTCAACACATTACTGTACCACATCTTTGACACTAATTCTTTATTTTTCCTTTAGGTAATTAATTCTACCCTCACATTTCCATTCATTTCTACCAGTTCTCATTCATGTTATGCCCCCTGTGGATTTTGGTTAACATCTGTTAAACCCTAAACTGTAAAGCCATTCCCTGAATATTTTGCACTTTGCAAAACAAACTACTATATTATTATATATAATTCTCTATCTTTAATCCATGTTTTCAGCCATAATTGCCTTAGGACAGTGAGATCAACCGTAACACCACATCACATTATTTAACTTAAATGAGACAATTTTAACTTACATGAGACAAAAAAACATTAAAAGTATGTTTCTTATCCCTCAAAGTTTTTTTTAAAAACCTTGAATAGACTTTGTTTTAATTAAACAAAGCATGAGCTAGAAAATTTTAATTTTAATAAAACTAGTATTATTACTCACAATATTAATTTAAAGTATTACTGCTCACTGAGACTGGATACATTGACAATATTGAGAATAAACAATATTGGAAAAATCTACAACTAGTTTTAAAAAGTTATAGAGCAAAATAGTTCATAAAACTATTTGCAAGCTTGATCTAAACCTGTGATTCTCTGAGAAAATAAAAAGCGCCCATTTATAATGAGATAAGATAATTTTCAGAATGATACTTCTGACATTCTCAACCAGAGTAAAAAAGAGAAAAAAATGCATGTATTTTCAAGATAACCCCTCAAACTAAAATCAGAAAAAATATTTTAATTTTGAACCTTTAAAAATGTGTTCTAATACTGTTCTTTTTTTTTTAATTTTGCACACAGCTGTCTGTTGTACTTTTTAGAGTCATGCCAGATGCTAGGTTCATCAAGCAAAAGCAGAAAAACAATGGTTTGAAAGCAATTAGAAGCACTGAGGCTGCAGCGAGGCTCATATTAAAATGTGATAACACTGTTCTAGTGGGAATTTCAACACTACTCCATTTCTGACATTTCTCTGCTGCCAGACAGGCAGGCTGTGTGGAAGAGCACTGTGATCGAGGAGGGTAACATACTGGAATTTATTTCTGGAGCAAATGAAGGATTAGCTGAGTTGGAACCCTCCCAAGCTTCAAGCGTTTTTATTATGGACTCGGACACCATTTTATTTGAATGTTAGTGAAGCCTGTTGGCTTCTAACAAAGCTCAATGAATAAAAGCATAATATAGCTTTGGTTCTATAAAATAATAAAACACCAATCCACTCTGAAGGCAGAAGCATCAGAGCCTCTCTTATTGCTAAAAAGCAGGGCAGGAGGCCCCAGCAGGGTGAAGGTTAATTAAACACTCCACTAACTTTCTTGGAAATGGCTAATGCCACTCTGTGAAGAAGCTTATTTAGAAGAGATAGAAGTAAACAAAACATCTACACATCTACACATTTTCAATATAAAACCAAAAATGGTCAAAGAGTACTCACCTTGGGGTAGAAAATCCCAATAGTACCTGAAATACAAGGAAAAGAATGGAGGTAAGTCAAACTTGTATTTCTCAATTTTGGTTGGCATACAGTAGCTGTCCCACACAGTCTAGACAGCTTGCTAAATAGTTAGTAAGTAGCCAAAGACCTTACTGTGAGAAAAACCAGAGTTGTTCATGAGATTTGAAAGATTTTCAAAGGCTTTAAGGGGGCATTTGACTCACTGTAACTCCTAGGTAATTGTGACCATATTGCTGGAAAGGTCCTAAGAGGTTACCTGCCATGGAGTGGGGTTTCTCATCAGTAACACTACAGGCTTTGAGCAGGACAATTCTTTGTTTTGACAACCTGTCCTCTGTATTACAGGACATGTCAGCATCACTGGTCCTGGGCACCAAATACCAGTGTGACCCCAAGTTGTAATAACAACAAAAACATCACGCCCCTAAACACAACCTCAAATACTTCTAGGCCTAAATCTTTAACTTTACAGGTGAAGCATGAACAATTGACTCAAGGTCATCTAACATTTGTGTCTGTGCAAAGATCAGGGCTCTTGCAGCCCACTATATCATTCCAGCTCCTCTTTCATTTTGGGAAGTGATTGGCAAACCAACAACCCTTAAAGTCTCAAAACAATGAAATGGTAGTGACCAAAAGGATCAGTTATTTGAAATCTAAACTGCATTTTCCCCTCATAGAAACAATGTTATATATGGTGGTTACCCACAAAAGTCTATTGTACTTGGATTCCACTTCCTCCTGCCTTCACAGGAACCATAAATTATGCCACATTGATTTTCTCTTGTATATACTCAACCTCTTCCTCTCAACTTGGCCCTTTCCATCAGCATTTAGGCTCCTATTAAAAAAAAACAAGCCCTCCTTCACCCTTCTCATATCTCTCCATCTACCATCCTCTTTCCATGAACATGACAGTGAAATTATCAAAACCATTGCCTACAGTTTCTTTCTCTCCTCTCACTCACTCCCCAGCATACTCCATTCTTGATTACAGTCACCACACATTAAATTCTTGCTGTGGACATAGTGACCTCCATGCCATAAAATACTAGTATGAGTATTTTTCTATCCTCATCTTGATCTCTCAGGAATGCATAAGTGCATACAAGCATTTTCTTTTCTAGGAATTGAGTCCACAGCTTTTAGCCACATTCTTAAAAGGATTCATAAATCAAAAAAGATTAAGAAAAAGGCAATTAGGTAGGTTATAATGGTGTGTCTCCCAGTACATACCATTGCAATAAGGTGCAGTTACTTTAGTGAGGAATTATTAGCCCAGTGAGTATCAAGATAAAAATTCAGAAAATGGAGAGGAATGAAATCAGTGGGGAGTATGTTACCGTAACCCAGAGATGAATTTGTGGGAAATTATCAGAGATAAAGAAGACAAGGTGGAGAAGAAACCTCACAAGTGACTTTTCTTGCTCCTTTCCTTTCACAGAATAGTTCTGGGCCAGCAATCAAATGAAGGGAATGTAAGATACTTAGGTTAAAGGCTGGGGAAAGTTCAGGACAGCTTTGACACTGAAGTGGAAAAGGAGAGGGAATAAGAGGAGAAGGCTGGGAAATGTAAAGCTGTAATAGCTGGTAAGAAGAGCTTCCATGTCGATGTAAGGGCATATTTCATTTGGAACTAGCTATAACCTAAATACGATGTACCTACTGGTTTGATGGGTCAATCTCCACCTAGCAGACAGTGCAGCTTCCCAGAGTACCTGGCCACTGTGAAGAGTTTTCCATAAAACTCTTTTCTGTAAAACACAACTAATTAAGCAAAGCACCAAAGGGGTGAGCAAGTTGCCATCTTCCCTTGCTATTTTCCATCTCTCAAGGCATCACCCTAGCCCCTGATTCCAATCATTACCCAACCTCTGATTTAATATAAATAGAAATTAGGGTGTGGGCATGTGCAAGTGTATATATGTGTGTGCCTATGTGCACTCCTCTTTCCAGAATGTTAATGATAGCAACAGCAGAAACTTTGCCAGCCAACATTATTCTCATTTATTGACCCAGGAAAATAGCCTAGCCATGTAGTGTCAGTTAAATGGCCAACTCTTGGCAAATTATGTTATTGATGATCTCCACCTCTTCTTTTGTCCACTTCCCCCCATAGTCCCCACTTCTGCTCACACATGTATTTTCATTTCCCTTCTCTACATACTGTAAAGTGCTCCTGGTTTCCTGGTTTTTCTTGTTGGTTAAGATCTTATAAGGTCCCATATTCCAAGAGTATTGTTTTTGCCAATAGTAACTGTATCTTAAGAAGGCTGCTTATGGAGAAAGAACTCAATTTAGCAGTATCAAATAAAGTATCAGTTCTACCTAGTTTATTATAAATAGCAGAATCTACTTTATTCTTGATGACAGTATAATTAAATATTTCTGTCAATAAAAATCCTATGTAGAACTTGACAGAGTGGCATGAAGTGGAATGTTAGTTCTCATTCTTTTTCAGAAGGTATAAAACTATCCTGCTACCCCTGTATTCTTCTCTTCTTACTCTAAGTATTAATTGTGTAACAACCCTACATTCTGTTAACACACACACACACACACACACACACACACACACACACACACACACACACACACACACACACACACACCCCTAACCCTATCCCACAGTTCATAAGGATACTTCTAAAAGACAAGGCCAAAAGGTAAACATTCTCATTCCTCAATGGAAGGCACCATGGATTACTCTCTGCTGGACACATTTAAGGTCTTGATCTTGTCTTGTTAAACATATCCTATGGGTGGCCTTCATCACATTCTCTGGAAAGATGATTCAACACTAGAGAATTCTATACTTTTTAGGAGGCATTTAGTCAAATCCTGACATCTTCTAATTCTTATCCTTCACTCTGAAAACAATTATCCTTTAGTCAGAGACTCCAACAAGTCCAAAACAAGAAATTTTAAACTGAACTATAAAGATCACAATATAAGTATATAGAAAAAAAAGCATGCAAACACACATCCAGAGATGTGTTTATCCTAAAATCCTGAGAATTTCATATCAAGCCTGTGCATATAGATAATAAACACTTCTTTAATCTTCTCTTTGAAGCTTCAGCTTCATTGTGAAAGGGAAGCTATCACTCCTCTGCAATATTCAATACTCAATATCATCAGGTCCATGCAAATGACATTTGGAACTGGAAAAAGATGAGTACAGAATGAGCAGAGAGAAAATGTTGCATGCAACCATACTGATGATTATTATTTTTACATTCAGCCAAAACAAATTCATCTTTACTTATGCTTCCAAAAATGAAAATGGAAGAATAAAATTTCAAACTTGGTGTACTCTACAGAATAGTCTTGAAAATGTAGGGTTAGCACTACATGCAAGACAAAATTTGCAAGTCATTTTTTGAAATTAGAGATTTCCTTTTTTGCTTTACTTTTTAAAAAAATTAAGTATAATTGATATACAATCTTATATTGGTTTCAAGTATACAACACAGTGGTTCAGCAGTTATCCATATTATTAAATCCTCAACCCCAACTAGTATAGCTACTATCGGTGAACACAGGAAGATGTTAAGGAATCATTGGCTATATTCTCCATGCTGTACTACCATCCCATGACCAACTTATATTATAATCAAGAATTTTTGTGCCCCTTTATTTCCCTCACCTTCCCTACCCACCCACTCCAATCCCTCCCCCATGGTAACCACCAGTCACTTCTCAGTGTCTATGAATCTACTGCTATTTTGTTCATTTTGTTTTATTTTTAGATTCCACAAATAAATGAAATCATATGGTGTTTGTCTTTCTCCCCTGGCTGATTTCACTTAGCATAATATCCTCTATGTTGCAAATGGAAGGATTTCTTTGTTTTTCATGTCTGAAAATTATTCCACTGTCTATGGGTCCTACACCTTTACCTATTCATCTATTGATGGGCATTTTTGTTGCTTCTGTATCTTGGTTATTGTAAGTAATGAGGCAATAAACATAGGGGTGCATATATCTTTTTAAATCAGAGATTTTGTTTTCTTCCAGTAAATTCCTAGAAGTGGAATTACTGGGTCAAATGGTATTTTTATTTTAGTTACTTGAGGAACTTCCATACTGCTTTCCAGTGGCTACACCAATGTATATTCCCAACAAAAGCGTAGGAGGGTTCCCCTTCCTCCACATCCTCGCCAACACTTGTTATTTCTTGCCTGTTGGATGGTGGCCATTCTAACTGGTGCAAGGTGATATCTCATTATGGTTTTGATTTGCATTTCCCTGATAATTAGCAACGTGGAGAATTTTTTCATGTGCCTATTGGCCATCTATATTTCTTCTTTGGATAAATATCTGCTCATGTCCTCTGCCCATTTTTTAGTCGGGTTATTTGTATTTTTGGTGTTGAGGCATATGAGTTATTTATATATTCTGGATGTTAACCGTTTATTAGATAATCATTTATGAATATTTCCTCCCATACTGTAGGTGCCTTTTTGTTCTGCTGATGGTGTCCTTTACTGTACAAAAGCTTTTTAGTTCGATGTATTCCCACTTGTTCATTTTTTGTTTCCCTTGCCCAAGGAGATATGTCCAGAAAAAAACTGCTCATGCTTATGTTCAAGAGATTTTTGTCTATGCTTTCTGCTAAGAGGTTTACTATTTCATGTCTTATATTCAGGTCTTTGATCCATTTCAAGTTTACTTTTGTGTATGAAGTTAGGCAGTAATCCAGTTTCTTTCCCTTGCATGTAGCCGTCCAGTTTTCTGAACACCAGCTATTGAAAGGGCTGTCTTTTTCCCACTGTATATGCATGGCTCCTTTATCATATATTAACTGGCCATATATGCATGGATTTGTATCTCACCTCTCTATTTTGTTCCATTGATCTATGGTTCTGTTCTTGTACCAGTACCATACTGTTTTGATTACTGTAGATTTGTAGAGCTTGAAGTTAAGGAGCATAATCCCCGCAGCTTTGTTTTTCTTTCTCAGGATTGCTTTGGCTATTTGGGATCTTTTGTAGTTCCATATGAACTTTAGGACTATTTGCTTTAGTTCATTGAAAAATGCCACTGGTATTTTGAGAGGGATTGCATTGAATCTGTAAATTACGTTGGGCAGGATGGCCATTTTGACAATATTGATTCTTCCTATCCATGAGCACAGGATAGATTTCCATTTATTAGTGCCTCCTTTAATTTCCCTCACGAGTGTCTTATTGTTTTCAGAGTACAAGTCTTTCACCTCTTTGGTTAGGTTTATTCCTAGCTATTTTGGGCTTTATTGTGCAATTGTAAATGGAATCGTTTTCCTGATTTCTATTTCTGCTAGTCTGTTGTTAGTATATAGGAATGCAACAGATTTCTGTGTATTAATTTTGTATCCTGCAACTTTGCTGAATCCAGTTATTAGTTCTAATAGTTTTTCAGTGGAGTTTTTAGGGTTTTCTATATATAATATCATATCATCTGCAAATAGTGACAGTTTAACTTCTTCCTTAATAATTTGAATGCCTTCTATCTCTTTATCCTGTCTGACTGTCATGGCTAGGACCTCCTGTGCTATGCTGAATAAAAGTGGTGAGAGTGGACATCTTTGTCTTGTTCCTAATCTTAGAGGAAAAGCTTTTAGCTTTTTGCCATTGAGTATGATGTTAGCTGTGGGTTTGTTGTATACAGCCTTTATCATGTTGAGGTATGTTCCCTCTACACCCATTTTGCTGAGAGTTTTTATCATGAATGGATGTTGAATTTTGTCAAATGCTTTTTCAGCATTATTGAGATTATTATGTGGTTTTTATGCTTCTTTTTGTTAATGTGGTGCATAACTGACTTAAGAGTATTGTACCATCCTTGTATTCCTGGAACAAATCCCAGTTGGTTGTGATGGATGACCCTTTCAGTGTATTTTTTAATTCAGTTTGCTAATATTTTGTCAAATATTTTTGCATCTATGTTTATCAGGGATATTGGTCTAAAATTTTCTGTTTTTGTAGTATCTTTGTCTGGTTTTGGTATTAGAGTGACACTGACCTCATAAAATGAGTTTGGAAGTATTCCCTCCTCTTCTATGTTTTGAAATACTTTAAGAAGATATTAGCTTTTCTTTAAATGCTTGGTATAATTCTATTGAGGCTCTTTTTGTGGCCTAGTTTGTGATCTATTATGGAGAACGTTCCATATACACTTGAGAAAAGTGTGTATTCTGCTGCTTTTGGGCAGAATGTTATGTAGGTATCTGTTAAGTCCATCTGATCTAATGTGTTGTTTAGTGCCTCTGTTTCCTTATTTATTTTTCTGTCTGGATGATCTGTCCATTGATATACGTAGTGTGTTAAAGTCCCCTAATATGATTGTGTTGCAGTCTGTTTCTTTTTTTTTTCTTTTATTAAGGTATCATTGATATACACTCTTATGAAGGTTTCACAAGAAAAACAATGTGGTTATTACATTCACCCTTATTATCGAGTCCGCCCATACCCCATTGCAGTCACTGTCCATCAGTATAGTAAGATGTCACAGACTCCCTATTTGTCTTCTCTGAGCTACACTGTCTTCCCTGTGACCCCACACACACCTTGTGCACCAATCATGATACCCCACAATCCCCTTCTCCCTCCCTCCCCACCCACCCTCTCCCACACCTCCCCTTTGGTAACTGCTAGTCCCTTCTTGGAGTCTGTGAGTCTGCTGCTATTTTGTTCTTTTAGTTTTGCTTTGTTGTTATACTCCACAAATGAGGGAAATCATTCAGTATTTGTCTTTTTCTGCCTGACTTATTTCACTGAGCATGATACCCTCTAGCTCCATTCATGTTGTTGCAAATGGTAGGATTTGTTTCTTTCTTATGGCTGAATGTAGTCTATTTCTTTTAGTTCTGTTAGTATTTGTTTTACACATTTAGGTGCTCCAATATTGGGTGCACAGATATTTATACTTGTTATATCCTCTTGTTGAACTGATTGCTTTATCATTATGTAATGTCCTTCTTTGTCTCTTGTTACTTTAGAGAAGTTACTTTAGGGAAGGGTTCAACAAATAAACTGAACTCACCATACTGAGAGACTCTTACTGAGCGGCTGCAGAAGTAGTAGTAATAGTAATGATAATTACAATGCTAAGCTTTTTAATATATTGCTGGGCACTGTTCTAAGTGATTCTCTTCTATTAACTTACTTCCTCCATACTCTATTATTATGCCCATTTATAAATGAAGAAACTGAGGTATCAAGAAGTGAGATAACTTGCCCATAGTTATACCAAGGCACTAAAGTTTCCAATCCTAGTAACTAGTTCCAGACCAGGAATTCTAAATAAGAAATTAAGCAGAAAAGTCTTGGAAATATAATCAAACTTAAAAATACTGTGCAAAATTAATTCTTTCTCTAAACACATTTCTCTTGTAACAAAATTCGGTCACTCAGTCAACAAATATTTATTGAATGTCTTCTATATGACAAGTCCTTTGCTCTGGTGCCACAGATGAAACGGTAACTAAAATACATATGGTTCATCTGCAGATATATTTCATTATCTTTAAAACTACAAACGTACTGTTCTAGTTTACCACTCAAGATGCACAAAATACTTTAGATTTCTGCTAAAAATGAGGTTATTGACCCTTAATCATTAGTATAGAATTTTTGACCATGGAGCTAAACAATGAACATTGAAGTACTCAGAGATTTAACCACTTAGCCAGCTAGTTAGATAGGTCCTGGTGAAGTAGGTAACTAGGAAGGAAAAAGAATTTCATCTCTTGATGACAATAAAACATGAAAACATATTCAGAACTTAACTTATGCTAGGCATTGTGCTATATATATTTTACACATATTATTTTATTTCATCTTCATCATAACCTTATGAGGTCAGTACTTTTATTCCCATTTTACAGATGATGAAAGAGATTCAGGAAGGTCAAACAACTTGATCAAGATTATGCAGCTAATAAGTGGCAGAGCCAAGATGTGTATCCAGGTCTGCCTGGTTCCAGAGCCTATGTTCTTGAATTCCGTATTAACTGCTCTTCTATGGGCTTTAACACAGAAAACAAACCTAGTGTTAACAGAAGGTACAACTGTTTTGTCAGACAGCCTAATATTAGGGAGCAGTTAGATCAGAAGTCTTTAACTTGGAGTTCATCATTGAGCTTTGAGAGATTCATGAACCTCCAAAAATCATAGGTGAGAAGTAATACATGTTTATTTTCCTTTGAAGAGAGTCCATAAACTTCATTACATTTCCAAAAATGTCGATAACTCTTCCTCCAAAATGATAAGACCCTCTGGGCTAGATGAATCAAGCTGTAGTGGCATTATAAAGCCTGCTCTCCAGAAAGGCCAACATCTGTAATGTTTAAATCTAGAACATCTAGATGAATTGTTTTTTTGCAATTGAAGTATTAAAAATGTTATTTTACCAGTGACTTATGGAAATTTAAAACACAATCATACATTCCCTGCCTTGGTAAACCACCTGATAAACAAAATCAAATCTCTTCTTGATAACTTAAGGATGTCCAAATTTGAACTTCAGTCTTTATGCCAAAACAGTGATGCCTTCTAAATGGAGAGACTGAATGCAAAATTTAATGTCCAGGGACTTCTTCTATTCCCTCTTGACCATCTCTGTTCTCTGATAATGGGTGTCTCCAAGCATACTGCAAAGACTGAGGTGTTATTCTGGCATTAGAAATGGAATCTTAGAATTCAAATGGACACAGTTTTGAGCAGGGTTTCAAGTTAAGTTGGTAAGAGTAGGAAAACCCCTTGCAATTGACCTTGAGCAGTGAACCACACAGTAGAGATATGCCCAAGGAACTGGCTTTTCTGAACAACGCTAATAGTCTGTACACTGTAGATATTTCCTATAACCTGTTTTTTTCACTTCGGAAGATTCACATTGATTTCGAATCTCTTTCTACTATCAGTGTTCAATCTACTATCTTGGAGAAGGAACCGGTAAGTGGCAAAGGGTAATATGGCAGGGACACCCAAGAACAGAAATGGGAAAAGAGCACCATCTGGTGGAAGTCTCTGGTGGAGGCATCAGAGGCTGGGACCCAGGGGTCATGTATCAGCTTTAGAAAGAGTGAGGCAGGAATGGGAAGGGCCCTGGAAGAGAGCTCATACCCCTTCTAGCCCCAGTTCCTTTAATCTTTCAAATGGACAAGACTTCATGCCTGCCTACAAGAAGCTTACAATCTAGTCCAAAATGTGAGGTATTTACACATGGAAAGATGACAAAATAAGACAGTAAATAACAAATACTGCGGTAACAACAGACAAGCATGTAACTCAAGTAATAGAAGGACCTGTCATAAGAAGGTCCTGCATTCTTTTTTGGGGATGTAATATTTCTGTGGTCTTGAGTCTATCCATAAATTTTAGAAACCCATTCTGGAAAACAAAATGATGTTCTCCTACTTGCAAAATGCAATGGTCACAATTAAACTTTTATTAAATAATAAACAAATAACAGGATCTGATTTTGACAGTATTACCCATTGCCAAAAAAATATACATATATTTTAAAAGTCTATTCAAAGACAATAAAAAACAAATAAAAATTTTAAATAAATTAAGTAAAACTCTATTCACTACAGTCTTCTCTAACACTTTCACTACACGAAATCCCTGCTATGATCAATCCAGCAGCAGCTCCGTAATATTAACAGTAAGAAATCCAGGAGCTCTTTTGGATAAGCCAGTGATTATGGTCTTTTACCGCAACAGTGGAAACTTATAGTCTAACTTCCTTCCTCTGTGTCCTAGCATTAGGATTGCAAATTGCGGTTGTATGTCTATGCAATCCCCATACTCCCTGCATGTAACAGGCAACAAAGTATAACTCATAAACTATTAAAGAAAAATGCTAGCCAGGTACACTGTAGCAAAATAAAATACCCTAAATGTCAGGTCAGAGTTTAGATTATTTTTCTTTCTGTAGATAAAAGGGAGTAACTGAAGGGCTGGTTGGTTGGTTTGCTTGTTGTTAAGGACAGGGAATGATCCACTTTGATCAAACCAGAGAAATGTGCAGCCTGGAAGGGAGGGAGAGAAGTTGGGAGGCAGTTTAGGACACTGCTGGAGCGCAAGAGAAGGGATAAGAGATTTGATAACAGACTTGGAGGCAGGCAGGGAATAAGTATCAAGAGGAAAGTCAGAGATGTCTGTTGGTTCCAAACTTGTTTTCTGGAGAAAACAAGGCAGCATTCACCAGCTGGTTGCCATATTTTAAACTGTAGTATCTTCGGTTCTTGCCCTGCCATTTTTGTTGCTGTTGATACTTGGAACTTAATTTTGTTTTATTTTTGCTTGCTTCAGGTTAACAGCTACTCTTGGACCACCAAGACTCTTAGTTATCTATTCAGTGAATAACATAACGATGTGACTCTGTGACTGTGGACCCCATCACTCATTGAATGTTATAGCTGGAAGGACAGTGAAGGACATTTAATTCAGCCCCTCACTTTACAGATGAGAAAAATTAAGCCTGGGAGAGGTTATATGACTGTACCAGAAGAGTTTTAAAGTCCACACTATGGAGCTACCACCACAGTTTATCTCATGTAGAATCTGGGGCAGGTTCAAAAATGTGATAATCATTTGGAAACTCCTTTAGTATTTCCCTTGTTATGAATATGGTCACATTATTCACCTGAGAGTAAATGTTACGCACACAAAAATTTAAGCTGGACTAGTTCTTAGAGTTATCTAAGTGAGGCATATTTTTCAATATTAACATGCCCTCTGTATCTCAAATTATGAATACTGAATTCATTCTCTCATGAACAAATTCCCACTATTTGCCAGACACACTGTGAGTGACCAGGAGCATAAAATGCCCCAAACATGAGCCAGTTTGGCTGAAATGGCCAAATTGTGCAGAAGTGATGTGATTGGTGCTAAATACACACAAGGTAAAAACTGGGGTAAGAAGACCCAGGTCTGGCTAATACAAGAAGCTGTCTTCCTTCCTGAAGTAAAGGTTTCTGAGGGAAGATCTGAGATCAGATAGAGGCAGTTGCCTTGCAGGGGAGGGTAAGGTCATAGAGAGGCCAAGCCCAGGAGGCAGAGGGAGGCCAGAAAGAGGGGCCAGGCTTTCCAAGCAGGTGGCAGAGGCCTAAAGCAGGTATGTTTCAGGACAAGGTAGGACAGGATTCTCAGGGGGTTCCAATCTGAAAGCCTTTGTTTTGTCTAGTGAAGTAAGCTATGATGTCATGCAAGAGTGGGAAGCACTATGATAAAGACTGCTAAGGATTTGGGGGGAAAAACATTGAGGAAAATTGGAAAGGTTGCTAATATGAAGCACGTAAAGTAACTGCCAGGTATCATTAAGGGTTCGGCTGAGGGTGGAAACTAAGATTTTTTACTGTAGCAGCAATGTAATTCTTTAATTTTTCTCCAGCACTTACTAGCTGCCCAGGTATAAGAGCCGAGAAGGTGGACAGCTGAATTGACCTGAGACTGGGATTCCTCTAGGCTGGTGAGATGAAAGCACACGGGAGTCTTCTCTAAGACTGGAGGGGCACATGCCACGGAGCTCAGGCTGGCTGGGGAGAAACGAATGACCGAAGACTTGACTGTAGTGTCTGTACATATTAAATACTTTAAACAATCCATCAGAATGTTCAAAAACGGGAGATTTCATTATCCTATTCTTCTCTGTCAGGTATGTCTTTGGTCCCACAAGTCCCACACCTCTCCTACCTTGTGTTGCCTGTTTCAGTGGCTGACATCTCCATCCACTCAGCTGAAACGTAGGACTCGTGCTGCGACCTCCTCTTCTTTGACTATGTACACCATCCCATCAGTCTGTAGATTCTACTCCCTTAATATCTTTTTAATCTACCTCCTCCTCATCTCTACAGGCACTGAACTCTTTCAAGCCCCTACAATGCCTCACCCAGGCTGAAGTGGTCATGCCCTAAGCGTCTCCCCGGCCCCCTGCTCCTCTCTGAGCCGGCTCCTCAGTGCTGATGGAGGAGGAAGTCCTCAACGGGCAGCAGCGAGCAAAGGCTTTGCAGACAGCTCAGGGGTACAGTCCCAGCTCCTCCATCTTGTGACTGTGAGACTGTAGATGCAGCCTCAGTTTCCTCACTTTTGAAATAGAAATAACCATCCTTGCTTTGTATATGGTTCTTGGTGGAGGGGAGGGGTAACTGAGGAAATGAACACAAAAGATCGGCGGCACTAGGCCTGGCACCTGACAGGTCTTCCATTAATGTCAGCTGTTACCATATTAGCACCATCATTATTCTAAATACCTAAAATGTAAACCTGGTCCTGCCATTTCCCTGCTTGAAACCCTTCAGTGGCGCACCCCAGCCCTCAGGTCCCCCCTGCTCTGCTCCTGCTCCTGCTCTCATGTGCTGCTGCTTTCTCTGCCAGAACACTTTTCCTTCGTGCCCCTTCTCCTAGCAAACCCTTGATGGTCCTTTGAGGCTTAGCTCAGTCTCCTGTATTAGGCGCTCCCACAGCACATCTGTGCATACCTCTCAGCTGTACCTAGAATGCTGCATTACAATCCTCTTGTCTATGTCACTGAGCCCTCAAGGGGCAGTGGCACAGAGCTTGTGCTCAATAAACACTTCCTAACTAAGTGTATGGGCATGAGAAGCATCAGGGCTGTCTGAGATTAGCATGAGTGGAGCATGGAGTGCATTTCAGGGAGGGGTAGGAGACAAGGCTGGAGAGGCAGGCAGAAGGCTTTCCAAGCAATGCTATGGGGTGTGGATTTTACCCTATGTAAGATGGGAAGAGGTACCTGCATTTTCTTCTAAACTACTCACACAAAGGCTAGAGGGAAAAAAAAGAAAGAAAATCAAGGTAGGGAAGGAAGGGAAGAAGACAAAGACAAAATAAGAAAGTTTTGTTAAATTAAAACCTTCATTACAAATGAAAAATTTTTTCCCCCAAAGCCAGCTAACAAGATGACTAGCAAAAATATACTTCAAAAGACACGACTGAATACACATCATAGTGGCAAGAATCCAATATATGAATACAATCAATTTGTTTCCTCATTAAAAGCTTTCATGAAGAAAATGATTTAATACAAATGCTAAAGCTACTGACACAGACTAATCGAAAAATAACAACAGAATCCTAATTAAAGATATAATATTATTTCACTCACTCATACTGCACCAAAGTCTGAATAAATAAATACATAAAAACAGAATCCAGAAACAGTCTTCTACTGGTAAACACTCGAAAAGCTACAATGAATTACTGAAATTTTCAAAAATCTCCTACTCTTATGTGTACACTTTCTTTCACTTAAGAACTGAGATGTACACAGGAATTCAGAAATAATTTTTAAATTACTTCACAGTTTTGCCCTCACCTTGACTTTTTTCCTAATTGTACAAGATTCTATACTAAGATATCATTCTTTACCATTTATTTATTTGTACAGTACCTACAGCGGTCATAGTTAAACCGCTACATGAAGTACCCAATTATCCAAATCATAAAGAATAGAATTGACTTTGATCTAAAGGCTAATGACTATGTGACCAGTTCTTCTGCTGTATCAATACAGGTCAGGGGTCACCAGCAGTTCAACTACAATCAAACAGTCAATCCTGGGACTTATTTGACTCATTGTGGGGCCAGAACTTCGGATTCTGTCCTACTTCAAGGGAAATTCCAGCATCAGAAATGTCGCCACATGTTGGCAGGCCACAAGGAAACACATAAGACAGCAGCAAGCATGAGGCCAAGGGAAGGACCAATACCATTTGCTACTCACCATGCCCCACCCTCTCCCTAGGAGTTAGTTAGGCTGAAATGTCAGCTACTCACTGGTCCTAAGCTCTGTTGAGAACATTCTCCTGTCAGTTATCCCCAGTCAAACTGGGGGACCCTCCTCACCACCCAAACCAGCAGCCTCTGATCACAATTCCCAGTTCACAATTCCCAGTCAGACCCTTCTTCCTTCCTTCCCCCTCACTGTTAAAATTCCAATGAAAACCCAAAGATTCTCTTACCTAGAAAAAAAAAATAGGGTCTTCTGATAAATAACTTTACATATACTTGCCTGTTTTTAAGAATCTCCTGGAGACTTTATTGAAATATGAGTTCCCCAAGTCCACCTCAGACTTACTAAAAAAGCATCTCCAGGGTAGGGACCTAGAAATCTGTATTTTAATAAGATACAAACACACACATATATATACATATATCTATTTATACACACACATACACACACACACAATCACCCTTTGGTTCCCAAACATGGTTAAACTTTATTTCCTCTGTATCTCTGTACCTGCCATTTTTGTATGTGATTTACCCTACTAAAAACCCACCTCTTTCAAGCCATGGCTATCATGCCATCACATTCATGAAGGCTTCTCACTGCCTACCAGGCAGAAGTGATTTCATTCTTTAGGATTTCACAGTATAATCTATATGTACTTCTTCTAAAGGTTTAGCCATAACATCTTGACTTACATCCTGCTTTTATCTTTCTCATTGGGCTGTAAGTTTCTTGGGAATATTTTTTGGGTATCTACTATTGTATGGCACTTTTATATGCATAACAACAATCTCACAAGGTTGGGTGTACTGTATAACAATTCAGTTTATTCTGCTCAAAATTAGATACAGGAGGACTGGAACCTGTATTATATTCATCACAAAAATGCTTTCCTCATAGTATATGCTCAATAAACATTTGTTGAATAAATGAAGGAAGTATCATTATTCACTTTTTATGAAGAAATTGAGCCTCCATAAGAGCACTGGCCCAACAGTCTGGCCACTCCCAAGAACTTTTTGAAAAATGAGAGATCTGTCATATATGTCATCTATCTTGATCACCTAGCATCATGCCAAACAAAGAATAAACAAATAGCCAATACATATTTGTTAAGTAAATTAATTGCTTCCAGTTTGTAATCCTCACCCTGCTTTTAGTTTATCCCATTTCTCTTTATGACCAACATAAACATCAATCATAGTGACTGAGGCTTTGAGAAAGAGGAAGTGAATGGTTTACTCAAGCACCACACTTTAGAAAACTAGTCCCACAAATACAAATCATTTACTAAATAGTCATACAATGTGTAGATAATCCTTTTCTAATGAAGGATTCATCCTGTGTCAGTTCAGTGCAGCTCAAAGGGATAATATCTAAGACACAGATGTTGTCCCCTATCAGTGATTCCTCATCTAATGAACACTTTGAGAACGAACTTCCTTTACTTAAAAAACATATTTCAGAAAAATCATCATAAATTACTCAGAGGACTGCTGTATTTCATATGGCTCAAAAATAATTTTATGTGTGCACATGTGTTTAGGCACATAGTAAGCACACTTCCAAATAAAGCTGTTTGTTTGCACAGAAGTGACCCAAGGCTACACTATATAATTAAAGCCTAATTTCTTCTTTCCGGATCTCTTTTCTCCTCAGTGCCAACTCCTTTCCAACCTAGAAAATAAATACTCTTTGGCTCTTAAATCCCTGCCCCTTTTTAAAACAGGACAGGCTCTGGTATCAGCGACTTAGGCTTATATATACATTCACTGTAGAAAGTTGGAAAATACAAATAAACAAAATGGAGTAATGAAAAATCTCTCCAACTCTACTTGCCAGAGATTATTATCATTGACACTTTGGTGGGTTTTTTTCCAGGCATTCTTCTCTGTGAGGTTTTATACATATATTCAACCTGGTTTTTCACTTACAGTATGTCTTATCATTCTACATCGATTAATCTTCTATAGCACAAATATTAAAAGTTTGACTTTTCAACAGAATAAAGGAGCAGAATAAACTGGAACAGGGACAAACCTGAGGCACAGAACCAGAAAGGAGAAGTGTGCGATGCTCTGAGTAAGACTTCAGGAAGGTTAGAGCGTAACCAGGAACAAAGGGCACAGAAAGCAGAAGACAGATTTAGGAAAAGGAATCAGCAGGTTTGTTGATGGTCTGGGGAATGAAGGCAGAGAGGTCCAGAATGACTCCTAGGATTGTGCCTTGGAAGCTTGGGCCTGGGGAAAGCAGAATTAGGCTTTATGGGTGAGAAGAATATAAAATAATGAGTTCAATTCCAGACACTCAATCAGGATTCTTCTGGCTGTGAGTAACAGAAGACCTGAGTGACAGAGGCTTAAACACACAGACATTTATTTTTCCTTCAAAACAAAAAGTTTGGAGACCCGTGATTCCAGGGTGATGCAGGGGCCCAACCATGGCATGAAGGACCTAGGTCCTTTCCACGTTCCTGCTCTAACACCTCAGAGCAGAATGGTATCTTAAGGTGACTATTGCATTTCACCATATTGCCTATCTCTCAAGCATGGTACTGTCCTGTGAGAGGCTATCAAAAGTCTTCTTCTTACATTTCTTGAGCCAAAAGTATATCTTATATAAACCACAGACCAACCACTGCTAAAAAACAGAATGGCTTTCAGATGAAAAGTTATCCCTAGGCTGGTAGGGCTCTGTTGTCAAGAAACAATGGAGGGTGGTTTCTGGGTCGGCATTCAGCAGGGTCTATCCCAGCTTTGTGAAGTTTGAGATACCTAGAAGACACCCAAAAGAAGCTATCCAAAATGCTGTCTGGTGCCTTGGGGAGAGAACTGCAGTTGAGATGTAGAATCAGGAGTTAGCAGTGAACAGAGGAAGTTGTGGAGCTCGCGACATGCATGCAGCTGCCTAAGAAGAAAGGGGTGAGGAAAAACACAAGCCTGGGGGTCAAAAGCAAAGAGGGCAGGGTAGAAAAATAAACCAAAGCCTAAAACAAGAGTATAAATGCAAGGACAAAGGGAAATCAGGGGAGACTATTACCATGGGAATTAATAGGAGAGTTTTTAACTTTCTGAGGGAAAAGAAGCTACCAATAGTGTCATATGCTGCAAAGAGACCAAATAAGACAGAATGAACAATGTCACCTGGATACGGCAATTAGAGAGTTACTGATACTTTGGCAAGAGTAACTTGATAGGAGTAGAAGCTATATTATAGGGGGCTGAAGAGTGACCAGAGAAAAGGAACGCAGAAATGGGTTCTATTTCAAGAAGTTTGTCTGTTAAAAAAAAGAGACATAGGACAGTAGCTAGAGAGGGAATCACTGTGTAGGATGTTGTGTTTTTTTTTTTAATATTAGGAGAGACTTACATGATGAATGGAGAGATGTAGAAGAGAGGGACAATCTAAATTTAATAAAGAGAGTGTCTATGGGGGCCAGTTGTAACAGTGAAGATGACAACAACGTGTCAATGGTTCAGTCTTCAAAGATAAGGAGGGATTCTGAACTCAAAAGATAAAGGAGGGACAGAGAATTGTAAAGCCACATATGGAAATCTCAAAAGGGGAGAGATTTTGGACAAGACTGAATAGGAAGAGTTTAGAAATAGCAGCAAGGAGCTTGAAGAATGACAATGGCACTTTCAGAAAATGAGCAGTTCTTTTTAAGATGACTGCATGTAAAACTTTTCTGCAGAAGAACCATGTTTTACATAGGCAGAGATGAAGAAAAGAGGTTGAGGATATCGTGGAGAGTCCTTATATTGGATATGGATTCTAGGGGAAAGGATTTGAAGAGAGGTCATCAGGGAAGATTCGAGAGATGGTATAGACAGGGAAGTGGGGAAGCTGAACAGGGAGGATAACGACCAAGGACAGAGGGCAGCTGGCAGGTCACAAAGATGGCTGCAGTGACTGGTTCTGTTCCAACAGAACCCCAGTACACAGTCAGCAGTCTTGTAATATTTTATCACAGAATGTTAGAGAACTGTGATCATAGGAGACATCTGAACAGATGGATACCGTCTTTACAAATGACTGTACACCCCCTAATGCTCAATAAGAATAAAGCATCCTATCTCTGGAAAAGAATATGTGGGGATGGCTACCGAATAGCAAATATCCTAATAAAAAGGGTCTCTTGTTCTAAGGTTTAGCCTAGGACCTAAAAATTCATTTATAACAGTTTTCCTCCATTTATCCCACTCACATTACTGAGCTCCTATCACATGCCAGCACCACGTTAGAAATTTTTTTCTCTTTAAATGAACATAAGACCATCCACGCCTTTGAGGAGTTTATACTCTCCAGAAATATGTGTTCTGAGTTCTGAGAAACTGAATTTAAAACAAACTTAAAAATATGTGTTAAAGCAGTGTTTCTCAAATGTTAATGGGTATACAAATAACCCTGGGATCTTATTAAAGTACAGATTCTGATTCAGTAGGTCTGAGTCAACAGAGCCTGAGATTCGATATTTCTAAGAACTTTCCGTGTGATGGCGTTGCTTGTCCCTGGGCCACACCTGGAGTTTCAAGAAGCTAAAGACTCCAGCAAAAAGAGATTCCTTGATTTACCTTTTCTGTTTACACTGACCTATAAAGTTATGAGAATCTTTCTTTTCTTTGTTGCTAACTCTCCTAACCCATCTATTTTCCTAATAAAAACAGGAGGAGGGGATAGAAAACCTCAGAAAGGGCTTTTTCTTCTAAGCAACTATAAGCTATGCACACTGCTTCATGAACATGTCAAACATTTATCTCATGTGATTAAATACTTCTATGGAACTTCTAATGTTTCAAGCAGGGCACCTAGATACTCAGTTAAAGAATAAGACACTAAGAAGAGCAATTAATTCTAGTTATGCCATATGGCAGTACAGAACACTAGCTGGAACCTGGAAACTCAATTTCACAAGAGTCTTACTTATTCTGAATTTTAATCATTATAGGATCAGCAAACATATGCCTACCAACCTGCTCCATTTACACAAAATTCTAAAGAATAATCACACTGCACACTCAAAAGTGATTGGTTTTTCCCAAATGACATTAAAATTTCTTTCCTATCAGATTCCAAAATAAAGTAGCTGCTGACAGCTCTAATTTAATCTCCCTGTTAAATAAAAATCTCCAAACAGTTCTTCTTTTAATGAATAGTATAGCTTGCTTTTTATTTTCATCATCCACTCACAGTTTTGCACAAGTGTAATCTTCTCCAGTTCTGGATTCTGCAAAGCTAGGGTTGGTTCAGGTGCTGGCCCTCCTGTCCCTGTCACTGCTGAGACATCCACTCCACCACCTTTCTCTCCATTTCAACTCTCTTCAGAATGGAGACATTATCATTTTCAACACATACTCCATCCTCTGTCCTCTTAGAGCAAAGATACTTTCATCTCCTATACATCTAATAATTTCAAGATAAGGACAGAAAAATCAGTTCTTATTCTGTGAACTTTTGTCTCCAGTACTTGAGAGACTATCCTAATATCCCTTGAACATGTTTTAGTGATAACATTTACTGCACTAGGGCCAAAATGATTTTCTGCCACTTTCAATTCTAGTTCAATAAAAGAATAAGAGCTTTGTTTCTAACCTCTGTCATTTTTAATACCATGAAATGGTTTTTTAAATGTAAAATTGAGTTCCATTTCCTACCAGACTACCAATCACATATTAGCTTTCCTTTTATCAAATTTATGAGAAAAGCCAGAAATTGCCTTTCCTTAAAAAAAAAAAAATCAAAATTTCAGAATCTCATGGGCAGAATGCTTGAATTGAATTTCAGCACTCAATAATTGCTGGCTTAGAAGTTTCAAAGTATAAAAGTTAGCTACTTAAAGTTAGGTAGTTATGTCAGAAATGACAAACTGGACTATAAAATTGTCATCCTAAAAAATCACAAATATGTTTATTATATTTCCAAATTGAGGAAGTTTATGGTCTTCTGAAACCACAGTGAATGAAGTCCATGGTTTCTGAAATCCAAAGTCAAACATGAAACTTTTTGCAACATTACACTGTGAAAAATTTCAAATATGCAAAAAGTTAAAAGAATGCCCATATATGCCCACAACCATGACTATATGATTCACATTTTGTTATATTTGCTTTGTCACATATCCATCCACCCATCTTTTTTTTTTGATACACTCTAAAATAAATTGCAGGCTTTTGTACACTTCACCTCTATACATTCATCATGCATATATAATTAACTAAACTTCAGTATTTGTTTACAGTTCTTTTAAACCAATAATCTTTAATTTTTTGAAAGATGCCAATTCATTTTTTGAAATGGCTTATCTAAGTAAAGTAAGCAACCAATTAAAAATTCTGAATTCTAAATCCTAAGCTATTATTGATTCTATTACTTTGAGTAGTTTCTTATATCTCAGTTGTCTCATCAACAAAGAAATAAAGGCACTTGGTGGACATGATAGACGGTCTCAGTTACCAAACTGTAAAATGGACCTTGTGTTATGGCAGAATTCATAAATGAAAGACACTGATACAGCTTAGAGAAACTGCTAATTTAGAGATTATGTGGGCATAATTTCTGTAAATTATAAGAACCTCAGCAAGGCTCACAAACTCAAGAGGGAGCTCGAGTTTGAGCATTAAATTATAATGCATCTTATATAAGCCACACTGTATCTACGATAAAACAATTTGAAGCTAGACTGTTGAAGATGGGTTACTCCAAGTGGGAATTTGTTAACAAAGCATTAACATCAAATTGAAATTTTCTTGGCTTTGCAAAACTGTGGCATTACTCGTTCGTAAACTCTCTATTAATGGGTTATAGTAAGAGCTGCCACAGGGATAGCTACCCCTTCCTTTATGAGCTGTTTGTTCCCCTACACTGATTTTTTTTCTTTCAGAAGATTGGCCCTGGAAGGGGCATCCTTTGAAGCCTGAAGAATCAAAGCTACTGCAAAGCACCGCTGAGAGTTTTGAAAGAAATATGAAGAAACTACACTGGACCTGGGGCGACAGGCTAAGATCTTCCCAAACAGGTCAGCAGTTGGTCTGTAAAATATTCCCATTGCCAAGGAGGTGGTGACAACTTGTATAAATCAAAAACTAAAACCCTAAGATATCTCATTTCCATTTTAAATACATGGGGGTTAAATATGGATATCTAGCACTCAAGAAGTTCCTGTGGGATTGATTTTTTCCCCTGTCTTCTCTGAGTCTTTTGCTGAGCATGATAAGTAGGACTGCATTTCATTATCAACTCCGCTAGCACTGTACTTCGGGGAGACTAGATGAGACTACACAGTGGGAGAGAAGATCTGGCTTCCAAAGAAGAAATGAGTCACATGGTGTGATTATAAAAACTCACTTTAGGCCCAACTCATTTTCAACAAAATCAAGGAATAAAATAAAATCCCAAGGAAATGAAGTTTCCTGTATTATTTTCCAAATTGAAAAAAAAAAGCATAGCAACATAATAAAAGAAGTGAAATAGAGGTTTCAAGATTTGGTTGGTAATAGTTGCTTTTTTGTAACATTTAGAAAAAAATACCAAACAACATTTTTGGGGAGGAAACTTAAAAAGAAAACATAAGATCATGGTTAGGGGAAATCTTCAACTGAGTCAGTGTTACAGAAAACAAACACATCAGAACAAAGAGTTCGGCTCCTGACAGCTGACCCAGTATTCTTGCATTTCTCTCCCCTTTGCTCCAGTTTCATTGTAACACACAAAGCATAATACAGGATGGGTCTACATCAGAAATAAGAGAAAACAAGCAAATTAGAGAAAACCACAATCAGGAAGGCCCCATGCCACCAGGTTCCTGGAGACTGGCAAATAGATGAATATAGAGAGGCATTTTTCATCAGCTTTCTGTAAGCAGAGAAAATAGTATGATACTTGGATAAATGACTAGCTCCCGATCAAATGAGACTTAGAATCAAGGCCAAAGCAAACAGCAATAAAATGAAGACAATAATTTCATACAAATGATCTTTTTACACAATGTATGAACTAAAAGTCTTTATTTACAGACAAATAGAAAAACTTCATGTATGAAAAAATACACACTGAGGATTTTCTGAGACTTCCCAGGACAAATCCATATTGAGTAAATAATATGAATGTGCCAAGTGAAAATGACGGCTATAAACCTATCATAAGAAAAGCAAATTTCAGTGACCTAACTATGGCTAAAGAGTAATGCCCAGCTCATTATTCTAATAGGTTAGTCCAGTCTAAAGGATACAAGCTCAGCTACCTGCCTGCCTTCTAGGCCACTTTTCAAAATTCCTTTCATTCTTAATAGAAAATGTTATTTTGTTTAAAGAGCTCAGTAGTGGGAGTTTCTAATAAAAAGTTTGAAAGGAACAAATTTATTCATCCAGGCTTTTTTTAAAAACCCACCCATTACTTAGCATGAAAAATACTAAAATAGTATTATATATCAGTGTTACTGATATATAATATTTATTTTATGGAATACCCAAAGAGAGAAGCTTCTGCATGATAGCCCAGTGTAAAAGGAAAAAAAAAAGGATCAATTTAATCTTGGATCTGGTACCACACCCAAGATATCCTGCCAAGATAGCCCCAGAAATGAAAGAATAAGTAACACAATCATCATCATAAAGTTAAAAGGTGAGTTATATATTCCCAGGCTACTCTGAAAGGACAAGAGACTTGCAACAAAAGAACACATAATATGATATTCCTTTCCAGGTTAAGCCAAGAGACCAAAAGTGGAACATAAGTATATCCCTAAAAATCCTTAACACAGCTGTGAAATCTCAATGTACACTCACTGAATTACAGAAAACTAGTACAGGAATTTGTCATGTAATTGATTAACTGAGAGCCCTGAAGTTGTTGTGGGCTTTTGTTTTCTTTCTTGGTTTAAGGTTGGGAGGCAGGGATAGGATGGAAAAGGGAAGAAATCAATTATTAACCTTAAAGATGTGGTCAAATGATTGCTATGACTTTTGAGCCTTTTTAGAGCCATTTAAACTTAGATGGGATTGTACAAGTACCTCCTTTTTTTTTCTGTGGTGGCCCTGAAACTCCAGTGTAAGTAGCAAAATGAAACAACAGATAGATGTTATGAGTGCATAGCTATGCTTGCCAGGAACCCAAATTGCGTTAATAGCACATTACACATGAGTTATCTACTGATATGCACACTTCATTTGAATGTATTTTGTTTCAGGGTGTTTAAACTCAATAACCAGCACTTAGGAAAAGTGAAACTCTCCATGCAATTAAAGGAGATATTTACAGTATACCACTTTGAAACTCTTGGTCCCATAAGTTGTATCAGACTAACAACTCCTTGTATTTCTTCCTATAAAACAGGAACATCTGAATGACATAATCTTAAACTAAATTCTGTGTTGAAGCTAAATCCATGTTAAGCTGAAAAGAAAATTTTAAAGTTCCTGAAGAAAACTGGAATTATTTTTATGATCCTTGTATTAAGGTATCATGTTCCATGCAGAGCTATACACCAGCCACCCACAATGAGATGTGTTCAAGATACTCTTTCAGCCTGCACATTGAATGTCCCGGGGTTTGTGGGTTTTGTGCCATAACCTTGTTACATGAAGTTATTTCTTTATTTCTTTCCATTTCAATATGCTATAAATCTACCTGCCACTTTTTGGAACTCCTTTAAGTTTCACAGAAGGAAACAATACTCCAAGTTTGTTTCTATTGGCTCTGGTCTGCACTTCCAACAGTGAGTTTAAATGACTAGTCGTTGCAAAGTGGGCTATCGAGAAAGAATATATCCTTACCTCAGCAATAAATATACCCCTACCTTAGTAATAAAAATACTCTATTTTCTTCATCCCTTCCCCCACTCTCAATGTATTCTTGCTGTCAGATGGCCTCCCCTGATCAAACTTTTAAGAAATGCTCGACTGTTTCTCCAAATGCATATGAAGGCCATCAAGCATCTAAGTGCAGAGCATGTCTGCTTCATTCCAGGTGTCTCCCATCTGATGCTTATCCAGCAGTGACCACCATAATAAAACAAGAGGAACCTCTGCCTGGCTTTCATCCTAATCATTCTCTAAAGAGCTCAGTGAAAACTTGGATTCAGAATGTGAAAGCCGTTACTATTTAGGGAGAAGGATTAAATAGGAGGCAGTTTGAAAAAGAGCAATGAACACCGCAGCTCGGGACATCAAATACAACAGAGCTTCATTTCCTCAGACACACAGAAACTGTCATTCGTTTTTTTATTTTGTCTTGCATAGAAAACATTATCTTTCATTGCTAATACTTTCAAGCCAAAAACACTAGTATGCAGATAGAGATCCAGATACTATTTTATTTTTTGTTTTTTGGTCTGGGAGGAGAGAGAGACTAGCTAAGCTACTTGTTCCAAAGAACAGATGAGCACTTGGAGGACATCCATGAATCGATACAACTCTCATTTCCTGGGGTCAATCACTCTAGACAACAGAAAGGTAGCAAATGGCACACTGTAACCGCTGTGATAGAGTCAGGCACTTTAAATTACAGCAAGTCCACAGTTGTGGCAAATACCACTGGATTCTGAGCCACCATAAAAATTGGGGGCAAGTTCCAAAAATGTATTAAGAATCAGAGGCAGTGCTATTTTCACTTCCCTATTCTCGTTCTTGAGCAGCTCAATGTTGAGGAAAGAGTTGAAAGAATTGAAGCAAGGAAACAACGTAAAGTGGAAAGCTGTATGTGGGACAAATACAGTACTTATACTTATCCAGTGGCTTTCCAAGATTATTCTGCTAGAGATTTCTTACCTGCCTTCCAAGTAAGCCCTGAAGTGCCAAATTACAGTTTTAGATAGTTCTCTACCTCCCAAAATATGGCAAACCCCTAAAATATCATCACTTTAATATGACTAAAGATACAACTTTTTAAATGACTTCCAGTGATTCTTTTACATATCCACTTAACTCTTAAGTCTGGATGACTTCCAAATTCCTTTCCTCACCCAACTTTCTGAGGGAGATATCAACTACAACAAAACAAAAGGAAATGTGGCTGGCACTGTACAAGCTTTCAGTGCTTTCAAACCAACTGGTATCAATACATAAAAGTACATAACATTGACCAGCCATAAATGGAACTATACAGGCAATATGGCTGAAGAAGATTCGGTATAACAAGGGTCACACTAACAGGATGATGACTGAGTAGGTGGATGTAAGGCAATTTCAAACAACTTGCCAAAGGAAAGCCTCATTTTTCCATTTTCTTGTACAGTATCTAATTTCTGGCTCCTCATTTCCTCCATGATCTGATAATTATGAAATTCTAAATAAAGTGTCATCTTTCTTGCAACAAATCAATGAACAGAAAGCTCTCATCAACAATGCAAATGTTTCCCTAGAGCTCCTGCTGATTATTTCCTGAATGTCTTATCCCACAAACCACACAGCAAGTTGAGAACAGGAACTCTCTCTACCCCATAATAAACACAGCTTCTATGTGTGCATTTGTGTGTGTAGGCATTTACAAAGAGGACTAAGAAGTAATATGCAACTGATAACATAAATCACCACAAAAATCACTTTTTATTCCTTCTGTTACCAATTTCAAATGAAACTTAAACTTTTCTAAATGTTATGGTACAAGTATGGGAAATGAGAATTCCTCCTCATTGTATATTTGTCCATACAGACGCAGTAAAATTGTTTCTGCACTCCTTATCACAGATTTATACCAATAGCTCCACCATATACACAATTACATTTTGGGCATCCTTCTCCCTATAAAACAATTTAAAATAATTCCACCTTTATCCCTCATGTTATCCTTACAATAATCCTATAATACAAAAGTCACCTTGTAAAAATAAAAAAATCTGGGTTAACAACTAAGCCTTCAGGTATACAACTAAGCCTAAATTTACCTACTTGAAAAGTAATGCTATGGAGAGGTCTGTTTTGAACACTATTCCAGCCTACCAAAAATTACAGATATCCTCACTTCTGCAAAAAGCTCCCATCTTCTGCATTCTGTTTGTTTCAATTATTTAGGGCAACCCAGGCTGATAATTACATAGTCCCCAGTTGCGGAGTAAAAGTGATGCTTAATTAGCCAGCAGGAAAGATCGATTAAGATCCAGCAGGGCATCTTGTGGGGTTATTTCTCACATTCCTGGAGGGAAGAGATTCTGGCTGTGCCCTTCCAAAGGATAAAATCCCCTGTTTTATGGAGTTTCAATGAGGTTTCGAAAGTAAAAGCTAAGATTGGTCAGCCACACAAATTAAATCCAGTCATAACCTTGCACATGCTCCCTCTTTTATTCTAAGAGTAACCAGTTCAATCATTTTGAACCACACTGCCACTGAGATGGAAAAGGCTTAAAATAACACTCACTTATTCCCAACTCTCATTCAGTTACTATATTTCAAGCAGAGAGGTGGTCAGGAGAAACACTAGGAAGGAAAATTTGTATTTCTTTCCCTCCCAAGCAAGTGTAAACATATCAGATGCTCACATCCTAAAAGGCACAGATTAGAGTCAGGACCTCTTATTAAAGAAACTCACTGAGCAAGATATTCCAACCCAGTCTGGGACTAAAACATTCCACTATCGTCAAAGAATCAACTAGAAAAGTCTGTTTTGAGTTTTCTATTAGGGAAGGAGATGTGAAAGTAAAATGAGGACACGAGGACCCCAAATCATAACAAACATTAATTATCTGAATTGCCTAACATCTTCCTTTCAGTAATTTGGATAAAAACCAACACAACAACCTAAAGCTAACAGCAGAATAATTATTAAGATACATAATTATCAAAATATTTCCACTTCTGTAAATTATACTACCGCTACCTGCCTCCAACTCAGTTCAGTGAATATTTATCAAGCTTCTACCAAGTCTCAAGAGCGATGACAAGTATGTCTTACCTTGTTAGTTTGTACACTATTACAGTGATTATAAGTTGTTTTAAAGCTTATGAAGAAGAAAACTGGAACTAATTCATACAAACCTAGCTCTTATTTGCTGAAAGCCTCGTAGAATATGGTCCCTGTTGTCCCTTGCACCAGCACTGAGGTTCTCGTTCCTTAAGCCCTCCGCCAAGAACTCCTCAGCATCTACAAGAAAAGAAAAGTTGATAAACAGAAAATAACAAGTACTAAGGGAGAAAGATGAAAATATGATGGATTAAGAAATGGGTATTATTTTCTGTTTAAAAACTTTAAAGTTGCAGAACAATGTGAATGTACTTCATGCCACAGAACTGTATTCTTAATACTGGTTAAAACAGTAATATTTTATGTTATGTATTTTACCAGAATAAAAACTAAATAAACCTTATATTTGCCGGTGACACCTTCTGATAATCCAAGACCTTGCTATGAATTTAAAAAGCTAATACATATATTAACCACAAGATATAACTATTTTCTAAACTATTTCAGAGAAACATTTAAATATTAATTATCACTGATGGCAAAGGATGGACTGTCAATGCCATAAACATATAAATATTACTAACAAGTCACAGAAGGTCACAGGCCAACAGAAGCAAGAAGGAAATACCAATAAATAGAGCTGAAATGAAAAATAGAGCTGAAGTGCAAAATCAAGAACAAAAAGGGCAGGGATTCAAAGAAGAATTAATCAGCAGATGGATCATCAATGAAAATGGCAATGGACCAAGGGAGGGAACCCACATGGAAAAGAAAAATGTGTCCAAGAAAAGGAAACTGCAATTAATGTGACCATATATTACAAAGTAGGGACATGATAGAAATATATATATGAAACAAATCATGATATATTGAAAGAAATTGGTGGTGGTAGGGAACACCCACAAATTTTCAAAGACAAATACACCTACAATGATTACAATTGCCAGAAATACTAGCAATACTGTTCGTGGAAATGTAAATTAGCTCAACCACTGTGGAAAGCAATATGGAGGTTCCTCAAAAAACTAAAAATAGAAATACCATTTGACCCAGGAATTACACTCCTAGGAATTTACACGAAGAAAACAAGATCCAAGATTCAAAAAGACATAGGCACCCCTATGTTTATTGCAGCACTGTTTGCAATAGCCAAGAAATGGAAGCACCTAAGTGTCCATCAGTAGATGAATGTATAAAGAAGATGTGGTACATGTACCCAATGGAATATTATTCAGCCATAAGAAGAAAACAAATTCTACCATTTGCAACAAAATGATGGAGCTAGAGGGAATTACACTCAATGAAATAAGCCAGGCGGAGAAAGACAAGTACCAAATGATTTCACTCATTTGTGGAGTATAACAGCAAAACAAAACTGAAGGAAGAAAACAGCAGCAGACCCACAGACTCCAAGAAGGGACTAGCAGTTACCAAAGGGAAGGGGGTGGGGAGGGAGGGAGAAAGAGATTGAGGGGCATTATGATTAACACACATAATGTAGGGGGGACCTACATTATGGGGAAGGCAGTATAGAGCAGAGAAGATAAGTAGTGACTTTATGGCATCCTACTATGCTGAAGGACAGTGACTACAATGGAGTTGGGGGGAGACTCAATATGGTGAATGTAGTAACAACAGCGTTGCTTATGTGAAACCTTCATAAGATTGTATATCAATAATACCTTAATAAATAAATTTTCTAAAAAAGAGTCAATGCAATACCTATAAAAGTCACAGATTGTTTTTTACAGAAATTAACAAGCTGATCCTAAAATTCATTTGGAAATTCAAGGGACCCAGATTAGCCAAAACAATTTTGAAAAAGAAGAACAAATTTGGAGGATTCACATTCTCTGATTCCAAAACTTATAATAAAGCTATAGTAATCAAGACAATATGATACCGGCATAAAGATAGACACATAGATCAGAGGAACACTGAGAATTTAGAAATATCCCTCACCTTTATAATTAATACATTTTTTAAAAGGATGTCAAAACAATTCAGTGGGAAAAATACTTTTTTTTCAGCAAGTGGTGCTGGAACAACTGAATGTCTGTATGCAAAAGAATGAAGTTGGACCCTTACCTCACACAATAAACAAAAATTGACTCAAAATGGATGAAAGACTTAAATATAAAAGCTAAAACTATAAAACTTTTAGAAGAAAACAGGCCTAAACCCTTGTGACCTTGGATTAGGTAATAGTTTCTTAGATATGATGCCAAAAGAACAAGCAACAAAGAAAAAATAAACAGGACATCAAAAATTAAAAACAATTGTGTTCAAAGAAGGCCATCAAGAAAGTGAAAAGACAACCCACAGAAGGGGAAAATTATATAGCTTATAAAAGACTTAGAGGTAGAATATATGAAGAACTCTTACAATTCAATAATAAAAAGACAACCCAATTTAAAAATGACCGAAGGATCTGAATAAACAGTTATATATCCAAAGAGGTTATACAAATGATCAACAAACACATGAAAAAAAAATGCTCAAAATCAATTGTCATCAGGAAAATGCAAATCAAAACCACAATTAGATCCACTTCACACCCACTAACTAGTATGGCTACTGTCAAAAAGACAGACAACAGTGAGTGTTATTGAAGATGTAGAGAAATTGGGACATTCATACATTTGGTGTGCATGTAAAATGGTGCCACCACTTTGTAAAACAGTATGGCAGCTCCTTAAAAGGTTTCACAGAGAGTTACCATATGACCTTGCAATTCCACTACTAGATAAATACCCAAGAGAAATGAAAACAAACCAAATCTTGTACACAAATGTTTATAGCAGCATTCTTCTTAATAGTCAGTATGTGGAAACAATGCAAATGTCCATTAACTGATGAATGGATAAATACAATGTAATATATTTACACAATGGAATATTATTCAGTAAAAAGAAATGAAATGCTGATCCATGCTACAGTATGGATGGTTCTCTGATATCATTATGCTAAGCAAAAGAAACCAGTCAGAAGGACCACATATTGTACAATACGCTTACATGAAGTGGGCAGAATAGGCAAATCTATACAAACAAAAAATAGGTTAGTGGATGCCTAGGGCTGGGGGAGGGAAGGGGATTGGGGGGTGAAGGCTAAGCAGTTTAAGTAATGATTGTGTAGAGTCAGCACAACTCTGACTATACTAAGAGCCACTGAACTGTATACTTTAAATGGGTGGGTTGTATGGTATACAAATTGTATCTTAATGAAGCTATTAGATAGATAGATAGATAGATAGATAGATAGATAGATAGATAGATAGATAAACATCTACACATATCTTTCTGAACTTTCATAATTCAAGGAAAATAAAAATCCTTCAAGCACCCAAACAGAAAAAATAAGCTGCCTACAAAACTAGAGTCAAAATGGCCTCTCCACTAAATAAGCATCAGAAGGTGAAAGTTTTACAGAGTTTTAAAGGAAAAATACTGTGCTCAAGAATTCTAAACATGGACAAGCTGTTGGTTACACAGAAGACCAGAAAAATTTTTTAAAAAGCTGTGGCTCTGAGACCTGAATGTAAGCCATGAAACCATAAAACTCTTAGAATAAAACATGGGCAAAAATCTCTTGGACATAAACATGAGCAACTTCTTCATGAACATATCTCTCCGGGCAAGGGAAACAAAAGCAAAAATGAACAAGTGGGACTATATCAAGCTGAAAAGTTTCTGTACAGCAAAGGACACAATCAATAGAACAAAAAGGCATCTCCTACAGTATGGGAGAATATATTCATAAATGACAGATCCGATAAAGGGTTGACATACAAAATATATAAAGAGCTCACACACCTCAACAAACAAAAAGTGAACAATCCAATTAAAAAGATGCTCCACATCACTAGTCATCAGAGAAACGCAAATTAAAACCACAATGAGATATCACCTCACACCAGTAAGGATCGCTGCCATCCAAAAGACAAACAACAACAAATGTTAGCGAGGTTGTAGAGAAAGGGGAACCCTCCTACACTGCTGGTGGGAATGTAAATTAGTTCAACCATTGTGCAAAGCAGTATGGAGGTTTCTCAAAAAGCTCAAAATAGAAATACCATTTGACCCAGGAATCCCACTTCTGGGAATTTACCCTAAGAATGCAGCAGCCCAATTTGAAAAAGAGAGATGCACCCCTATGTTTATCACAGTACTATTTACAATAGCCAAGAAATGGAAGCAACCTAAGTGTCCATCAGTAGATGAATGGATAAAGAAGATGTGGTACATATATACAATGGAATAATTCAGCCATAAGAAGAAAACATCTTACCATTTGCAACAACATGGATGGAGCTAGAGGGTATTATGCTCACTGAAATAAGCCAGGTGGAGAAAGACAAGTACCAAATGATTTCACTCATCTGTGGAGTATAAGAACAAAGAAAAACTGAAGGAACAAAACAGCAGCACAATCACAGAACCCAAGAATGAACTAACAGTTACCAAAGAGAAAGGGACTGGGGAGGATGGGTGGGAAGGGAGGGAGAAGTGGGGGGAAGAAGAAAGGGGGCCTTACAATTAGCATGTATAATGTAGGGGAGGCACGGGGAGGGCTGTGCAACACAGAGAAGACAAGTAGTGATTTTACAGCATCTCACTACGCTGATGGACAGTGACTAATGGGGTATGTAGGGGGGACTTGGTGAAGGGGGGAGTCTAGTAAACATAATGTTCCTCATGTAATTGTAGATTAATGATACCAAAAAAAAAAAAAGCTGTGGCTCTGAATGACTACCACCTACATTTTTTTCTGAAGAAAACCTATTCAAGAATACACTCTGATTAACAGAGAAAAAGAGGTGGTAATGAGATTAAAAACAGCAAAATAAGTTAAATCTAAATAACCATGGTATGGTTTAAAACGTATAAAAAATATAATACTAATTCTTAATTAAGAAGAGACTCAGTATAAACAAATAAAATAGTCACCTGAATCCCAGTTAGGAAAGTAACAGAGAAAAAGAAAAACTGTTAAATTCCTCATTTATATAGGGCCAATGGATAATATTTCATCCTTGGCAGTAATAATTGAAGAAATGGTTTTAGCTCTGATTTTTCAAAATGCTAATGTAATAAAAGTACAATAAAAGGTTTTTCCAAATATTCAATATAAAATAAAGAGAAACAAGGTAGCATAAAAAAATAAAACTCATAAGATGATATATCACTGATGACAATAACTGTAAAAAGTTAGAGTCCTCTCTTTTTTTTAAATTAAAGTATCATTGATATACAGTCTTATCAAGGTTCCACATAAACAACAGTGTGATCTCAACATTCACCTATATTATCAAGTCCTCAACACCCCCATTGCAGTCACTGTCTATCCGCATGGTAAGATGCTAGAGATGGAGTCCCCTCTTTAAAGCAAAGAATTTCAGACTACGTCAAAAGATAAAATTAATTTAACCACAATTTAAAAGATACCTAAAACAAAACAATGCTGAGGTTAAAAGAACAAAGGGATGCAAAACGCACTAGACAAGTTTTCTTAAAAATCAAGAATAGCAATAATTCACATCAAAGTAGAAACCCAAACAGGCCAACAGAATCATTTTATTTTATATAAGCTACAATCCACAATAGAAATGACCTGTTAGGTGCCAAATAGCATAGTACTAAAATATATACAATGAAAATTTTGACAAATTACTAAAAAAAAAAAATTGTAATGTCACTTGATAGTTCAAGCAGACAAAAACATAAAATTATATAAAGCAGTTATGTCCAATAGAAATAAAATACCAGCTACACATGTAATTTTAAATTTTCTAGTAGCCTTATTTCAAAAAGTAACCCCTAAAAAGATAAAATTAATTTGTTTATTTAACCCAATAGATCCAAAATTTTATTATTTCAATATATAATCAATATAAATATTATCATTGAGATGTTTTACCTTTTTTGTATTAGATCTCCAAAACCTGGTGTGCATTTTATACTTAACACATATCAGTTCAGACTGGTCACATTTCAGTGTTCAATAGCCACATGTGGAGAGAGGTTACTACACTGGATAGTACAGATACAGAGGACTTAATATAATTAGTAAGACAGATAATAGGATTGAATCATTACTTAACTAATAATAGATATAATATAACTGCAACCTAAAATAGAACACACCGTTCACAACTGGCATGGAAAATTATAAAACTTGATTAAACGCTGGATTACAAATAAACTTCAATAATTCTTAAAAACTCAAAGTTTGAAATATCCTTATTTTAATTGACCCCAATGAAATAAAACCAGAACTTAATATTAAAAAGAGTAAACAAATCCATCCATGCTTAGGCATTGAAAACATACTCCTACATATATCAAGAGTCACAGAGGAAACTCAAAACTATAATTACCACCTATTGAGAAAATAGCATGTATAAAATATTATAAGATATGACCAGCATTGTACAGAGTGACAAATTTATAGTTAAGTATTTCCAGTATTAAATAAAAAAGAATGAAAATGAATGCAATAAGCTCCAAACTCAAGAAATCAGAAAAGAGCAATAAATAAGCCTATGGAAAACAGGAGGAAGAAAACAATAAAGATAAAAAAGATGAATTTATAAATCAGAACAGTGGTTGCCTAACAGTGCTCTCTGGAGTCATAACCGTCTGATAAGGAAGAAAAGGGGGAGGTCAAGTGAGTGGGACTCTGGGAAATTCCTTCCTGCTACTCACTCCCCTTTGCTTTAATCACAAGTGCTTGGTTTTATCTACTTATACAGGGATTTCACATAAGATTTTAATTTTGAAAAGGGTTCCATTACATAACTTGGTGGTTCAAAACTCACTGAACTTAAAAGTAGTGAAAAAAGTGTATAAATGCTAAAGATATGTAAAAGCTGGGATTTTTCACAGGTGAGAGGGAAACCCAATAAATTGATAAACTCTTAGCAAATGCAATCAAGGAAATAAAACAATAAAAGGGAGTAACAAAATTCTTGAATTTGGAGCTTATTGCATTCATTTTCATTCTTTCTATATATATATACAAATAAAACAATAAAAGGGAGCAACAAAAACTAGAGAAATTTTAAAGTACAGTGAAATAGTTCATAAAATTGGTGAGATTTCAAGTTAATGTTCTTCTTTATGCTTTTATGTACAACTTGAAGTTTATTATAGTGGGTATCATTTTTTTCCCTTTAAAAGATAATTTTCAGAAATAAAGATTATTTTATTTATACTAGTAAACAAAATGTTATGCAAAAAATTTGAAAACTCCCAATGAAACAGTTTCTGAGAAATACATAAATTTCTAAAACTGAATTGAGGAATGGAAAATCTGAATCCGGAACAGGCTAATTACTAAGGGGAAAGAAGAGGTTGGCAAACATTTTTTTTTTTTTAAGTTCGAATCCATATGGTTTTATAGATATCTTTCAAACTTTTGAGTAGTAAATAATTCTCATTCTGTACAAATTATCCCAGCACATAGAAAAAGAGAGAAAACTTCTTAAATCATTTGGTATAAGCTAGCATAACCCCAGTTCTAAAAGAGCACAAAAAGGAATCAGTCTGAAGCTAATACAGATACAAAAATCTAAATAAAGTACTAGTAGATCAAACCTAACAGTATATTAAAAGAATAACAAAATGTTTATCCTGGGAATATAAAGATGTTTCAGTATTATTGATAAATTTATATATTTTAATAGGTTAAAAGAGATACCTGAACAAGCATCTTGATAAATGACAAAAATCTCATCTGATGATATTTATTATCTATTTGAGACAAAACTGTACTAAGTAGAAGTAAAATTATTATCTTCTTAACCCAAGGGATATGTGTATATCACAAATCAGCATCATATTTATGGCTAAAAAACTAAAGTCATTATCATTAAACAAGATTAGTTCACCAGCTATTCCCACTATCAATTAACACTGTTCTTGAAGTTCCGACAAAAAGAAGCCCAAGAAGGAAAAAAATTGTCATTGCATGCAGATATTTTAGGCAAATACATGTAAGCTTAAAACTATAAACTTGGAAAACTTTTAGGAATTATAAGAATTCAGTAGGATAGCCAGAAGATAAATATTTTTTATTTATTTATTTATTTATTTTTTGAGAGGGCATCTCAAATTTATTGATCAAATGGTTGTTAATAACAATAAAATTCTGTATAGGGGACTCAATGCACAATCATTAATCAATCCCAAGCCTACTTCTCAACAGTCTCCAATCTTCTGAAGCATAACGAACAAGTTCTTACATGGTGAACAAGTTCTTACATAGTGAATAAGTTCTTACATGGTGAACAGTACAAGGACAGTCATATCACAGAAACTTTTGGTTTGGATCACGCATCATGAACTATAAACAATCAGGTCAAATATGATTATTCGTTTGATTTTTATACTTGATTTATATGTGAATCCCACATTTCTCCCTTATTATGATTATTTTTTTATTTTTAGTAAAATGCTGAAGTGGTAGGTAGATGCAAGATAAAGGTAGAAAACATAGTTTAGTGTTGTAGGAGAGCAAATGTAGATGATCAGGTGTGTGCCTATAGATTAAGTATTAATCCAAGCTAGACAAGGGCAACAAAACATCCACGGATGCAGAAGATTTCTCTCAAAACAGGCCGGGTGAGGTTCTAAGCCTCACCTCTGTTGATCCCCAATAGAAGATAAATATTTTTAAAATCAACAGCTATAGAATAGAATAGTAATAGAATAGCTTGTGTTGGACTAACTTTTCCATAGGTAAGAATTGTCAACGTGGCAAAATATTTTTAAAAACTATTTAAAAAAATAGTAGCCAAAAGCAGGCTGAAATTGGCAGGGATTTGATTCTTGAAAAAAAAGGAACTGCAGAGATACTTATTTATCTACAGCTTTTCACCTAAGGGTATACCCAGTCTATGTGGTGTAGAGTGGCTGGGGACTACCCTTAGGCAAAGTTTAGTGACTGTGGGACAACATCATTTGCCATAACTTATACGCATTTGGAGTCCCAGAAGAGCAAAAAGAGAACAGGGCAGAAAATGTACCAGAAGCAATACTAGCTAAAAATTTTCCAAGTTTGGTGAAAAATAACAATTTACAGACTCAAGAAGTTCAGTGGATCTCAAGTATGATAAATATAAAGAGAACTAAACATAGGCAGATTATAGGCAAACTGCTGAAAAACAAAGATAGAAAAATTTCAAAGAAGTCAGAGAAAATGGCCCTTTATATATAAGAGAGTAATGATAGGAATGAGAGTGGACTTTTCATCAAAAATGATGGAGGCTAGAAGATATATTTATAAGTGCTGAAAGAAAAAAGAAAACATGTCAACCTAGGATTGTATATCCAGTGACAATAGTCGTCAAAATGTGAAGGCAAAATAAAGACATTTTTCAGGTAAATAGAAATTGAAAATTTTTTTTCTAGGAAACCTGCGATAAAAGAAATCTAAAGGGAACTGAGAAACTCATGTCAACAAGTGCACCAAAATGCTAAGTATGTTGTTAAATAGAAGACATTATCACTTCCTCTTCTTCTTAATTTCTTCAACAGATAACTGGCAATTTAAAGCACAGATAAATATGTAGTTTATCACATATGTACAAGTAAAATATATGACAACAAAAGAACAGAGCATGGAGGAGTAAGCAAAACCATTTCAGTGGTATGATATTAACTCTGAGTAGACACTGATAGGTTAAGGAGTATATGGCAACCATTGGAGCAGCACTCACAAGCAAAGAAGTGCAGTTAGAAGAAAAGAAATTAAATTGGAATATTAAAAAATATTTGATTCATTTTTTAAAAGGCAAGTGCAACCAAAAAAATGTGACAATTAGAAAACAAATAAATGGTAGACCCCAAATCCATCCATAATAATAGCTATATTAGATGTAAATTAAGATCTAAATTAAAAGGCAAAGAATGTCTTGCTGAATAAAATGCAAGGTCCATTATACACTGTCTACAAGAGACATGCTTCAAATATAAAGACACAGATAGACTGAAAATAAAAGAATAAATATGACACAGTATGTGAACAGTAAGGATAAGGAAGCTGGAAAAGCTTTATTAACATCAGACAAAGTAGACTTCAAGAAAGGGAGTATTACCAGAGATTAAGAGTGATATTTCATAATGATAAACAAGCCAAGCAATAAGGAAGGTATAACAATCACAAGATGTGCATGCACATAGTAACAGAGCTTCAAAATACTTAAACCAAACTCCAACAGAACTAAAATGAGAAAAAGACACATCCACAATCATAGTTGAGGGTTTTACTACCTCTCTAAGAAACAAATAGAACAAATAGACAAATAATCAGTAAGGAGATAGAGGACCTGAACAACACTATAAACCACTTTGACCTAATGACATCCATAGAATACAACAACAAACAACTGCAGAATATACATTTTTTTAAGTTCACATGGATGTTCACCAAGATATACCTTACTCTAGGCCATAAAGTAAGTCTTAATAAATGCCCAAAGTCTAAAACTTTACAGAGCATGTTCCCTGACCACAAAAGAATTAACTTAGAAAGAAGTAACAATAAGATATCTAAAATCCTCAGTAATTTGGAAAAGAGTAAACCAAGGAAAAAATATTCTTCTTTGAATAAACTATTTCAAACTGGAGGTGAAAGACTTCTGAAAACTATAAGAGACTCATAAGATAAATTAAAGAAGACACCAATAAATGAAAATACATTCCATGCTCATGGAAAGGAATAATCAATACTGTCAAAATGGCCATGCTGCCTAAAGCAATCTACAGATTCAATGCAATCCCTATCAAAATACCAACAACATTCTTCAACAAACTAGAACAAATAATTCTAAAATTGATATGGAACCACAAAAGACCCTGAATAGCCAAAGCAATCCTGAGAAAGAATAACAAAGCTGGGGGGATTATGCTCCTTAACTTCAAGCTAAGGATTCTTCTGACTTCTACAAAGTCAGAGTAATTAAAACAATTTGGTACTAGCACAAGAACAGACCCACAGATCAATGGAACAAAATAGACAGCCCAGAAGTAAACCCACACATATATGGCCAATTAATATACAATAAAGGAGCCATGAATATACATTGGGGAAAAGACAGCCTCTTCAATACCTGGGGCTGAGAAAACTGGGCAGCTACATGTAAGAGAATGAAACTGGATTATTGTGTAACTTCATACACAAAAGTAAACTTAAAATGGATCAAATACCTGAATGTAAGTCATGAAACCGTAAAACTCTTAGAAGAAAACAAAGGTAAAAATCTCTTGAATATAATAAACATGAGCAACTTTTTCCTGAACTCATCTCCTCAGGCAAGGGAAACAAAATAAAAAATGAACAAGTGGGACTACATTAAACTAAAAAGCTTCTGTATAGTAAAGGGCACCATCAGCAGAACAAAAAGGCCGCCTACAGTATGGGAGAATATATTCATAAACAACTTATCCAATAGGAGTTAACATCCAAAATATATAAAGAACTCATACCTCAACAGCCAAAAAACAAATAATCCAATTAAAAAATGGGCAGGTGATCTGAACAGATATTTCTCCAAAGAAGAAATTTGGATAGCAACAGGCACATGAAAAGATGCTCCATATTGCTAATAATCAGGGAAATGCAAATTAAAACCACAATGAGATATCACCTCACACCAGTTAGGTGGGCCAATATCCAACAGACAATAAACAACAAATGTTAGTGAGGATGCAGACAAAAGGATGCACCTACACTGTTGGTGGCAATGTAAATTGGCTCAACCATTGTGGAAAACAATATGGAGGTTCCTCAAAAAACTAAAAATCGTAATTTTACCAGTAAAATTTACCATTTGACCTCCAGTAATTCTACCCCTAGGAATTTACCAGAAGAAAACAATATCCAAGATTCAAAAAGGCATATGCACCCCTATGTTTATCACAGCACTATTTACAATAGCCAAGATATGGAGGCAACCTAAGTGTCCATTGGTAGATGAATGGATAAAGAAGATGTGGTACATATACACAATGGAATATTATTCAACCATAAAAAGAAAAGAAATACCACCATTTGCAACAACATGGATGGAACTAGAAGGTATTATGCTCAGTGAAGGCAGAGAAAGACAAGTACCAAATGACTTCACTCATTTGTGGAGTATAAAAACAAAGCAAAACTGAAGGAACAAAACAGCAGCAGACTCACAGACTCCAAGAAGGGACTAGTGGTTACCAAAGGGGAGGGGCTGGAGAGGATGGGTGGAGAGGGAGGGAGAAGGGGATTAAGAGGCACTATAATTCACAATCACAATATAGGTAGGTCACAGGAAGGCAGTACAGTAACAGAGAAGACAAGTAATGATTCTATAGCATCTTACTACCGATAGACAGTGACTGCAGTGAAGATTGTGAGGACTTGATAATATGGGTGAATGTTGAAACTACAATGTTGTTTATGTGAAACCATCATAAGATTGTATGTCAATGATACCTTAATAAAAAAATACGATTTCAAACTGAATGATTATAAAATACAGCATATCCAAATTTTTTAGGATTTGTTGCCTCCCACACTTAAGAGAACTATAGCTTTTAAATGCCTGTGTCAGAGAAGAAAGGTTTAAAAATCAATGATCTGCATGATTAGTGCACATGGTGTGTGTGGGGTCACAGGGAAGACAGTGCAGCATAGAGTAGACAAGTAGGGACAAGTAGCTCCATCCATGTTGTTGCAAATGGTGGGATTTCTTTTCTTTTTATGGCTGAATAATATTCCATCTTACTACACTGATGGACAGTGACTGCAATGGGGTATGGGGGGACTTGATAAATAAGGGTGAATGTAGTAACCACATTGTTTTTCTTGTAAAACCTTCATAAGAGTGTTTATCAATGATACCTTAATTAAAAAAATAATAATCTCAAAAAAAATCAATGATTTGTTTTCACTTTAAGAAATGAGGGGGAAAAAAAGCAAAATAAACCCCAAGTAGAAAAAAGAAAATAATAAAGATACGAGCAAAAATCAATTTAATAGAAAGCAGGAAAGACATTGGGTGGTTCTTTTAAAAGACCAATAAATTTGATAAATCCCTAATAGGTTTATCAAGATTCATTAAAGTCCTAGTAAACATAATGTTCTGCATGTAATTGTAGATTAATGATAACAAAAGAAAAAAAAGAGAGAAAAAAAAGATTCATTAAAGGAAAAATGAGAAAATACAAATTACCAGTATCAGGAATGAAGAAGGGATATTATGAAAAATCTTAAAAAGTTACAAGAATAATAGGAGAATGTTATGAACATCTTTTTTCTAATAAATTTGACGATTTAAACTGACAGATTCCTTGAAAAGCACAACTTACCAAAATGTCCACAAGATGAAATACAAAATCCAAATAGCCCTATATCTATAAAAGAAATGAGATGCATAGTTTTAAAAAACCTTTCCAGAATGAAAGGTCAGGACCAGATGATTTCACATGTGAATTCTATCAAACATTCCAGGTAGAAATAATATCAGTCTTAACACAAACTCTTAACAGAATATACAGCAAACACTTTCCAACTTGTTTTATAAAGACTGCATAACTCCAATACCAAAATTTGATAAAGATAGTAAAGGGGAAAAATTACAGACCAATACAAAATATATTTGCCCTTCAGTTTAGAAGATGATGCTCTTCATAGTGAATGTGATCTGAAGATGCCTGAACAGGTTTGCTCAAAATGCACTACTCAGCACTGAACAAGGGACTTTAAAAGGTCCCTCAACATATTGCCTCCCTTATTTAACCAAGCTCACCACTCTACCTGATGGGCTTTCTGTTATATGATCAACCTTTTAAAAACAGAATCTTTTCTAATATAAACAACAATTCATGCCACACCAGGACTCCTTGGGCTACCTATGAGGTAGATATTATTCTCCCACCTCCTGTATAAGAAAACTACACTTAAGAAACTTACTTCTAGGTTACACACCTAACAAGCGGTGCAGCCAAGATACAAATGCAGGCAGTCTGGCTCCACAGCCTGAGCTTTTAATCAATACCCTGTAGTGGTCCTCCTAGTATATTAATGTGGTAATATCATTATATGTAAATAAATTATGGTTAATCCACATTTGAATAACAACTATTAAAGTATTTAGATAGATTGGGGGGGGGAGGAAGAAAAAGATATTTCTCAGACTTTCAAGAATACACACAAACATTTTTCACCTTTCCCTCTAATGAAAAAGGTAGGTATTGCTGTTCATTGCAGAAAATTTGGTAAATAAAGAAATTGCTATAAGGAAGGAAATTTTAATTACTTGAAAAACAATACACTTTCAGTTTTTATTCTCTGCTAACACGACCTTTTCATCTTCATTATAAAAATAAGATATCAGATGTTCTGAGATTTTTCCTCTTAACACTGGTTATTAGTTATATATATCATAGATTCATTAATGAAATATTATACAGTCATTTAAAAATACTTGAAAAACAATACACTTTCAGTTTTTATTCTCTAACATGACCTTTTCATCTTCATTTATAAAAATAAGATATCAGATGTTCTGAGATTTTTCCTCTTAACACTGGTTATTAGTTATATATATCATAGATTCATTAATGAAATATTATATAGTCATTTAAAAATATATTCATGACTATATTAAAAATATAGTCAATTAAAAAAGGAATTCAAAAATTCTCTCAGCCTATTTTTAACACAATACTGGAAAAGGAGAAGGAAGACGATCCGGAAAAAGTTGGAGGCTCATATTACTCCACTTAGAGACTTACTGCAATGCTGATCAAAACAGTGGTATTGTTCAAAGAACATAAACATAACATAGATAAATGGAACAGAACAGAGAGCCTAGAGATAGGTCCACATGAACACTGTCAACTCACCTTTGACAAAGGAGCAAAGGCAACTCAATGAAGAGAGGATAGTCTTTTTAATTAATGGTTCAGGAACAACTGGACATTCATATTTTTAAAAAAATGAATGACACAGATCTTTATGCCATTCACAAAAATTAACTCAAAGTGGATCATAGACCTAAAGTAAAATGCAGAACTATCAAACCTTAGAAGATAACAGGAGAAAATATAGGTGCCCTTGGATTTGATAATGAGTTTTTAGATACAACACCAAAAGCATGATCCATAAAAGAAATAATTAATAGGTTAAACTTCATTAAAATGGAAAACTTTTGCTCTGCAAAAGACAATGTTAAAGAGAATAAAAAGACAAGCCACAGATTGGTATAAAATCTTTGCAAAACACTTATCTGATAAAGGACTTGTATCCAAAATATACAAAGAACACTTAAAACTCGACAATAAGAAAACAAAACAACTCAATTTAAAAATGGACAGAAGATCTTAACAGACACTTCACTGAAGAAGATACACAGATAACAAACATATGAAAAGATGCTCAGCATCATACAGCCATTGGGGAACTGAAAATCAAAATATCAATAAGAAATCACTGCATGTCTATTAGAAGAGCTAAATTTGAAAGAAAAAAAAGACAGTACTAAAGGCTGGCAAGGACGTGAAGCAAGAGGACCTCTCATTCATTGCTGATGGGAATGTAAAATGATATAGCTACTTTGGAAGAGAGTTTGGCAGTTTCTTACAAAGCTAAACAGAGTCTTACCATAAGACCCAGCAATCACACTCCTAAGTATTTACCTAATTGAGTTGAAAACTTAAGTCCACACAAAAACCTGCACACATATGGCTATTGCAGCTTTATCCATAATTGCCAAAACATGGAAGCAACCAAGATGTCTGTCACTTGGTGAATGGATAAACTGGTACATCCAGACAGTGGAATACTATTCAGCAGTAGCAAGAAATGGGCTATCAAGCCATGAAAAGACATGAGGGAACTTTAAATGCACATTACTATGTGAAAGAAGCCAATCTGAAAAGGCTACATATTGTATAATCCCAATTATATGACATTCTGGAAAAAGCACATAACAGAGACAGTGAAAAGAGCAGTGGTTGGCAAGGGGTTCAAGAGGAGTTGGGGTTGGGGAATGAATAGGTGAAACAGAAGGGATTTTTAGGGCAGTGAAACTATGATATTTTAATCATACATATATGACAGTATGTATTTGTCAAAACCTGTAAAACTTTACAACACAAAGAGTGAGCCTAAATTTCTACATATTTCAAAAAATCATTTAGGAGGTTGGGGGAATCTCAGGAAAGAATGCAGACTATAACAACATAATCTAATTGTATTACAAATATATGAAATAACCTCATTGAAGGCGATGGAGAAAAGGTGCTGACCTAAGTAACTTTGTAAATGAGTACAGTCTATAAGACTAAAAGCAAAAGGAACTGGCACATAAATACTGGACTCCAGTAACCAATGTTGCTTCCTATAGGTGTATGGGTTAGCAATTCTTACACTGCTATACATGTATATCCTAATCAAACAATAAATGGATGGTGAATGGTTTGAGCCAGATTTCTCACTGTTGGAATGGAAGGGAGAGGAGCAAGTAGTAAGTACAGCAAGGAGAGGAGTATAGGATGAATTAGAACTGAAGACATCAGTGAGAACTCATGCTTAACTATGTACACATAAAAATGATTATATATAGAATTATACATATAAGAATTATATATATATGAATATTATATATAGAATATTATATTGATATATATAGAATTATATATAAATAGTTGTTATACACACATACATTTCTTTGCCTTGTCCATTGAGATGGCCTGAAGGAAATAACATCCCAGTAACAATGAGCACACCTAGTGCCTAGATTTTGGTTTCTAATACCAATCTTCAATAAAAGGAAGAAAGACTCCTGGGAGAGATGACTGGTTCTAGGACTGGGGCAGGAGATACACAAGATGAGCCTGGAGCATCTTATAGTGCCAGAAAGTAGGGGTTTGCCCTAAACACTCACAGACACACACACATACACACTGATGGGACATATCAAAAGGAACACAGAAACAAAGCAAGAGCTCCCAATGGCCAAAGCTGGAACAATTGAACAAAACAAAGTAATACTGGATTATAACTCAAAGTATCAAAGAAGCATTCATGAGTCCATATTGACATAAACAAGTAACTGAATAAATTAATAAATGGAGTAAACAGACAAATCTCCAGTGCAGAATTCCAAATAATTTACGTAGATACTCAACTTTAAAGAGAGAGGAATAACTCCCACCCCTTAAGTATGGGCTTCACATAGAGATTTCTTTCCAAAGAATACAGTATTGAAGTGGGAAATAAAGAGTAACTTTACAGTGGAGAAGCCTGGCAAACTACATCAGCCAGGTGATCAAGGTCAACACCAACAGTCATAAACCGTGTTGACAGTATATAATAAACCCTTGACATGTGATGAGAATGGCTCTTTGCTCTTCTGATATTTCTCCCCAAAATTCATAGCCCTACTCTGATGATGAGAAAAACATCATAAATATTCTAATTTCAGGGTATTCTACAAAATAATTGACCACTACTCCTCAAAACTGTTTGGGTCATCAAAAATAAGGAAAGTTTGAGAACTGTCACAGCCAAGAGGAGTCTAAGGAAACTAAATTAAGTGAGGAATCCTGGGTACGATCCTAGAACAGAAAAAAGGACATTAGGTAAAAAACTAAGAAAAACAGAATAAACTATGGACTTTATCAGTATTGGTTCATTAATCATAAAATATATCAGTAATGTTAATTATAGGAGAAAGAGGGAAAGGTGATATAGGGGACTCTGTACTAATTGCTCAATTTTTCAGTAAACTTTAAACTTTTCTGAAAAATAAAGTATTAATTTTTAAAAAGTGATATATGGCATAATCTTAATATCTTGTAAAAAAAAAAAGTCAGGGGAAGAGACTAGGTTAAATTCATTCATTAACCCCATCTTTACTGAGTCCTTCCTATAGGCCACTCAGGTACTGTGATCAACATCAAAATATTAACAATGGTCATCTTTAGATAGTGCAATAATAAACCATTTTTATCATTTTCTTTATATTTTTCTATATTTTCTAAATGTTCCAAAATAACGTGTTTTGCAGTATGAAAAAAAGTAAAATAAAAAATCACTCTACAAGCATAAGGTAATAACACTCATAATTTGGACAGACTTTGATTTTTTCATGCTCATCTTCATTTTGCTCACTGGTGAAGGGCTGAGCTGGTTCATAGTTGTGAACAGGAAAGGAGGCCAACTGAGCAAAGAGAAAGTGGGAAGGAAAGAAGATCCTATGGGAGATGGATGGTTAAGGTGTATACTTTATTCTTATAGATGATTAAATATACATATTATTTTGAACTTCGGTTTTCCTTACTAAATTCTTATAAGTGAACTATGCTGTACAGTATTAAATATATAATACTAAAATTGTTAAAAGGGAATCAACAGGTTATAATTATCCCCCAATGATGTCATTAAGAGCAATTTGATATTTTTATTATGACTTCACTTTTTAAGGTTCACTGCAGGTTACTTTTCTGAAAGGCTTCCTTTCAAAACACTTCAGGAGTTCACATGTTAATTTAAGCACTTGTTCCTTCACCTGCACATGTCACCTCCTTAGGGGAATCAAATGACTCAGAGATAACCTCTTCCATCTGTCTCATCAGTAGGCTTTTTTTCTTTTCATAGTCTGTTCTAAAAAACCTCCACAACTTACTAGATGAATAAATGTATAACCAAGAAAACAACTAAGTTCAAAGCAAGGGCTATATAAGGGATTATGTATCTAGTATCAAGCACACTTTTCAACTCATTTTATGAAGATAGCATAGCCCTGATATCAAAACTGAATAAATACATTAAGGAAAGAAAATTACAGACCCATATATAATACATTTGCCTTTCAATTTAGAAGATGAATGCTACATATAGTGATTATGACCAGAAGGTACCTGAGTGGCCCCACTCAGGGGCTACTCACCACTGAACGGCAAAGAGATTTTTAAAGGTCCCTCAAAATATCACCTCCCATATTTGACCAAGCTCACCACTCTATCTAGTGGGTTTTCTATTAAGCAATCAACTTTTTAAAAGCAAAGACTCTTCCAATACAAACATCATGTCCTGCCACATCAGGATGCCTTAGGCTCCTGCAACCGCAAAACCCAGCACCTCTGATATCACAGCACTCTTATATATAATACCTGATGTTACAGGGTCTGCACGTAGTTACCTTCAACTGGTAGTGAGCAATACGACATGGTGTAAATGTCCTCACACTGGAGGAAAAAACCAAAATCAGAAACATATCATAAACAATGCCACATTTTTCTAAATGCCTTTATTCTTCAACAAATATTTATTGAGTATCACCGCATGCTAAGTACTGAACAAGTAAACTAGATTTAAACTCTATCTTAAGAGTTTACAGTCTAGCAAAAATACAGACTTAAATAAGACAATTAGAATAAATTGTGATATGAGTTATAATAAGAAAAGTGAGGGGGGCACAGGCTCATGGCAGAGGCATCTTGTCTAGAGAGGAAGGTAAGTCAGGGAAGACCTCTCAGAGAACTGACCTTTCATCTGAAACCCCCAAAGTAACAGGCCAACCATGTATGTCGGGGGTAGGGAGAGGTGGGGAGTTGGTAGAATGAGGGAAAAAATGGCACAAACATAGGAATATCATGTGCCAAGGTCCTGAGGTGAGACATCTCAGTTCAGTTGAAGAGACTGGAGAATTTCAACTTGGAGGGCTGAACATAAAGATTAGAGGCAAGAGGGATAGTGGTGAAGGATTATTCTGTGGGCTTATAGCAATAAACAGTATTTTTTACTAAAAATAATATACAACAATTTAAGTCCCATGTTCAAAAGGTAAACTCAGATGTGGCAAAGATACGTCTTCCTATTATAATTCACACCTTCCCTAAAACATAGATTCCCTCAGCTTCCAAGCAGCTTATGGACATTTATTCCAGTGATTCAGAGCTGTGTACTCTGTACATAAAATTAAATATCACAACTATCCCTTTAAGTTACATATTGCTATTTTACAGAAGAAATCAGCCTGGTTGCTAGCTCATCTTCTACAAAGTCTCACTGGCAGCTTCTGGTAGAAACGAACAAAAAAGATTCCTGATTCCTTGTCAGGGGTACACTGAAGATATCAGACCATTGGATTTCTGCAGTCACTTTTAATACCTCACTAAAATCAAAGTTCTAAAACTTCAGTGTTTAATTTTGCTACCCTATGGAAGCCTCAATGAAATATTGTATATATTTCATATGATGTTAAGTAAAAACATCATAGTTGGTGGGGGAATGACTTTCAGTTTCTTTAGAACTTGTTATAAACCTTGCATTAAGTTTTTGACCTTGCAATTAATTATAATCCTTAAGGCATATGTTGTTTTGCCTTTTGTTGAGAGGTAAACTTGTTGGTAAGGCTAAAATCATACCTACCAGCTTTGTTTTGGCCTGCAGGAAGTTGTCAGCTTACAACAGAGAAATTGTCAGCATGTTCTGGTTCTGGTTTACTTCAACCTGCTGATTGTTTCTGACCCATGACCCAAGAAATGTGTGGTGTTTATATTTTTAATTCTCCTACTACCTCTTGTAAGAGGAAAAACAACAATACCTACATACTTACAGAAAAGAGAAAACAAAAACCAGAAACAAAAACACAGACAGTACTTGAGATTAAGGTTTAACTGGTCAAACTAAGAATCTAGGATTAACACTTTTGCAATCTTCAATTTCATCTAAGAATCTATCCTATAAAAATATTACACATGTACACAAAGATGCACAAACAGGTATGTTCTCTGCAGCACTGGGGAAATATTTAAAAAACTGGTAACACCCTAAACATCCATCAGTAGGAGAATAAATTAATTTTGAAATACTGTCCTGCAGCTGAAATATACATACAGATATGAGAGTGAGGATATGGAGCAACTGTAACTCTCATACACTGCTGGTAGAAGTGTAAAGGAAGTACAATCACTTTGGGAAACTATTTGGAGCTTCTAATACAATTAAACATATACCTGCCCTATGATTCAGTAATTCTACTCCCAGTTATTTTTCCAAGAAAAATGAGTGCTTATGTTCACAAAACAAGTTATACAAGATTGCTCATAGCAGCTGTATTCATAATAGCCCCAAACTGAACAACTCAATGCCTTTCATCAGAAAAATGGATAAACAAACTGTGGAATATTCACACAATGGAATACTACTTAGCAAAAAGGATAAGCTAACACTGAAATGCAGAACAACATAGGTAAATCTCAAAAATACTATGTTGAAGACAGACAAAAAATACGAAGTTTTATGATGATAGAAGTCAGGAAAGTGGTTACCTCTGGGGAGAGTTACTGACTAGAAAGGAAGATTTCCTGGGTGTGGAAATGTTTATATCTTGATCTGGGTAGTAGTCACTCAGGTGTGTGTGTGTGTGTATAGATAGATAGGTAGATAGATAGATAGATAGATTAAAGTCATCCAGTTGTAACATTTAAGATCAGTGCATTTTACATATGCAAATTATACTTAATAAAGTACAGTAGACCTTTGAACAAAGTAGGGCTTAGGGCTGCCAACCCTCTCTGCAACTAAAAAATCTAGGGATAACTTTTGACTCCCCAAAATTTAACTACTAATTGTCTACCATTGACCAGAATCCTTACCAACAACATGAACAGTCAATTAACACATATTTTGCATCTTAGATGTATTAAATATTATATTCTTACAACAAAGTAGGTTACAGAAAAGAAAATGTTTTTTCAAATTATCAGAAATCTCCAAAAAGTTTTCCAATATATTTACCAAAAAAAATCTGCATAGAAGTGGATCTGCACAGTCCAAACTCATGCTGTTCAAGGGTCAACTGTACTGGGAAGGAGGGAAGAAAGAAAGGAAGGAAGCACTGGGGGATCTGGGGGGAGTGGATGGAGGGATCAATGAATGAAGAGGTTCACTCAAAAAGTTACGAGAAAAGAAAAATTATTTTAAAGGGAATATGAGTTTAAGGAGGCTTATTACAGGGCAGTGGAGAGAGATTTTCTGTAGCTTTCTAAGTGCCCAGCACACTTCTCATACCTGATTTATAAAATACAGTACCTTAATTAATTCCAACTCAACTACAATATTGGTTTATGTAAATATAAACATGTGTTAGTGGGTACATTTTAGCAAAGCTCCTATTATGTGAATAAAAACTTTACTTCCCCGTAATATACCTAGGAGGAGACCCTAGATGAGAATTTAAGTAACTCACAAGTGATTTTATCAAAGCCAACAGCCTTCAGGAAAGCTTGCTCTCTGGATGCTAAGACCACTCTGTTCCTGAGCCCACAGCTGTTCTATCTTCCATGTAAAAGCTGGATAGTAAAATTAAACAGTGGAACTCAGAGACTTCAAACCTGAAAAGCCATCTGTTATAATCACCTAACCTATTATGCAGCACTGACAAACCGGGAAAGCAAGCAATGAACTTGGAAACACAGGGGAAATAAATATGAATAAATGTAGCAGAAATTATAGAATTTCTGTAGGGTGTAATGGTTTATAACGTGAAAAAATTATATCTATGATAGTTATGTCAATATGTTAAGATTCTCAGATGATGGTAAAACTCGAAACTTACCTTATTTTTCCTATTTTTAAAATTGTTTGAGTATTATATAACGAGGCAAAAATATTACTATCTTAATAGCTGGCACTAGAATTCTTCTTAAGGAGAAAATTGTCACTGTTTGGAAAAATAATTTGTTTCTCTGTATGTGGGGGTTGGTGGGAACTCAAGCAATTAAACAGATAGTTAAACTGTCTGGTCAGGTGAGGAAAAAAACTTTTTTGTTTTTGCTCCAGAATAGGAAAAGGGGAGAAAAGTGCCAGTGAGAACACATAGACTGGGAACTACATCAGGTGAAAGGCCAGAGGGCATGCTGATGACTGGAGAGGCAAAGGACATTTAGGAATAAGGATGCCTAATATTCAATGTGAAATAGTTTACACCACTGCTATGATGGTTTACCCTTCCTCCCACTCCCTGCACACCCTGAATCTCCAGTGATGTCTTCTACACTTACAGGGGAGTCATATGGGTACATTTTTGTGGAAACTGAGGAAAAGGATGTGTCTAGGCCAAGGTTTCTCAACCTGGGCACTCCTGACATGTGGGGCTGAATAATTCTTTATTGTAGGGGCTTTCCTATGCATTATAGGAAGTTTCAGCAGCATCCCTGGCCTCCACCCACTAGATGCCAATAGCACCCTCCCAGTCGTGACAACATAACACGTCTCTATGTGTTGCCAGTCCCCTGACAGACAAAACCACCCCAGTTGGGAACACAAGTTTAAGCCTACATGATCAGGACAGAGAGCATGTGTGGAAGCAGGGGAGCCTAAAAGGAAAGTGACCCTGAGAATGCATGTTTCTTGAGAATCATCCACATCTGGAGGAGATGTCTGGGCTTCCATGGGAGTAGATCATGCCTGGAGTTCAAATGATCTGGGCAGCCCACCTAACATCTACGCTTTACCTGCAATGAAGCTCAAATCGTTTTTACCAATTTTTAAAAAAATATTTTAACAAGTAAACAGAGAGAAGGAGAAGAGTAAACCTTTCATTTTTTCAAACTGAGAAGTAATGTAAAAACACTATGTTACACACAAAGCATTCTCTAAAAAGGTAAGAAACCCTTATCTTTCCTTATAGCAAGGAAGCTAATTTCCTCTCTTTCCTCCATAAAGTTTCTCGTAGAAATGATCACTGGCTTCTGATCTAAGGAAGGAAGAAAATGGAGGAGACCCTGAAAGAACCCCTATAGCCCTCCCCTAATTTAGAGAAGCAAGGGTGAACCACCAATGTAAGTAAAAGGCCACGTTTGGGAGTTTACCGATGGAGAGGCAGCTGGGGAAAAAAAGATCAACAGTAATTTCTCAAAAAGTTAAAAAAATTTTTTCAAACATTTATGTGGTGCTTCCTCACACCAGTAAAGATGGCCAACAGAGAAAAGACTAGGAACAACAAATTGCAGGCAAGAATGCAGAGAAAGGGGAACCCTCCTACGCTACTGGTAGGAATGTAAACTAGTTCAACCATTGTGGAAAGCGGTATGGGGGGTCTTCAAAAAACTAAAAATAGAAATACCATTTGACCCAGGAATTACACTCCTAGGAATTTACCCTAAGAATGCAGGACCCCAGTTTCAAAAAGACATATGTACCCCTATGTTTATTGCAGCACTATTTACAATAGCCAAGAAATGGAAGCAACCTAAGTGTCCATCAGTAGATGAATGGATAAAGAAGATGTGGTACATATACACAATGGAATATTGTTCAGCCATAAGAAGAAAACAAATCCTATCATTTGCAACAACATGAATGGAGCTAGAGGGTATTATGCTCAGTGAAATAAGCCAGGCAGAGAAAGACAAGTACCAAACGATTTCACTCATCTGTGGAGCATAAGAACAAAGCAAAAACTGAAGGAACAAAACAGCAGCAGACTCACAGAACCCAAGAATGGACTAACAGTTGCTGAAGGGAAAGGGACTGGGGAGGGTGAGTAGGAAGAGAGGGATAAGGGGGAAATAAGGGGCATTATGATTAGCACACATAATGTAGGGGGGTGGGCATGGGGAAGGCAGTATAGCACAGAGAAGACAAGTAGTGACTCTATAGCATCTTACTATGCTGATGCACACTGACTGTAATGGGGTATGTGGTGGGGACTCGATAATGGGGGTATCTAGTAACCACAATGTTGCTTAGGTGATTGTATATTAATGATAACAAAATAAAAAAACATTTATGTAGTGCTTAATATATGCCAGACACTATTCTAATTTAATTCTAATTATTTTTTCAAAAATTAATTCATTTATTCTTCATATAAATTAAGAGATAGGTACTATTTTCCTCCTTTTACAGATGAGAAAACTGAGGCTCAAAGTCAGACAGATAGTAAGAAAGTGGCAGTCAGGATTTGAATATAGGCAAAGTGAACACAAACAGGACCTACGAAAAACATTGAAATTCAAAAAGAAAAGACTATTTTGAAGAACCAGAAGAGATATCTCCCTCTGAACAGAAATGTTTATAAATTAAAGAACAGAAATGTTTAGAAAATTTCAATTCATATTCTGAACACCTAAAAAGTCATTATATTGATAAGCCAGAGCTTTACAGATGTAATGAAAATGAAACAAGGAATAAGGAAAGAATACATGGAAATTTAAAAAAAAATACCATAACAAAGTCAGTGACAGATAAAACAACAAAAGAAATGAAACATAGACAGTAGATCAGGGGTACAATATATGTATAATGTAAACTGCAGTATGACAGAATAGAACAGATGGAACAGAAGCAACAATAGTAAAAGAAAACCTTCCCGAGTTAAAAAGAGACCTGAGTCTATTGATTAAAAGGGTTCACTACATACTAGGCAACATTATTAAAAAGCCTAAGATCCTAACACTATCTAGTGACATTTTTCAGAGCAAAACATCCAGGCAAAAGGTGGGAAGAATGGTTACAAAAGAAATATATCAGGCTGGCATTAGACTTCTCCCCAAAACTCAAGGCCAGAAGATAATGGGACAACTTCTAGAGAATGAGTTGGGAGGAAGAAAAAGGAAGGGGAAGAATGTGACCCTAGAACGTTATGTCTACAGCTGTTTATATATAACTAGATATCCACGTTCTCTGGCAGGAGCTTCATTAAGTACAGTACCAAAGTATGCCTCCTGAGAAATTCACTATTATACTATAGATCATCACCTAATATGGCCTTATGCACTGTCCAATACAGTAGCCACTGTGGCTACTGAGAAGCGGAAATGTAGCTCGTGCAATTGAGGGACTGAATTTTTTTGTTTTATTTTAGTTCATTTAAATTTAAATAGCCACATGTGGGTAGTGCTACTATTTTAGCACAGTCTAAACATCTAAGAGATAAAATAGAGTTCAAGAATGAAAAAGCCGTAATACAAAAGTAAGCAATGAACAAGGTAACAGGAAAAATCTTATTATAGTTATGGTTTTAAAATATGCAAATGTCAAAAAATAATTCTTGTAGTATGATATATATAATAAAAACATTAATAATTCTCTGAGTTTAGAATCTCAGATTATACAGCAATTTCCCACTGCAGGAAAGAGCCAAAAGATACTGTTTCTTAATGTTGCTGATCAGAGGGATATGGTCCTTCTTTTCTTTTAAGCCATAAAGGTAAAATGACCAGTGGAATAAAACCAAGATATGCAACTTGTAAATTACTCAAAAGACAAAAAACTACAATGATTTAAGACAATGCTCAGAAGACCAGAGGAAGTGAAAAATTTAAGTGGAAAAATCAGTATACTAAAGTACACACACAATATGTATGTCCCAACTTTTAGAGTACATACATATAGCAAAAACTGAAAGAAATATGTGGAAATTTAACAACTGTTGACTATGGGTGACTGTATATCATTGTATGTTTTCTAAATTTTCTACAACAAGCATCATTACTTTTCTGATCAGAAAATTTTAGCGTAACAAAGGAAAAGAAGTATGGTCGTATTTCAACTTTAGTAATTCAACTGACAAGTAAGTTCACCTGCCTAAAAGAAAATCCAGCATGAAAATTTCAAGCAAAAAAAGACTTAGCAGCCAAAATGATACACTAAGTCCATGCCTAAAGGTTTGGGTACTGTGTTCACCAAGAAAGCCCTTCACATTTTCTTTTACACATATCTTAATTCCAACAAATTTGATTATCTGATGTTCCATTAGCATTGGGGATACAGATACACAGAGAGAGATGCAAAGCGATAGGCCTGACCTAACAGTAGGAAAAAAGTGACAAACGTAAAAATATAAAACAGACATAGAATCCACAAAGCAGGTCAGGGGCATTTAGAGCATAAACATCCCTAAACAGCTCAATATTATTTCTGTAAAGTATGATAATAGATATTCACTATATTAACTCTTGAGATAAAGTGTTCAAAGGCAGTCCCTTTGACTGGCTGGTTGAGGAACTGAGAAAAGTCCCTAATGCAGTGTACAAAAAGATTGATCACAAATGTTTCTAATAAAAAGTTAGAGTGCTTAAAGAGAATACCCTCAGCTATCCATAGCAACTCATACCTGTGAGTTCCACAGAGTTGGAGTTTTATTATATTAAAAAGGATTTTATGGTTGGCTGCATCGACCAATACAAAACTGGAGAACAATCTGGAAGGAAATGATTAATGACGGCTTCTTTCCAAGGAACTTTAAAAATAAGTAACCATAGGTATATCAGAATCAGTCAGTGTTAATGCAGCTATTGCTACAAAATGCAACTAGGTTGTGGATGTTTTGGCTTTAATCCAGATACCAAGCAGGATTTAGGTACTTTGTATGTAATTGGGGCCTATTGGCTATAAACGTAAAGCCACTAGGTCCTATTCCATCACATAGCACAAATTGTGAACCACAGAAATATTGATTTTACCTCCTTCGTACTTGCCTCTTGTGCTTCTGACATCAAAAGCACAGCTAGAAAGACAGGGAAGAAACTGATTATGTTTATATCTGTGGAACAAAGATTATGCAAACTGCCAGCACTCCACTGTTTTTGTTTTCAGTGTAGTTATCACAAAACAAAAAGGAAAAGATAACTTCTTCTGAAGCCTGATTATTTGAAAACAGACCTGAATGTTTCCTCCTCTTTCAATAAGGCAGTAAACACCCTTCATTTTCCTTATCTATGAAGTACTTATTTGCTGATATGGACTAGTTACTATTTCTATATGAGAGTTTGACAGAGTCTATCTGAGGAAGCTGTTTCCTGAGTTCTCTAGAAGCCTCTAACTGCTTTAACATTTGCCAAAAATCCAAGAAAGTTTAAAAAAAAATTCCACCTTCTACACCCCACCAAGTGCTGGCAGGAGATAATGACAGCCCTGTTAATGGTCCGTTAGCATTCTAACTTCTCCAAGTTTCTATTTATTGTTTGTTGCTTTTTCTTTTAAATAACCTTATTAGTTGCTTATTCCTGATTACAAAAGTAATACATGCAGGGCGGAGCCAGGATGGCGGCGTGAGTAGAGCAGTGGAAATCTCCTCCCAAAAACACATAGAGCTATGAAAATATAACAAAGAAAAATCTTCCTAAAATAGAGACCACAGGACACAGGACAACATCCAGACCACATCCACACCTGCAAGAACCCAGAGCCTTGCGAAGGGGGTAAGATACAAGCCCCGGCCCGGCGGGACCCGAGTGCCCTTCCCCCCGGCTCCCGGTGGGTGGAAAGAAACCGGAGCGGTTTTTCTTGGCGAGTGCTTTTTGGAAGCCTTAAAGGGACAGGGACCCCGTTGCTAGGGAGGCAGGGTGGCGGGACCGGTGAGCAGGTGCCTGGGACCGGCACCTGAGGACAAAGAATATCCCGCGTTTCTCCCTGCGGGACCGGCGGGCGGGTGCCTGAGACCGGCGCCTGAGGATGGAGGAAATCGCGCGTTTTTCCCCTTTTCTTTTCTTCTCTTTTTGGAAGCCTTAAAGGGACAGGGACCCCGGTGCTAGGGAGGCAGGGCGGCGGGACTGGTGAGCGGGTGCCTGGGACCGGCACCTGAGGACAAAGAATATCCCACGTTTTTCCCTGCGGGACCGGTGGGCGGGTGCCTGAAACGGCACTTGAGGACAGAGGAAATCGCGCGTTTTTCCCCTTTTTTTCTCTCTTTTTGGCGAGGGCATTTTGGAAGCCTTAAAGAGACAGGGACCCCGGTGCTAGGGAGGCAGGGCGGCGGGACTGGTGAGCGGGTGCCTGGGACCAGCGCCTGAGGACAAAGAATATCGAGCGTTCTTTCCCTGCGGGACCGGTGGGTGGGTGCTTTTTGGAAGCCTTGAAAGGACAGGGACCCTGGTGCTAGGGAGACAGGGCAGCAGGACCAGTGAGCGGGTGCCTAGGACCGGCACCTGAGGACAAAAAAAAAAAAAAAAATCGCGTGTTTTTTCCTTTTTTTTTCTTTCTGTTCCCTCTCTCATTGTTGCTGTTGTTGTTTTGGTTTGGAGAGTGCTTTTTGGAAGTCTTAAAGGGGCAGGACAGGTCACTTAGACCAGAGGCAGGGAATCTGGGGATCTCTGGGCACTCTAACCCCCTGGGCAGCAGGGAGCCCAGAGGCCCCTTACGGAGATAAATAGCCTCCCGGCCGCTCCCCCTCCAACGGGGCTCCACCATTTTGGAGGAACAGCCCCAGCCAGGCCAAGCCCACAGCAACAGCGGAGATAAACCCCATAGCAACTGGGCAGGAAGCAGAAGCCCTGTCTGCGCACAGCCGCCCAGCACAAGCCACTAGAGGTCGCTATTCTCCCAGGAGAAGGCCACAAACCAACAAGAAGGGAAGCTCTTCCAGCGGTCACTTGTACCAGCTCTGCAAACTATCTCTATCACCATGAAAAGGCAAAACTACAGGCAAAGATCACAGAGACAACACCTGAGAGGGAGACAGACCTAACTAGTCCTCCTGAAAAAGAATTCAAAATAAAAATCATGAACATGCTGACAGAGATGCAGAGAAAAATGCAAGAGCAATGGGATGAGATGCAGAGAAAAATGCAAGAGCAGTGGGATGAGATGCAGAGAAAAATGCAAGAGCAGTGGGATGAAGTCCGGAAGGAGATCACAGATGTCAGGAAAGAGATCACAGAAGTGAAACAATCCCTGGAAGGATTTATAAGCAGAATGGATAAGATGCAAGAGGCCATTGAAGGACTAGAAGCCAGAGAACAGGAACGTATAGAAGCTGACATAGAGAGAGATAAAAGGATCTCCAAGAATGAAACAACACTAAGAGAAATATGTGACCAAGCCAAAAGGAATAATATTCGTATTATAGGGATACCAGAAGAAGAAGAAAGAGGAAAAGGGATAGAAAGTCTCTTTGAAGAAATAATTGCTGAAAACTTCCCCAAACTGGGGGAGGAAATAATCGAACAGACCATGGAATTACACAGAACTCCCAACAGAAAGGATCCAAGGAGGACAACACCAAGACACATAGTAATTAAAATGGCAAGGATCAAGGACAAGGAAAGAGTTTTAAAGGCAGCTAGAGAGAAAAAGGTCACCTATAAAGGAAAACCCATCAGGCTAACATCAGACTTCTCGACAGAAACCCTACAGGCCAGAAGAGAATGGCATGATATACTTAATGCAATGAAACAGAAGGGCCTTGAACCAAGGATACTGTATCCAGCACAACTATCATTTAAATATGATGGCGGGATTAAACAATTCCCAGACAAGCAAAAGCTGAGGGAATTTGCTTCCCACAAACCAGTTCTACAGGGCATCCTACAGGGACTGCTCTAGATGGGAGCACCCCTAAAAAGAGCACAGAACAAAACACACAACATATGAAGAATGGAGGAGGAGGAATAAGAAGGGAGAGAAGAAAAGAATCTCCAGACAGTGTATATAACACCTCAATAAGCGAGCTAAGTTAGGCAGTAAGATACTAAAGAAGCTAACCTTGAACCTTTGGTAACCACGAATCTAAAGCCTGCAATGGCAATAAGTACATATCTCTCAATAGTCACCCTAAATGTAAATGGACTTAATGCACCAATCAAAAGACATAGAGTAATAGAATGGATAAAAAAGCAAGACCCATCTATATGCTGCTTACAAGAAACTCACCTTAAACCCAAAGATAAGCATAGACTAAAAGTCAAGGGATGGAAAAACATATTTCAGGCAAACAACAGTGAGAAGAAAGCAGGGGTTGCAGTACTAATATCAGACAAAATAGACTTCAAAACAAAGAAAGTAACAAGAGATAAAGAAGGATACTACATAATGATAAAGGGCTCAGTCCAACAAGAGGATATAACCATTCTAAATATATATGCACCCAATACAGGAGCACCAGCATATGTGAAGCAAATACTAACAGAACTAAAGAGGGAAATAGACTGCAATGCATTCATTGTAGGAGACTTCAACACACCACTCACCCCAAAGGATAGATCCACCGGGCAGAAAATAAGTAAAGACACACAGGCACTGAACAACACACTAGAACAGATGGACCTAATAGACATCTATAGAATTCTACATCCAAAAGCAACAGGATATACATTCTTCTCAAGTGCACATGGAACATTCTCCAGAATAGACCACATACTAGCTCACAAAAAGAGCCTCAGTAAATTCCAAAATATTGAAATTCTACCAACCAATTTTTCAGACCACAAAGGTATGAAAGTAGAAATAAATTCTACAAAGAAAACAAAAAGGCTCACAAACACATGGAGGCTTAACAACATGCTACTAAATAATCAATGGATCAATGAACAAATCAAAATAGAGATCAAGGAATATATAGAAACAAATGACAACAACAACACTAAGCCCCAATTTCTGTGGGATGCAGTGAAAGCAGTCTTAAGAGGAAAGTATATAGCAATCCAGGCACACTTGAAGAAGGAAGAACAATCCCAAATGAATAGTCTAACATCACAATTATTAAAACTGGAAAAAGAAGAACAAATGAGGCCTAAAGTCAGCAGAAGGAGGGACATAATAAAGATTAGAGAAGAAATAAACAAAATTGAGAAGAATAAAACAATAGCAAAAATCAACGAAACCAAGAGCTGGTTCTTCGAGAAAATAAACAAAATAGATAAGCCTCTAGCCCAACTTATTAAGAGAAAAAGAGAGTCAACACAAATCAACATAATCAGAAATGAGAATGGAAAAATCACGACAGACTCCACAGAAATACAAAGAATTATTAAAGACTACTATGAAAACCTATATGCCAACAAGCTGGAAAACCTAGAAGAAATGGACAACTTCCTAGAAAAATACAACCTCCCAAGACTGACCAAGGAAGAAACACAAAAGTTAAACAAACCAATTACGAGCAAAGAAATTGAAACAGTAATCAAAAAACTACCCAAGAACAAAACCCCGGGGCCGGACGGATTTACCTCGGAATTTTATCAGACACACAGAGAAGACATAATACCCATTCTCCTTAAAGTGTTCCACAAAATAGAAGAAGAGGGAATACTCCCAAACTCATTCTATGAGGCCAACATCAACCTAATACCAAAACCAGGCAAAGACCCCACCAAAAAAGAAAATTACAGACCAATATCCCTGATGAATGTAGATGCAAAAATACTCAATAAAATATTAGCAAACAGAATTCAACAGTATATCAAAAGGATCATACACCATGACCAAGTGGGGTTCATCCCAGGGATGCAAGGATGGTACAACATTCGAAAATCCATCAACATCATCCACCACATCAACAAAAAGAAAGACAAAAACCACATGATCATCTCCATAGATGCTGAAAAAGCATTTGACAAAATTCAACATCCATTCATGATAAAAACTCTCAGCAAAATGGGAATAGAGGGCAAGTACCTCAACATAATAAAGGCCATATATGATAAACCCACAGCCAGCATTATACTGAACAGTGAGAAGCTGAAAGCATTTTCTCTGAGATCGGGAACCAGACAGGGATGCCCACTCTCCCCACTGCTATTTAACATAGTACTGGAGGTCCTAGCCACGGCAATCAGACAAAACAAAGAAATACAAGGAATCCAGATTGGTAAAGAAGAAGTTAAACTGTCACTATTTGCAGATGATATGATACTGTACATAAAAAACCCTAAAGACTCTACTCCAAAACTACTAGAACTGATATTGGAATACAGCAAAGTTGCAGGATACAAAATTAACACACAGAAATCTGTAGCTTTCCTATACACTAACAACGAATCAATAGAAAGAGAAATCAGGAAAACAATTCCATTCACCATTGCATCAAAAAGAATAAAATACCTAGGAATAAACCTAACCAAAGAAGTGAAAGACTTATACTCTGAAAACTGCAAGTCACTCTGAAGAGAAATTAAAGGGGACACTAATAAATGGAAATTCATCCCATGCTCACGGCTAGGAAGAATTAATATCGTCAAAATGGCCATCCTGCCCAAAGCAATATACAGATTTGATGCAATCCCTCTCAAATTACCAGCAACATTCTTCAATGAATTGGAACAAATAATTCAAACATTCATATGGAAACACCAAAGACCCCGAATAGCCAAAGCAATCCTGAAAAAGAAGAATAAAGTAGGGGGGATCTCACTCCCCAACTTCAAGCTCTACTACAAAGCCATAGTAATCAAGACAATTTGGTACTGGCACAAGAACAGAGCCACAGACCAGTGGAACAGATTAGAGACCCCAGAAATTAACCCAAACATATATGGTCAATTAATATTTGATAAAGGAGCCATGGACATACAATGGCAAAATGACAGTCTCTTCAACAGATGGTGCTGGCAAAACTGGACAGCTACATGTAGGAGAATGAAACTGGACCATTGTCTAACCCCATATACAAAGGTAAATTCAAAATGGATCAAAGACCTGAATGTAAGTCATGAAACCATTAAACTCTTGGAAAAAAACATAGGCAAAAACCTCTTAGACATAAACATGAGTGACCTCTTCTTGAACATATCTCCCTGGGCAAGGAAAACAACAGCAAAAATGAGCAAGTGGGACTACATTAAGCTGAAAAGCTTCTGCACAGTGAAAGACACCATCAATAGAACAAAAAGGAACCCTACAGTATGGGAGAATATATTTGAAAATGACAGATCCGATAAAGGCTTGACGTCCAGAATATATAAAGAGCTCACACGCCTCAACAAACAAAAAACAAATAACCCAATTAAAAAATGGGCAGAGGAACTGAACAGACAGTTCTCTAAAAAAGAAATACAGATGGCCAAGAGACACATGAAAAGATGCTCCACATCACTAATTATCAGAGAAATGCAAATTAAAACTACAATGAGGTATCACCTCACACCAGTAAGGATAGCTGCCATCCAAAAGACAAACAACAACAAATGTTGGCGAGGCTGTGGAGAAAGGGGAACCCTCCTACACTGCTGGTGGGAATGTAAATTAGTTCAACCATTGTGGAAAGCAGTTTGGAGGTTCATCAAAATGCTCAAAACAGACCTACCTTTTGACCCAGGAATCCCACTCCTAGGAATTTACCCTAAGAACGCAGCAATCAAGTTTGAGAAAGACAGATGCACCCCTATGTTTATCGCAGCACTATTTACAATAGCCAAGAATTGGAAGCAACCTAAATGTCCATCGGTAGATGAATGGATAAAGAAGATGTGGTACATATACACAATGGAATACTACTCAGCCATAAGAAGTGGAAAAATCCAACCATTTGCAGCAACATGGATGGAGCTGGAGAGTATTATGCTCAGTGAAATAAGCCAAGCGGAGAAAGAGAAATACCAAATGATGTCACTCATCTGAGGAGTATAGGAACAAAGGAAAAACTGAAGGAACAAAACAGCAGCAGAATTACAGAACCCAAAAATGGACTAACAGGTACCAAAGGGAAAGGAACTGGGGAGGATGGGTGGGCAGGGAGGGATGGAGGGGGGAAGAAGAAGGGGGGTATTAAGATTAGCATGCATGGCGGGGAGGGAGAAAGGGGAGGATGGGCTGCACAACACAGAGAGGACAAGTAGTGACTCTACAACATTTTGCTAAGCTGATGGACTGTAACCATAATGTGGTTGTTAGGGGGGACCTGATATAGGGGAGAGCATAGTAAACATAGTATTCTTCATGTAAGTGTAGATTAAAAATTTAAAAAAAAAAAAAAAAGAAAGAAAGAAAGAAAGAAAAGGGGGATTACTCCTTGACAGGATAAAACTATTGGTAAATCAAAGATCAACGCATGCTTTAAATATCCTTAATGTTGATCACTTAAAGGGTGTCAGATGATCAGCTATGGAGGTACTCTTTTCTGATAATATTCCTTTCTCTTAATTAAAAAAAAAAAAAAAAGCAGTTACTGTGTGCTGACCTCCAATGAGTTCTGCACAGTGGTATAGAGGGCATGTCAAAGTGTGGGCAAAGGGTCTGTTTGTTTCTATGCAGAAGATCAAAGCCTAGCTTGGATACCCAGAAAATGAACTAAGATACGATATGAGGAGGAGCTTCCGGCATCAGCACTCTCTGGAGGACCTGTGCCGGGGGATGATCATCAAAAAGCCTCCACAGGTATCCGGACGATGCTGCGGTTGTGGCTGCATCCAGCCCACCGTCTCCTGGACTTGCCATAGGAATGAGGAGGGAGATGTCTAGGCTGGCATGTGCATACAGTGAGACAACGAATTTGACCGGATCTGTACTGTTGGAACTCAACCAGGAGTTGGGAGGGGTGCAAGTTGTAGCACTCCAAAATCTCATGACTATAGACTATCTATGGTTCAAAGAACATATGGGATGTGAACAGATCCCAGAAATGGGCTGCTTTAATTTGTCTGATGGTTCAAGTACAGTTGGACAATATCCATCATATCATAGATAAATTTTCACAAATGCCTAGGGTGCCTAAATGGTTTTCTTGGCTTCACTGGAGATGGATGGTAATTACAGATTTGTTTTGTTTATGTCACCGTATTCCTATTATGTTAATATGTGTGTGCAAATTAGTTAGTAGTTAAAAACCTATACATACTTAAGGTACTATACAAGAAGATATGTCAAAGAAATAATCAATCCTCCCATGTTTCCTTCATATGCTACATCTATAGCTTTTCTTCTTCCTTCCTAATTACAACCCTTAAATAGAATTCGTGCCTCATATCGAATTTACCGAGTATCATAATTCCTCCAGATACCTCGAGACAAGTGCTGGGCATAGAAGCCACAGGGCATAAATCTGCAAAGAAGTAAAAAGCTAACCTTTGCAAACAATATGGCTTCTCTCTCACTTACCAACTCTACATTTCCCTGTATGGCCCCGGAAGATGACTGGTTAGCCAGAGACGGGTAAGATTCCTCAAGGGAGGAACAACCTAAGACAGGCACAGTCGCAGGGGGGCCATCAGGTGAGAATTTGGGGATCAACAGAGGTGAGGCTCAGAACCTCACCCCCCCTGCTTTGAGAGAAATCTTCTGCATCCATGGATGTCTTGCTGCCCTTGTCTAGCCTGGATTAATACTTAGTCCATAGGCACACACCTGATCATCTGATCATCTACATTTGCCCTCTTACAGCACTAAACTATGTCTTCTACCTTTATCTTGCATCTACCTACCATTTCAGCATTTTATTAAAAATAAAAATAATAATAATAATAATAGGAGAAATGTAGGATCAACATATAAATCAAGTACAAAAATCAAACGAATATTCATATTTGACCTGATTGTTTATAGGTCATAATGCATGATCAAAACCAAAAGTTTCTGTGATGAATGCCCTTGTACTGTTCACCATGTAAGAATTTATTCACTATGTAAGAATTCGTTCACCATGTAAGAACTTGTTCGTTATGCTTCAGAAGATTGGAGACTGACGAGAATTAGGCTTGAGATGGATTAATGATTGTACATTGAGCGTTGACCCCCCTATACTGAATTTTATTGTTGTTAACAACCATTTGATCAATAAATATGAGAGATGCCCTCTCAAAAAAAAAAAGTAATACATGGTCATTGTCACAGTTCAAACATGAAGATATATGAAATATAATGAATAATTTCTCTCTCCCCTACCCTCTCACTCCACTCTCAAGGAAAGCAATGTTAAGAGCTTGGTGTATATTCTTTCTTACTTATTTCCAGACTTACACAAACATATATAATACATGGAAGTGTTTTTGGTTTCTTTTTTGTTTTCAAAGAAAAATGGAATATTATATATTTTATTGTGCACCTTGCTTTTTAGTCTTAAAAATGTTACACTTTCCATGAGAGCACATAGAGATCCATCACATCTTTTTTAATGGCTGTAAAATATACCATAAGATGGATAATTTATTCAAAGCATTCACCCACCTTCCTCAACTCATGGACACTTAGGATGGATCTTTGTACATAGACCTTTATGTTATTTCAGTAACACAGATTCCTGGAAGTGGAGTTTCTGGGTCAAATGAAATATTTTCAAATGTTTAAAATTTTATCCTTAATTTTAGGTCCTCAGACTTCCTGTTCCCTTCTTCATTATGCAAAATTTTGGCATAAGCATTTCACAGTGCTTTGCATATTTTATTTTTAAATGCACACATATTATGTCAAAAAAACTCCCATCACTTATTCTTATGTAGTTATAAATAAATAAATGCTTAAGTTATGACTGTGATGGCCAACGTTAAATCACTGTGCAAATGCTTATGCCTTGGTTTATGAAAGCAGTAATTCATTGTGAAAACTCCACCCCGACGGCCATGTGGCAGCACTGAAGTGGCAGCTCTGTCACCCTGCAACTCCCTCCACTGAGTGACAATATAGAGATCAAGACCTACATATTCTCTAATTGTAACAGTTTACCTTAAAAAAGTGTTTGTGTGTTGGGGAGACAAGTAAACAGCAACAGATGATAAATTGATAGTGATCATGGGTTTCTAATATCCATAAATTATTTGTAGTGCAGTGAATAATTCTGCTGGACTACACCAGAAACTGTGTTCCATAAAAAACAAAATCTACATAGCCAATAAATTGCTATGATTACATGAACCTTTCAGAAACATACCCTCAAAAACATTTTTTCAATAGAATGGTTGACTCCCATTTTTACATTTTTTCTCTACTTCAGATTCAGACGCTAATTGCAAACTTAAAAAAAAAGCCTTAAAGAACTACATTAACCAGTGAAGCTCCTTAAAATTTAATCTCAGACTCCTCGGTATATTCCAAAGACAGGAGCACCAACAGAGATTGTTAAGACACAGCAAGTCTGATACAGAAGTTTGTGACATGCAATTAATCTCCATTCATACCCTGCTCTACTTGTCAGCAAACAAAGGTTCTGTTTTAGGAGATCTGAAGACTTCAATTAAAAACAGTTAGCTAACAAGAACATAATCTAAATTAAAGGAAACTGGCAGGTGCAGAAATGAGTTGTTCACCAAAGTGTCAGTTTTGAACAATAAAGAACTGCACATCAAAAATGTTGAAGGAGTAGGTTTCATTGTAAGTCTGAAAATGTAAAGGAATTTTTTTTTCGACCAATGGTGCACACAAAATGGAAGTATAGATTAACAAGCTTGCAGAATAGGTTTCCTCTCATCAAACGACAGATACCGATGAAAAGAATCACTTTATATCTTTTAAATGCAAGGGCAGAATTAAACTTTTTGCTACCATTCCTTCTCTCCTGGAAACCAGACACTCACAGCCCCCTTTAACATTGAACATGGAACCAACACATAGGGAAAGATTGGATTGTTTCATAGACAGCCAGATACTCTTCTACCCTGCAAATACTTTTCTACTCTGAAAGTTTATATTTACTCAGGTCATAAGTGAAATGGATTTTAGAAACTTCACCTCAAAAGAAATACCTAGTTGACAGGTTTTACATAGAAGCAATCCAGAATGGAAACTGTGCTACAAACAGAGACCAAAAGGACTTGCCAAATATTTGATTAGGAAGCATTATACCAAGATAACAAGGTAATGGAGATACAAAACCAATTAAATTGAGACAAACTGAAAAAAATACTGCTTGCCAAAAGTATGACCGGCCCAAAGCAGGCCATCTGTTAAATATGTGTCAAAAATGTCACTTAGATGCCAAAAGGCTTAATTCTGAGCAGTTTCCTCCTGGGACCCTTATGTAAGCATGGATTCCAGACTTCTGTCCTTCCTGGAAGGTCAGTTACAGGAAAATTAGTTACTTTCGCCAGAAAAAGTGTGAACCAAGCAGTTGATATCGCCCATTAGCGAAGAGTCTCCCTCCAGTGCTAGAAGGATGTGTTTGCTGAGCATGGCCTTTGCTCTTTAAAAGGACTGCTTAGGCACTGTAGGTTGAACACACAACAAAGGGACACTTGTAGAGAAGCAAGAAAACTAACACTGAGTACCAGCCTGCCCCAGGGGGGTAACGAGACCCCCAGAAGTCTGCAGGCTGGCAAGGCAGGTGTGGGGTGTCGGCGCAGACGAGAACTCCACTAACCCCCAGGCCATGGCTGACAGGACCCCATGAGCCCCTCAGAGCCCCCTTGAGAGCCTCAGGGAGCCCTAAGCGGGAAGGTGAGGGTCTTCTGCGAGAGGTCACGGGGTCAGGCCTGGGAAGGCAGGAGGCTGGGACCTACAGAGAACGGGGGTGTCCTGAGGAGAAAGGGAGAGGCTGTAGACCAGGCCGGGTGGCAGGGCGGCCCAAGAACCTGGCCTGAAGTTGTTCAGAAGCCTGGGAGGTGCAGTGGACGGGTGGAGAGGCCTTGAGGAAAAAGAAAATGTGGAACTGATCGGAGTGAACGGGGACGCTGAAGTGAGTGAAAATCTGGCTTAGCAGAGTTGAGGGTCTACACGCCTTGAGGTTCTAGAAGGTGGCAGCGATGGAACTGAAAGGAGAACCCGCCTTGGGAGCCCCTGGCGTCTCCCTTCCTGCCCTCAGCCCAGCACCTGGGGGCCTTCCGGGTGGGGTCAGGGCCGGGGCCTGGGGCCGGGCCAGGGCGTTACCTTCCAGGAGCCAACGGATCTCCTCGGGGAAAGCGACGGCCTGCATTTGGCGGGAGTGGGGCCGTGAAGGCCCGGCGCCGCGACCGGCGGGCTGGAAGGCGGCGGACCGCGCGGCGGAGGCACCTGCACCTCTGTAGCCGCCCGCAGCCGCCGCGGGCGGGGCCGCAGGGCGGGGCCGCGGGCCCGGGGCGCGCTCAGGAAGTGGCGCGCGCGGCGGCGGGGGCCGCGCCCCGGGGCGTGGGGACACCTGGCGCGGTGTCCGCGCTCCTCTCGCGGGCCAGGGGTGCAGAGCTGGCGGGCGGGGAGCCCGCGCTACGCGGGGCGGAGGCGGTGCCGCTGCAGACCCCCCACGCCCACGAAAAGGCTTCGGGCGACTCAAAGGACCTCGTCTACTTGGGAGGCTTCCCACCCTAAGCACTGGACAGTTGGGCTCAACGGGCAAGTTCAAAAACCACGGTCGTGCCCAAAATGGGCGTGGAGAGGCGGAATCCGAGGAAGAGGTTAGTCCCCAGCACGCTTCGCAGCGCTCAGTTCCCGATCCAGGTCCACGTCCACGCCCGGAACGGGGGCAGAACGCTCGCTCCCTCAGGCAAAGCGGGATGGTTAACGGGAATGGCCCATAGTCCCCATAAATGATACAAAGCCACCAACGTTTGGGGGAAGCAGCGCAGCATGGCTGCAATAGACACAGTTCCTTCTCTCCTGGAAACCAGACACTCACAGCCCCCTTTAACATTGAACATGGAACCAACACATAGGGAAAGATAGGATTGTTTCTTAGACAGCCAGATACTCTTCTACCCTGCAAATACTTTTCTACTCTGAAAGTTTATATTTACTCAGGTCATAAGGTGCCCCTTCCTCCCCAAGGCTGAAAGGATGTGAGAAAAGGAAGGGGTAACCTGGGGAGAAAGCTTGAGGGAAAGGGGAGCCAAGCCCTTTCTCTCTAAGAGCTGACAAAGGCAGGAAAGGACAAGATCACAAAATATCTCTCCCTCCCATTCAAAGTACAGGTGTCAGTGTCCCAGTTGTCCTGTGGTGCTGAATGTAACAATGCAAGATGTTACTATTGGGTGGAGCTGGGTAAAAGGTAGACAGGATTGCTTTGTATTTTTTGTCATTAATTCTTACCTCAAAATAGTTTTGTTTTAAAGCCTAATAGGCCAAGTGGCATGAAAAAGGCCGTAAATGCCATGAGCCATAAAAGGAGGGAGGTGGAGGGAGGTGAGTATAACAAAAGGAGGGGCTTGCTGCTGTGCGTGTGTTTAATGGTGCATGTGCACTTACTTGAGAAGGGCTCAGAACACACCAGACTTTGAAGGGGCAGGAGGGCCCTCAAGGTGGAACACAACCAGAGTAAACAAAAATGGAAAAACCTTCTCCTGCTTGAGGAACAGCTAAGAACCTTCTTTCCTGAATGATGTAGAGAAATTACGGTTGTCAAGAAAAAATGAAACTATTGTGAAGGGACTTGAAAGTCAGAATGAGGATTTTGAACTCAGTTGCGTGTGCATTGGGAAGCCATGGACAATTTTTGGGCTGGGTGTGACCTAACATGAGCCCCTGTGTAGTTGTGATCTCATCCATCACTTCATTTCTACCATTTTCCTTCTTGGTGAAAATGGATTTTCTCTTCTCAGACTCCACCTACAGGATATGTGGGGAGGATGGAAGGGGGAAGAAAGAAGACACAGGGAAGATGGCTGAAGTGGTTTTTACAGTAGCCTCTGGGGAAATAATGACAGAACTATTGATATGGGGACAGGAGCCCCGAGGAGAAACTGTCCAGAAAGATCTGGGGTAGCAGGGTCTACCTCACGGCATAGTTTCCCCTCCAGAGATACAGTCTTAAGGTTGGGAGCATGATCCTTTAAGGACTGTAGTAGATTTGAGCCATCTTTATGTGTCCATGTCCTGCAGCGTGAAGAGGAATGGTGCCCTGGTGGCAGGGTCACATGACCGACCCCCAGGTTGCAGCAGATTGGCGTTTGAGGGGGACAGAGGTTGGCAATAGTCTATGGGGAATCTGGCTCCTGCTGCTCCTCCTTCTTGCCCTGGGAAAGCTAACAACAGGCAGGCTGCCTCCTCCAGGCTCTGGAGCAAATACCAGATCCCTGCTGGCGCATTTTTACCACACTCGCTACACCTTTAAGATTGTAGCTGCTCTGGAATCAGTTTTGAGCACTCATGACATGTTAAAAAGCAAGGAAGGAGATAGGGAAACTCTCTGTACTATCGTTGCAATTTTTCTATAAATCCCAAACTCCTAGAAACAGCAAGGAAAACAAAATCCCTCCTATATGTAATCCCAGCACATTATCTTGCTTTCCCTCTCAGCAGTGGGACAAAATTTACCAACCTTCCCCTCTTCTTCAGGGATATTTGTCAGATATAATACAGGCTACAAGCTAATAAGTTGCTTGATAAAGAGCAGTAATCCCAGGTCGTTGCCCATCCTCTCGGGCCTCACTGCTTGTCATAGTTTACTCATACCGAGGGAAGCAGCAGAAACTCATGGCATCCGTATTCTACATCCATTCTGTGCTTTAGAGAGACAAGGGCAGAGGGAGGTGCAGAGCTGGGTAGTGTGCAGGGGAGACTGGCAGATTCCAGTACGGCATTGTGTTGCATCAAGGGTCCTCATTGCAGACAGAAACCTGCCTCCACACATGAGTGCAGCCCCTCCTTCCTCATCTGAGGACCCTGGTTCAGCAGTCAGTCTCACTCCTTAATGACATTCTGTTAAATGGACAAATTCCTTTGAAGTCATGTCCTTCTTTGAAATCCAATTTCGCATGAAGCCCCGTCTGATTGGGGGTAGCCATGGAAACCACACCGAGGAGTCTTAGAGGAGGTGGAGAGAGGCAATGCAAAACGTGATAGTCAAGAGTCTTTCACTGCTCTGTCGGAAATATCAAAGGGATCTGGAGAGGTTGGCAGCAGATGAGTCCCGGCCAGGGGCCTGTTCTGTGTGGCTGGGTACCATGTGGCTGTCATGGAAGTAAGCAGCCAGCTGTCTCTGCACACAGGCAGGGGGATGGAGCAGAATACACAAATCCCAGATCTGTCTGCCTCCCTCCTCTTCCCATCCCCCCAACCCTAATTCCAGCAAGATCTTAGCATCCCCTGCTTAGCAGCCTGCCCCTTAAAGGCAAACAACAAAAGAATGACAAGGTTAGAATACAAGGCCCTCACAGATAAGCGGTGCTTTGGAGCACAGGCCCTGAAATTAATCTGAAATTCCTTGTAATTAGATAAGATAAGGATATCTAAAGAGATACAGAGCAGCCGGGAATGGAGTCCTGCAGCACAACATGCAGAAAATACACCGTCTGGTCCACTGGGGCCCCTCACACACTGTCAGCAGACTGAAGACACAGAAAACAGGGCCCATGCCAGCCTCTGGGCTGCTTGGAGATGCTGTCTACATGTTCTCATGCCAGGTGGGCACTCACTAAATATGCATCCGTGGGGTGTTCAGAGGGCTCGATCAAGAAGAAACAAAAGCATCTGGCACCCAGAATGGCACGGGGTAGAGCCAACTGCAAGCAAACCGGGAGCCGGCTGGCATTGCTTAGCCCTGGGTGAAATGGATCTGGAGAGGAGACTGTGGAGGGCAGGCTCTTGGGCTTTATTCTGAGCTGGTTATTGATCCCTGGATGCTGGGTCACGACACGGGCAGAGCTGACGTCTGCCCTGTGCATGTGCGGCTGCTGCATCTCAGCCCCTTGGTCCCAACCCCATCAACTGGGTTTATTGACTCTTTTATTGACGATGCTGGGGCCTAATGAGGACAAGAGCTGCACACTTCATTAAGGACTGTGGGAGGAGAGATGATGCATCCTGCCGGTGCCAAAAACCAAACTCACTGTGAGCTTTGCCCCAGAAGCAAAGCCTCATGCCACCCCTGAGGCACAGGAGATGGACGCAAGGTGTTCACTTGGACGCATCACTTCAGTGGTCTTAAAATAAAGGGTTTCCACAGCTTGCCAGAAGGCTTGCTCTTACTAATTAGCTAAGCTTTTGACTTAGAAGTGTCCTGTTATACACACACTCACACAAATGCACTCTGGTGGTCTCCCCTTCCAGCTCACACTTCCACATTCTCTGCACTGATACATACAGCAAAGTAAGCACGTTCTCATATCACATCAGGGAACCAAAGCAGGTTCTCAGTGCAGCAGTCTCAGAACAGAATGAGGGACTATTAGAACTTAAAGAATCTTCAAGGTGATCAAAGTCAAGATGATCACCTTTTTTGTTCTTTTTCTTATCTTCCTATCACTGTTCTTATGTTTTCCCTATATTTCCCAATCACACTTTTCTTTTTTTATCTTCTCTGCCTATCTCTTAGACCACATTAGACTTCCCCCATGGGCTCTGCTGAACCCTGCAGAGGCCCTAAAGACCAAAGAGGTTGCTGACTCTGACATTCGCTGTCTTTGATTGGCTCTCTTGGGAATCTGAAGTGCAGGGGGTGGGGCCACAGAGAATGTGTCAGCTGTAGCCAGATGAGGCTGTGCGCTCTCTGAGGGACATGTGCAGGCAGTCTATGCGGTTAATCAGCATTGGAGACAGTTGGGGCCAAGGCCAATTTTTAGGCTAGATATTTGCAGACCTGGTAACTTTGGAAAATTGTATAGGAGTAATCATTTCTTTTGGAGGTGAATATGAGAGTGAAGATGAGTAATATAGGGATAGCAATTTTTGAAGGTCAAACTGGCTTCCTTCGGTTTCATCTCTTATTTCAAAGGTAAAAGTTTGAGCTCCATAAGCACCCTTCCTTTATTTCGGCCTTTTCCTCTTCCTCACTTGACTACAGGTCTTAGAATTCAGAAATGGGGCTGGGGGATTCAAGTGAGAGAAGGAGCAGTTACTCAGAATCTGATTGAAAGTTCTGGCCAGCATGGCACACATACACACAAGCTTTGGAGGAATTTTCACACTAAGAGGAGCTGATGTCATCTGACTAGAACTGCCAGTATCCACAATTACAAACAGAAACCCTATCTGAAGGTAGAGATAATACCAGCAATGGCTGATTATTTCAATGTTAAGAAACTGGGTAAAAATGCCTTTCCTCTAATGGACATCTTATGTGTAACAACTTTATGTCCCCAAAATACATTCTTTCCTTGCCTTCAGAATCGTATCAGTGTCAACTTTGGCTTTTGCTTTCCAAGTGTCTGTTCCCCAACATCCCTGGGCTTCCCTTCCAGCAGCATCTTCTACCAGCATAAACCACGCTCTCTTCCATATACAAGACAGCACTCCGAGTCCCTGATGTGTTGCTTTCAAGCTTTCCTTTTCCTTCTCTTCTAAAGGATGGATCGTCCCTCCTTCATTCTTCCTCTAGAATTCATGATCCCACCTTTCCCACCACCTTTTAGATCTTCGATCTCACATTCTTTTTGCATCTTCAGACTTTCCCTCTGTCTGCTAACATTCTGGGTCTCCTTTATCCTAAAAGCAAAGCAAAACAAACAAAAAACTTCCTTCACCCCTGCTTCCTTCTCCAAATCTCATCCTTCTCTTTTCCCTTATCAGATCTCTTGTCCCTTCTGTTTGCCTGCCTGTCTTTGCACCACTGAAGTGACTCTCTCCCAAGGACAGCAATGTCCTTCCTCCTTCTCAGCTCTTCTCAGCCTTTACCAACCTCTCTCTCCATCCCTGATTGGTATCAGCTACTTGCTGGTGCTTTAAGCACCCAACCTTCTCCGCGCTGCCCTATCCTGGTCTTCATAACTATTATTTCTCTGACTCCTTCTTTGGCTCTCTGCATCTCACCTTCTGGTCACAAGTATCCACCAGTTTTATACTCTCCTTTCTCTTCTCCCTCTCTTTCCTTCTCAATTTTCTCTTTGTTCTCTGAGTCCCCAGGGGTTTTATTCTCCCACAACTCCAACTTTCCACTTCATGCAGATTCCTTTTCTCATTTATACCTCTGTCCCACATTTCCACCTGGATGCCTGAACAGTTCCACCAATTTGTTATTTTCTCTCCCCTTAATCCTTGTTATGACAACAAAGCTCAGTGAAAAGGATATGGGTTTATGAGTTAAAACAACCAGGATCTCAACTCTGACTAAGCTCCCTACCAGCTCTAAAACTCTGGGCAAATCTCTACCATCCTGTTTTCTCATCTGTAAAATGGCAATGCTAACAGTATTTGCAAGATTGTTGTAAGGCTTGAAAGAGCTAATACATGATGTGCTTTTAACTGCCTGAAACATGGTAGGTGCTTCATAAATGTTACCTACTATTATTATTTTACATTCCCTACCACAACAAGCACCTGGGAGGTGCTCAATATATATATATATATATATACTGAATTATTCATAATCTCTCATTTGATCCTCCTTCCTCACTAAAGATATATTTGAGGTGTGACTGGCCAAGTTATGGGTGTTATGGGTCAGCAAGGATGACAGTTTTTCCTCCTTGAAAAGCTCACTTAGTTTTAAAAAGATGTCAAGTGTGGCCTTGGCTTCCTTGGCACCAGGCTCTAACAGAGTGGCACAATCAGCCTGTAGATTCTCCCTGCCCACCTCCAAAGATTTCCTCCCGGCCCTATCTATTCTGGAATACTTGCAGTGTTCTCCAAGATGAGTGGGGAAAACACTCATCTGGAAAGCATGAGCTATTAACTCTTTTTTCACTCACTGTGGCAGAAACCAAATTTCTACTGTAAATACAGGCCCCAAAAAGAACCAATCAGAAGGCAGATTATATCCCAGGAGTCAGTAGCCTCTTTAGTCTGGACAGCTGCTAGCAGGGCTGAATTCTACAGAAAGGAGGTGGGGAGGAGATAGGGAGGGGTGATGGGATAAAGCAAACAAGAAAAAAAAAAAGGAAAGAAAGAAACTGAATGAGAAACTGAATGAAAAAAGTGAACACATGGAGAAACAGAACACAGAAGAAAATAAAGAAGCCCCCATACTTCAGAGGATTAGAACTAAATCAGATAGATCCACTCCATTTCCTAAATCATAATTTTAGTATATATCATGTTCTATCCCAACAACACTGAGAAACTTCAGGGAAGGGCTGTAAATTCCTAAATAAAAGTGTATTTTGTGGAAATTCAAGCCATTATTATCTGCTCCTGTACTTTTTAGCATATGCACTATAAACACAATGACATGTCTTATTGAGTAATATGTGATATTCCACATCATGAGACTATTGATGCAGAATTTCCCTTCCCAGAGCTCAATATTCCAATCAAAGCCTGTTGTGTCACATCATTGAGGCCATCTACTTAATGACAAGTTGTAAGATGTATACTACAGAATATTCATGTTCATTTTATGCTCAGTGCTTAAAATCTCCTCTAAACAGCCTCTGCTCCCAGCCTATTAAGGTGCCTGTGTTATCTACACTCCATTCAATGGTGTGGAAATAATTGTCTTGAGACTAAAGGAAAAAAATTGATGGTCACAAGCCGAGTCAGCACTTGTGTTCTTTTCTTACTCTGTTGAATCAGGTGTTATTTACCTCTTCCCACACCTGGGACTCCTGATAAGTCACTCCCCTGGTAGCTTTTTCTAGGACAGTGCTGTGGGGTCTTTGGAAGAAGCAGGGATCCTTCATAACCCATATTGTTATCAGCACAATTCACACAGCTACCAGATGTGCAAAGTCAAAACCACCAAGGGCTCTCAGGCAGAGGGGGCCTCCCTAGCTCCATCTGGCTGCTCTGAAATGTGCTCATGAGTTGGAGAAGGGCTCCCCTCAACACTGGGGCCCATGAGCCTCTGAGAAGATGCTTGCATTCTAACAAAGTTGGAATGTGTTTTGGTTGCCCCATTTCTGCTATCCCAGCACCTCTACCCCAGAGCACTCCTTTAAAAAAAACGTGGCTCTAAAAAGACCCCACCTGTTAGAAACAGGTGGGCCCTTTTCTCCATCTCTTCCCCTTCCGCTTATCTCTGGGATGAAGGACTCAGGCTGGTGAAGGAGAGCAATTGCCCCTGGCAGCTGATAGTTCAGCAGTGAGGCCTGCGACTTTGCCTTTAAATATCACACACACACAGACAACACAGTGGCAGCATGAGGGGTTTCCATGGTGACAGAATGCAGGCCACGACCTCTATAAATGTAATCAGAGCACTGGGATTGGTATGTGAGACAGGTTTAATTTCTCCTCCAGTGGAAGCTCTGTGGTCTGGGCCATACGTAGGCTTCATACACTGACAGACAACCTGTTATCTTGGCCAGGGCAGCTCTGCTTATGGCAACCCTCTCTGCACGGGAGCTGCTTCTTCCACCATCTGAGAAGGCTGCAGGACATAAAAGGTCACTGGGACTAGAATCTGGAATGGCAGTCTTATCAATACCTGGCATTCCTGCCCAGCATTGTCAGGAGGTGTGACTGTCCCTTATATGAAGAACAGCTGTGGGATGGTCCAATGAGAGCCAGACTAAGGACTCAGAAGATTGGCTGAGGTTTTCATCTCTGCTCTGCCACCAACACTGTGACCTTGGGCAAGTCATTTAACCCCCAACTTTCAACATCTTTCACCTAGGGGGGAAATGCTTGGGGAAGAGAATACTGAGGGCTTCCAAAGTCCCCAGGAGAAGATGGTACCCAATTATGCTTAATGGATGGAAATTCTGCAATTCTCAGAGGAATCCTACCCCAGAAAGTGAGTTTTCCATCTCACCAGTCTCTAGAATGGCTAACCCTAATTCCATGGCTGTCAACAGAGCTCAGGAATTTCTACTGGAGGGCCTTAGCAGCACTTCCTCACCACTACCCTGACTCAGAAACAAACCAGCACGTGATATTTTCTGAGCTGACCCAAAGTAGGAGTCCAGGGTTTTGTGCAAAACTGTGGGGAAACAGAGGCTCAAGAAGAATGTAGCAATGTCAAAGGAGCCCATAGCTTCTTTCCTTGAACTCCACTCAGTCTTAGCAAAAAGCTGCTCTAGACCTTTTATTACTGGCGTCCTCTGATTCCATTTGCCAATTCACATGCGATGCTGGCAGATTTCAGTTACCAGTCACCCTGCTTCTTGGATTTCTTTCACTGTTCCAGGATAGTACTCTGGAAAAAACAAAGTTTGGCCTAAGAGATTCCTAGGGCTATCTGATGCATTTTTCTTCCCAAAGGGAACTGATCCGTAAGATTCTCCTCTCACAATCTCAACAAAGATCTCAGAATTTCAGATCTAGAAGGGGCTTTAGAAACCCTGTAACTTATAGGGAAAATACTAAGGCCCAGACTGGAGCAGTGATGTGCCTCATTATGCCAGAACAAGGGTGTCAGGGCCCCACAGCTCAGCTGAGTGCTAATTTACCTCTTGGATGCTTTCGAACCTCAAACTGCAGCAGAGGGGAAGTGGGGGAGGATTCAAAGTGGTTGTTGAACATTAGAATCAGGAAATGGTGATTTGGCTGAATCTACAGATAATAGCATTACCACTTCCTGTGTTAGCTGATGCCAAGGGAGAGAAGATGGGGGAAGATTCTGGAGAATAAAACAGTTAAGTGACAGGACTGTGGGCCTCTATACAATTGTCCTCAGGCAATCCACACTGCTCCTCTTAGACCTCAGGGGAGCACAAATGTGGTTTTTCAGGGGGTTTATTGGTTGATATCCAACACAGAATCATGAAATCAAAGAATAATGGTTTATAGGATCTCCAAGAGAATACGGTTTGCCAGAATCTGGTTTACCATTATGTCTTCCGGTAAGTAAACCATCTAAACAGGTAATTTGATTGTCTTTCCTTCTCATTAAAGGACCCTGTTCCTCAACTATAAATGAGGAAATAAGGTTCCTGCCAGCTCTAACACTCAGAATTCCATGATCCTAAAAGTAGAGACTTCCCAGCCTTTTCCAGGACCCCTTTTCACTGTTTGATTATGCAAGCAGTAATGCACATCTTACAAGTAGCTCATTTCCCAAGCATAGCATCATCAGTGTGCCAAACACCAAAGGTATGTTAAACTCCTAGGGGTTCCCATGGACCTCAGGCCAGAATGGGAGCATGCAGTGAAACTCCTTCTGGTGTTTTAAGAAGAAAGAGGAGGAAACCTGTTATGTTTTACTCATATCTGTGCAAGTTAATACACCAGCTAATAGGATAACTTGAGGCAGGGCAGTCATGTTATATGGAATCACTGTTACAGGTTTAGTCCTCAGTGGACCCATCAACTTCACAAGAAAAGGAAAAAGGAAACAAAACACAACAGAACATTTCTGTTCCTTGGAACTTCTGTTAATCTTAACTGCAAAAAGGCCTTGGATTTTCCTTCAGTCACAAAGGGAACCAGGAATGCCAGGGTGGATTCCTTCCTTCCTTCAGTCAACATTTGTTAAGCTCCTACTTCGTGCAAAGTGGCAGGATACAAACATGTGGAGACAATATAACTGCCCTTAAGAAATCTGTGACCTGGCAGTTTTTAATATTCCTATTCTCATGCTTGGACCTGAACACATGACCTACAAACGCTATGTGAATATCATTTTTTGTTAAATGACAAGGCAACACTCTTTAGCGACCAAAATACTTGCCTGTTTAATGCCTCAGTGTTAACTGAGTGCCCAAAGATGTTTAGTGCCAAAGCAGAAGCTCCCAAAATAAACGTTCAATTAATGTTTCATGAGGACAACGCAGGTCCAGAGCCATGATAGGCAATTGACTTCATGGTATGGTTTGAGTAACGTTGAAAGGCCACCTACTCCAGATATCTCCCCAACTCTGATGTGTCACAATGCATGAAATCTTTACCATGAGGGCCTTAACTTTGAGTAAAGTGTCATCTCTACAAAGTCTTAGTGAAAAGGAGCATACTTCATCAATTTCGTTTCAGCAGACATGAACTGCATACCCGGTAATGTACCAGAAACAGTGTGAGGTAGTAAGAATCATAAATAAATAAGACATGATTACCTGGCAGAGCTAACATGTTACATTTGCACTCTTTATCCCCTTAGTACACATCAGTTTATTGGATTATTAGTTGTCCTGAGGGGCTGATGTGTAGGATACTGGCAAGTAAATTTTGATAGGACATGAAAGCAGGAAATGTCTGGGACATTGAGCATTACCCAAGAGATTCAGGCCTGCATGAATATTAAAAATTAATTATCAATATTAAAATCAACTTGAGGGGCTGGGTACCAAGGAAAGATGGAGAACAAAAAGTATCCAAAGGTAAGCAAGCAATGCCTTTCAGAACTTTTTCCCTGGGAACTGTAATCATTGCCCTCTAGAATCTTGTCATCTTTGGTCAATCTTACTAAATTCCTGGCTCAGATCTGGGCTTCCCCAGTGGCTTCTCTTTGTGCTAATAAAGGTTTTAGTGTGGTCTCCCAGGCACTACCAGGTGAGATCACATGAACACTCTGTCCCTAAGTCCACTGGATCCACAAGCCCCATCTCTCAAATGCAATTATTTCAGTCCTTATCTCTCCTTTCTTCTCTTTCTGACATTTCCAGGGGCATTTCACAGACTTGTATCACTTCTGTGTTTGCCAGCCTACTGGCTCTTCTTTGTTCCCTTGGCTCATTCTGAAAGTGCCTACTTTTACTATGCTGCCCATGAGGTGCGGCACTGCTTACCCTTCATCTGACAGAAGCTTTGGTACCCCTGGTGGCTGGGTCAACAGGGCTTAAGAACCACCACATGCTGCCTTCCACCCAACTTCGTCCCTGAGTCTGGCCCATCTGCAGACTCCATCCCTACTTTTGTGATTTTCTTTCTCTCAACAGTCTCATTGTCTTTCCAGTAGCTTGGCTTCTTTAAGGGCCTTTGTGTTAGTCAAGTGTCTTTTGACTGTATGAGACAGAAATCCAAATCAAATAGCCTTAGACAAAAAGGAAAATTAATTGTCACCAAGATTCCAAGGAAGGTTGAATCATTGCACAAGGAAGGGCAGGAATATAACTAGGCCTTAAATACAACTGGTCCTTGAGTCCCTGGATTCCACTGTTTCTTAGGCCACATGGGGCACGCTCTCTGGCTCAACCAGGGTCAATTGTGGCCATGGAGGCAGTGTCACTAAGGAACACAGCAGCTCCTACAGCAACCAAATGGGTGGAAAAGGGAGAGAGAAGAATCCTAGACAACATGGATTGCTATTTCTGGAAGAGGGCAGAGTAGTTGAACAGAAAAAATAATCTGTCTATCACACCTCCTGTTCTTCAAATTTACCTGTATATGGCTACAACACATACAAAGAGTTCAAATTCTCTCTCACGGGACTTCTGGGCCCTTGAAAAATCAGGGATGTGGTCAGACACAGGATTTAGGTCCTTCCTCCATTCACTGGAGCCTCAGTTCCAGCCTGTCTGGAACTCTGATATACGAGGTGTTATATATTTGGTTGTGAAATGTGTAGGGTGGACCCAGATACCACAGAGATAACAATTCACCCCCTTCTTAGCCAACACTCCCTCTCCTTCCATCTTCCCTAGGTCACTAAATGGTACGCGGATAATCCAGTTACCAGATCTAGAAACCTGGAAGTCAGTCATTCCTCTTTCTCTCTCTCCCAATTCTACTTGCTACTTACCTTTCAAACTACCCACTTCTCTCCAGCCCTGCTACCACCATCCTAGTCTAAGCCACCATCACCTCTCCCCTTGAAGCCCTCTAATCTCACACCCCATCAACCTATTTTCCTTCTTCTAGCCAATAACCTATTTAAAAACAATCTGCTCATCTCCCTCCCCAAATTAAAACTTCAATAGTTCTCCAATATTATGCTTCCTAACCCCTCAATATGGCTGATAAGCACCACCACCACCACCACCACCACCACCATGTGACTTCCTGCTTATGTCTCCTGCCTCACCTCCCACACAATCCCCTTACTCTATCATCTTCAGTAGAAGACTTCTTTCAGTTTCCCAATGAGTCACACCTTCTCCCATTTTCATTTTCCCACATGTGCTGTTCCCCCTCTCTGCAACACTATTCCCCCTAGCCTTCATTCAGCTGACCCCCATTCATGCTTCAGATATAATTTCCTCTGGTAACCAGCCTTGGCTCCAGGCTGGCTTGTTTCTCTCTCATACATTCCTGTAGCATTTCAAATGTGCTGCTCAAAATTCACTTCCCACCTGTAATTACTTGTCCACCACCTGTCTTCCCCTCCCAACCGTAAGCTCCTTGAGGGTCTGGACCTTTCCTGTCTTGTTCACCCCTGGTGCACAGTGGATCCTCAGTAAATGCTTATTGAGGAGGTGCTGCAAGATAAGTCTGTTGGGGTCTTTTTGTTCGTTTATTTTGAATTAATTTCAAACCTACGGAGAAGTTACCAGAGTACCTAAAACTCCTGTATACCACTTACCTAGATTCATCTATTGTCAGCTTATGCCACATTTGCTTGATTATTTTCTGTTTACATAAATTTAGATATTTTTTCTTAATCATTTGAGAGTAAATTGCAGGCACAGGCTCCTCTTCCCCCAAATACTTCAGTAGTATTTCTTAAGAATGGGGACATTTCCTTAAGTAACACCCTGTACAGTTACCAAAATAAGGAAAATTAACATGAGTTCTAATTCAATTTTTTTCCCCTTTTTTCTTTTTAGAGAAGTAGAAAGTCCTGGGGAAGGGTGCAGTCCAGATGAAGTGCACGCATTCACAAAGTCATCTCCCCTTCTCCGTCCTCCCTCTCTGCCCTTGTTCCGGAGTTTCTTCAGAAACCGCAGCCGTGGTCAGGAAAGCAGCTCCTTGCGGGTTGTCTGTTGTGCCCCCACTGCTCCAGTGGCTTCTCTGCACCCACGTCCCTGTCTTGCCTCACCCACATTCCTCTGTAGGGAGGCTGGAAGCCCCTGGAGCAGGATGGTTGTGTTCTATACAGCCCTGGAGACAGGAGGAAGCCCAGTCCACCAGAAGTGGAAGTTGGAAGGAAAGGTGAGGCACAGGAAGTGGGAAGATGGCCCCTGGGACCCATAATCACGCATGGGCATCTCAGAGGCTCAGAGAAGAGAACAGGGCAGGCTACGGCTGTAGAGCAACATTTGCACACCTTGGGGCCTAGGGCCATCCTGCTCGGCTGAGTGGAATACCAAACAAGGGTATCTCAAAGCTGCACTTCACCTCAGCCAGGCAATCCACAGGAGAAGCAGCGAGCGAGACCGACAGACTGTCACTGGCAAAATGAACTGTCACCTCCCATTTTTCAGAGGCACGGCGGGATGAATTGCAGCCTTGAACCGTGTGGCCCGCTGCTGATTGAGTTCCGCTGTCTCAGAACCCCTTCGAACACAGCGAGTTCATTTCAGACTGACGTCCCACTGCTCATCAGTTTAGGAGCCACTAAAATTAACCGCTTCTGAGCTGATTTGCTCTCTCCCTCTGCTTGGATTCTGCATCCAAAAAGGTCACCAAATAAATCTCCATGGTCCCTGCTAGTGTAATTGGCAGCTTGGAGATGGGGGTCTCAGAGAAGAAGACTGAGCCCAAAAGTAGCCCAGGCGCAAAAGGTTGCTGAGGCCCCCTCACAGCCCCTGGCCAACAGTAGTGGTGTGACGACCCAGGCCTTTGCCGGCTCTTGCCCACATCAGCTTCTGCTACCAAGAGATGCTGTGGTTGGGTAGGGTTGGTGGCTGAGAATGGAGGTACTACAGATGCTCCCCTAGTCTTTCAGCAAAGACTTCTGTTCACCCCTTAGCCTCACATCTGCTATGGACTGAATGGTTGTGTCCCTCCCACCCCACCCCAAATTCATATGTTGCAACTTTAATTCCCAAAGTGATGGTGTTCAGAGGTGGGGTATTTGGGAATCAGGATTAGATTAGGTCATGAGCATAGGGCCCTCATAATGGTATTAGTATCCTTAAAAGAAGAGGAAGAGACAACAAATCTCTTTTTCAGCCATGTGAGGATATAGCAAAAAGGAGAAGGCAGCCATCTATAAACCAGGAAGAGGCTCTCATCAGGAACCCAAGCCTGTTGGCACCCTGATCTCAGACTTCCAGCCTCCAAAACCGTGAGAAGTAAGTGTTTGATGGTTAAGCTACACTATTCAGTTATAGCAGGCTGAACTAAAACAACACCCTCAGGGCTTACAAAAATGGTAGGAGCCCAATAAATACCTTTTAAACTAAATAAGACTTGATATTTGCCTTAGCATCAGTGAAAAGTTTAAACAAGGTAGCATAGACAGGGCCGTGATGGGGAGTAAAGAAAAAGGGATGTTTGTACAGGGCTACCTTTACTGTCACAGCCACTCACTGGGCCTCAGTCCATGCTAGAGACCCACTGGCAAGTCGAAGTGCAGCTCTTTCAAGCAGAGCAAGTCCTCTGCCTCCAGAAGAAAAAGGGTCTTAAATGCCCCCAGCACAAATACAACCTTTTTCTCCTCACAAAGACTTTCTCCAGTGAATCTAGCTAGCAAATCTTAGGGCTTCTTGGTCTCCTCTGCATCTAGGGCATAGATGGTTTCTTTTTTTGAATACTCTTTTGAACCTCTTCTCATGGTGGGAGACTGTGGCAGTGTTCGTTTCTGGAGATAAAACGGAACCATTCTCAGGATGATTTTTAGGTTTTAAGGTGATGGCCAGATGATGTCTATGCCCCAGGGACTCTGTACCAACAGGTCTCTGCCGCCCAGAGAAAATGTATTCACATTCCTGTTCCCATCCTAATGGTTTATTTCTGTGTTTTCACTGGAAACTTTTGGTCCTACACCTGGAGTGAAAAGATCTAGTTTTCAAATCTGGTTCTACCTTCTCTAGCTATAGCACTTGAGCAAATCACTTACCTTATCTAAACTTCCATTTTTCCTACCTATAAACCCTATAGTTGTTAAAAAGCTCAAATAATTCATGTATGTGAAAACCTTAGTAAGCTACAGAGTTATATATGGATGCTGGGATTTATTCATTTTAGTCTCAGCAGCTAAAGAAAAATATGAGAATAAATGCCATACAGTATCTCAAAACTTGATCCAGCAATTCCACTTCTAGGAATCTATCCCACAAAAATGCCCTGCTGTTCATAATAGCCAAGATATGGAAGCAGCCAAAGGGTCCATCAGCAGGTGAATGAATAAAGCAAATGTGGTACATATACACAATGGAATATTATTCAGCCATTAAAAAGAGGAAAATCCTGCCATTTGCAACAGTATGGAGGGATCTAGAGGGTATCATGCTAAGTGAAATAAGCCAGGCAGAGAAAGACAAATACCATATGATTTCACTTATATGTACAATCCAAAAACAAAACAATAACAAAATGAACAAAATGACTCATAAACACTGAGAAGTGACTGGTGGTTACCATGTTACCATAGGAGAGGGGTTGGGGTGGGTGGATGGGGAAGGTGAGGGGAATAAAGGGACACAAAAATTTCAATCATAATATAAGTTGTTCACGGGGATGGAAGTAGAGCATGGAAAATACAGCCAATGGTTCTGTGACATCTTTCTATGTTGACAGAACTGCACTAGTTGGGATGAGGATTTAATAACGCATGTAAATGTTGAACCATTGTGTTGTATACTTCAAACCAATATAATATTGTATATCAACTATACTTCAATTTTTAAAAATGCACTGATGTGCAAAAGGATGCGTTTGTGAGGAATTTCACTGTAGCTTGTTGACAAATTGTAGAAAAAATAAATCTTGTCAATAGAGGATTGGGTAAATAAACTATAATGTATATATACTCTGCAGTACTGTGCAGTAGTAAAAATAAGAAGATAGAGTAAATTTTAAAACTTTTACAGCTGTTACAGTCATGCACCAATATCAACTTGTACAAATTAACAGGTGTGATTATCACATCATTAGGTACTTGAGTCAAGGGTGATCATAGAAAAACATGTCCAGCTAAACCTTAGGGAAATAACCTAAGCTTTAAACAAAATGGGATCATCCTACGTTTAATAGTTTGATTTTCATTTCATTTTTGGATGTCTCCTATGTCAATCCTTTTTTGCTCTTACAGTTTAAAATTTTACATAATATAACATAGGCCATGGGTTACAAAGATGTTCTTTGGGTTAACTATTGAGGAAAGAAAGGAGGTTTGTAGGTAGCTTATATGTGTTTTCAGGAATATGAATCTATAATATTCTAGTGGTGTGGGAACAGCGTCTTTTTATAAATTGAACAGCACTAACCTGCAAATCAGGCATCCAGCACTCTCGTCCCAGCCCTACTATTAACTTATAACATGACATCAAACAAATCACTTATCTGGGCCCCAGTTTCCACATCTGGAAAATGAGAGTGTTAAAGTACATGTTCTCTAAGGTCCCTTCAAGCTGAAAATTCGATGGTTCTATGAAATCACTTTTCAGAGATTCAATAAAGGATGTTTATATATCATAATAGTCTCTGGTCATTTCTGGCGTTAACAGGAAGACTTTAACAAGGTCTCAAATACTCAACTTACATGCAGAGCAGTCCACTAAGAAAATATTTTATTTAAACAAAAAGATTCCTGCCCTCAAGGAACCTATAATTTAAAAAAGAAAATAAAACAGTTGAATTAATACAAATACAGGAGTACCTAGTTCTACAAAAGTAAGATTGTTGAAGGAGAGCAGTGCAACTCAAATTTATGTTCCTGGAAGCACTAGCATTCCTCCAAGGAGCTTCAGAGCTACTTGTGGGGTAGGGGAAGAGGCTGAAGGAGCGCATGCTGCTGCCTCCCATCCCTGCTCTCATCAAAGTAGCTCTGCTTTCCTCTGCATCACCCACCTAAGAAATCTAAAGAACAGGGCTGCTGCAATAAAATTGTGAAAACCACTGACCTCAATGATTGCTAAGGCCAATTCCATCTTAAAGGTTTCACAATTCCATGATTCTAAGATGTATGTAAAACAAGTTTTTATATTCTGCATTCACTTCTGCATATACATAGGAAATTAACTTCGTAAAGGTTAATTATCTTATAAAGCAAATAATTATTTTGTAATATGAATAATGAATAACAGACTGTAGGTGTATCTATTTAACACACTCAGATTTTCCTGCCCTGAATTTTTTGAACATGAGGCATGGTTGTCGTTACAAAAGAATTAGACGGGAACATGAGTCAAGCAAAGACGTCATAAAAAAGATTCGCAAGATGCCTGGGACACCATGGAGAAGCTGTTGGTTTCACCAATGAGACAAATGATATTGAACTGAAATGAAGCTCTCCCATTGAATTAGGTAATTTCTGTTTGATAGAACACATCCCAGAAAATACACGGTAATTGCCACAACTGCTAAGTGCATTCCATGCATTATTTCATTTAATCCTCCCAACTCCATGAGATGGCTATTCTTTTCTCCCCATTCTACAAACAAAAAACTGGAACCAGGAATGGTAAGCACTTTGCCCCAGGCCACAGTGCTGGGGGTTCAAACCCAGGGAATCTGAGAGCAAAGCCCATGCTCTCAGCCACCGCAAGCTCCTACTCCACGTCGCTGTTGGTGACCCCCGGCCAGTGGGCTGGCAGCTGGCCCCTCAACTGCTGAAGGAGTCAGATGGGCCTCTACCTCCAATGAATTCTTCTATAAATTTATTTTGCCTCATTGTTCAACTTATCTAATCACAAAGTTTTTCACTTCCCTTATCAAGGCTGGCCCTAGATAAAAATTAGGAGGCAGCTGCAGTTTGTTCTCCCTCCTCCTCCTCCTCTATTTGCAGCTCTTTCACACCAGGGAAGAAGCAATACTGCCTCCATGAAATTTGTTCTGACGCCTCCAGGAAGAATTAACCACCCCTTTTTTTGTGCACATGCTGAAGATACACGTGTGTGTGTGTGTGTGTACACATAACACTTCATTGCTCATTTTACATCAGGTTCTCCCCGTCCCCAGTGAGACTGTACCTGCCTCAGGTACCAGGACTAATATTTATTCATCTCTGTATGCACAATACCTAACATTGTGCTCAGCATATAATGAAGGTTTAATATATGTTTGTTTGTGGGCATGAATGAATGAAGTACACTCATGCTGCCCCCAAATTTTCTAGTGTGTCCCCTATAGCACCTAGTCTGGTCTTCCTTGAGAACCTCTCCTTCCAGTCAGACTTTGTGAGTTCTCCCTTTCTCTTCCAGATCTGCTCTCTGCCCTCCAAATGGATAGCTACTTAGCTAACCTCATGTATAGTAAGTGCTAATGAGGTTAGCTGGGTTAATATATTAATGTATTCCTTCTTTTGATAATGTATTTTCACTTTAACCAGAAACAATTCCTTGTCCTTATGGAGCCATTTCTAATGGTGGTGATGCACTATGCCAGCATTCAGGGTGGGTGGGAATTGGGAAATAGTTAGCAAGAAGGTTTTAAGAACTTCTATTTAAGGACTCCTAAAACTATGTCATCCATGCACTTGCTTAGAAGAGTCATAGAAATAAAACGGCAAAGCATATAGATACTAACAAGGAGAGTGTGTGTGGTCTCTACCCTGGCCAGATGAGCTCACCAAAAAAATGAACTCTGATCTGTCTCAGGAGTTCGGGGTTCCCACTGACCTTCAAGCTAGGTTAGACTCTCCCAAAGAGAAAGGAGCCAGCACTGTGTTTGACTCGCTTGAGGGTAGGCTAACAAGGTAATAGGAGTCATCTAATAAAATCCCTTTCACTGTGCAGAGGAGGAAATAACTCTGAGGAATAGGAGGGCTAAGGATATGAAGCCAGAGCCAGAATTGGAACTAAATACTTTATTTCCTTGAGCTAATATATGTGAAACTTTTTTAACTTATATGAAGCACCATACATATGTTAGTTATTGGAAAGCCTGTGACCTAACCCAAAGGAATGATGACTAAGGCTTCTGGTGAGCAACAGACAGCATCATTCAAATCTAGCAAAGTGCATTCAGTTAGAGGAACCTAACTCACATCTAGAATTCTAGCTGGCAAATGTAATATTCAGCTTTCCAGACTCTGTACTACAAAAACAGCACAATAGAAACAGTGGGACTATATACCAAGTGCTAACTGATCTTACCCAGTACATTAGGCATTATACTTTCTAGAACCTTAAGCTTTTGTGAAGTTGACAGAATTTGTATCTTGTTTTAATTTATATTTATTTGATTATTGGTAAAGATGAACTTTAAAAATGTGTATTGGTCTGTCATATTGCTTCTTTTGTAAATTATGAGTTCTACTCCTTACCTATTTTTCTTTTGGGGTATTACAGATTTTTAAGAACTCTTCATATATTAAGGGTATTACCCCGTTAACCAAAGTCCATTTTCAAAATGTCAGATTTGCCAGGAGACGGTCCTGATCTGATTGACCCATCTGATGGTACCTTTGTTTGGCATCCCCTCAATATTTACAGATTTGGTTTGTTGCATAGATATCACCTTTATTCAGCCTGTGCACATGCCTTTTTTTACCCCCACACTCCCAGCAGCAGATTGGTTTTGTCTATCAGGGAGCAAGGGCCACTAGAGAGCTCTTCAGATGTCAAGGCAGATAAATACCAGTGGTGAGGGATCTGAAGATGAAGGTGCAGATGCACGACAGAGGGTGACCTCCCTTGTTCAAGAGTATGTTGAAGGTCTAAATGCCATGAGGTCAGTTAGCAAGATGGGGTGGAGGAATCAGATCCCAGATGACAGGAGTCTGTTGTTCAGAAAGACATTTGTAGTCACATCAGAAATTAACAAAACACATCTAAATGGTCTTGATCTTTTATATTTCCTGCCGAGGTAGAAGGATGTGGTCTCAAGAGCTAGTACCGCAGATGAGAATAGAATGGCTTTAGCTGCTTGAGGAAATAGTATATGAAGCAGCAGCCTCAGTTAAGTCCTTAAGCATTTTTACAGATATTTGTGTTCTATGTCTTATTAAATATACTCACTGAATTGGACAGATTCTGTAAATAGCTTATCCAATATTCACCCTTCTTTATTTTTGACAGAGCTGCCTCTCATGAGGCTGAAAATAACAGATTCTTGATTTTCCAGGTTTCCTTGCAGCTGAAGATAGCCACATGGCCCAGTTCTGGCCAGTAAGAGGAAGGAGGAAGACCACTGGGAGATGTCTAGGGACATTTCTCTTCTAGTTAAAAGACGAGTATGCTGAGTCTCCTTCCCTTTCCCTCATGTCTATGAACATAGTTGTGTGAGAAAATGGTTTCTTCAACAATGGCAACCACACAACAAGAAGCCTGAAGACCAAGCCAACGCTAAGGGTAAGGAAACAAAAGGATGAAAGAAGCCTGGTCAGCTGCAGTATTTTTCAGCTGATGGACCAAAATAGGACCTCCACACTTCTTGTTTTGTGAGGCAGTAAAAACTGCTATTGAGGCTTCTTGTTACCTGCCTCCGATATATTTGATATGTTCAGAATACAAAATGACACAGAAACTGGAATTGTAAGCATATAAAATATGTTGGTGTGTGGATAAGGACTGAGTGGCGTAATGACTGTTAGCAGGGCATTCCACAGAGAGATGCTGGGGAAAAGTGGGAACAAGTCTCACACCTGGACTTTCTGATTTAATTGGCCTGGGGTTGGACCCAACATTGTTTTTTTTTTTAAAGCTCCCCATGTGATTCTAATATGAGATTTGAGAGCCTCTTATGTAGTACAACTCTTTGCAGTTGGGGAAACTAAGGCTCAAACAGTGTAACTGGTAGAAACTATATTATGCAAAGGTAAGTCAAGAGAGAATTAAGCAAAAATGTCTTCAGGTTCACTCCTTCCTCCTACACTGACCCCTCAATGTTCCTCCCACTAGATATCCAGCATCTTCTAACTCCTGTCTTCACTGAGCACCCAAATATTGCACACTCCAGGGCAAGGCCCTGTGTGTCCTTTCCTAGACCCCCATCCTAGTCAAAACCCATTCCCTCAGGGATCTGCTCAGCAACTAGCTCCTAATCCTAAATGAATTCTAGCCAGGTGTTAATGACAGATAATGACTTAATGTATTACTCCTCCCAGATAACATTTCTATTGAAAAAAACAGAAGCCTTTAAATGTCTTAACCCAAAGGAAACAGCCTGAAAAATGCAAAGACAACTTTGCATCCTCTCTGTCCCTAGAAGACATCTCCAAATTGTCACCAAGGCCTTCCCTGCTAAGTCTGTACCCACCCTGAGAAGCCCACACGGCTTTGAGCGCCCCTACCAACCAGTGATGGGAGTACTGTGAAAAATTAAATCTAGTTGCTAACCCTATTGTCCAACAAACATGTGTTCAGGAGTTAGGAGACCTGAATACTACTTCGGGGCTTGGACCTTACTTGGATCTATGGCTTTAAACAAACTATTAAACATTTCCAGGCCTCAGTTTTCTCATCCATAAAATGAGAGGATTGGCATTAGAATCGAGCATCTCCAACAAATAGTTCACGATCTGCTGGAGACTCTCAAAGCCTGACCTGAGAGCTCTCTAAGCCAGGCGTTGCTAAGTCTTCCCATTTTTGCATTGCCTCCCAGCAAGTGAGAAGATTCACCTGAAACATGAACAGCACCTTTTTAGCTCTATTCAGGGACTTTCCTGTCCCTAAAAGGTCCTGGGGAAATAATGTAAATCAGCATTTGGGGCGACTACTAAGAAGCCAAATCTTGTGACACTTAAACCCAATCAAATCACGTGGTTCAAGGAGTCCTAGAGCGTCCAGTGGAGAGTATGCTATCCACCTAGAGCCTCTGCAAGATGTGTCAGGAATGGGTGTGATCAGTCCAGAAGACATCAAGTGGGGAAAAATCAGGTGTGCAGATAATGTTTTGTAAGTGCCTTTCTAATTCCCAATGCTCCGGGAAAGAATCTCAGAGATTAAATTAAGCTGTTAACCCTCTAGGCGCTCCTGTCGTTTATTGTTAAGGAATTAATAGGAATGCGGGAATGCAGATGGCCTGGCTGTCAGCTCGGAGAGGCGATTTTTCAGATCTCCATGGACGTTTCCAGCATCTTTCATTAAGCGCTCATGTACCAATTTGTCATTTTAACCGAGCAGGAAAGAAACTCCCACTGAACTCCCTAGCTCAGGTGCTGGGAGTTAAAGCCTCCCACGACAAGGCCTACAGGGTTGCATCCGCAGTGGGGGGCTCTGGCTCCAGGCTCTGATGGGAGCGGGGTGGAGCAGGGCCTTCCAGGAAGGAAGTCAGGACCCCCAACATGGCTGTCCTGAGCACAGGTTTCGAGAGACTGCAGGTGACCTCTCTCTAGCAGTCCTAAACAGAGCCGAGATGTAAGAAGAAAAACAAAAAACTTACTTCTTTCAACTTCCTTCAGCGCTCAGGGAAGCAGGTAGCTTGCTCAACGAGGAGAGGCGCCACCTACAGGAAAGAGGAAGACGTACAACCTGCTCTCGAGAATTTAACCGCCTGGCGGCAGAGATGGACTGGGCACCGCCCCTCCTCCTTGTCAGAGCCCCTGACTTACCGAAAGCTTTTCTCCTGCTAGACTGTTCTCTAAGTGCTTGATATGTATTAACTCTTTTAAACTTCACAGTAACCCTACGAGGTAGGTGTTATTATCATCCCCATTCCATAGAATAGAAAACTACAGCTCCAAGAGAGTAACTGGCCCAAAGTCACATAGTTGAGAAGTGGGAGGCCAGGATCTCAACTCTGAGAGTCTGGCTCAGAGCCTGGATGCTCAACAAGCATTACACTAGGAGGGTGTGGTGGAATGGCTAGCGACAGTCCTAACTCTACTCATGATTGACGGTGTAACTCAGGGCCAAGTATTTAACTCAATGGGCCCTTAATTCTGCACCTTGGGCTTCCCATATTAGACTCCCTTGCTCACCTGGAGAGAAAATTGGTGCTAAGGTAATTATAATCTTGGGAGAAGGTGAAGGGGGTGGGAGAGATTATGTAGCTGTCATCTTCTACAGTGTATGGTTGAGAATCAGAAAGATGAGGCACTGAACCATGGTTACATTCTCAGTGGCATAGCAAGAACTAGAACCACACTCCCAGTCCTGTGCTTGTCCCTCATGTAACACTCCCTTTTTGATCATCTGCAGCCCAGCCAGCTCTACACGTGGAAGAAAGTCAATCACATACAATGTGGCTTCAGAGGCTTCTGGTCTTCCCTCTGACCAAAACAGGCTTTTTGTTTTTTTAACCTAGTAGCTCCTACCTGAAATCCCACCATTAGAGACTCATTTCTTTCACTAAAACTTTGATCTAATCCACTCGAGACCAGTAAGACTTTTACTGCTGGCCATCATTTCATGTGTATGTGACTGAGTTCTAAAGCAGTGCTACTCAAAGTGTAGTCCACAGACAGCAGCATCAGTGTCATCTGCATATTGTTAGAATTGGAAGTCATGGGTTCCACCCCAGACCTCAGTCAGAACTACCTTGGTTCTCAAACTTCAGTGTGTGTGCTTAGAGGCTACCTGAAGAGTTCATTAAAACACAATTTCCAAACTCCTCCCTACCCCAGTAGCAGAGATGCTAAGGAAGCAATTCTAGGAAAGGGGCCCAAATTTTGCATTTCTAGCAAGTTCTCAGGTGATACAGCTGCTGATGGTCTGGGGACTACACTTTGAGCGGCACCTAGAAAGTTCCTGAGAGCAGATATTGAAAGGGGTAAAAAGGAAAAGAATAACCCTCAGGTCAAAAAGAGAGAAAGGTTATTATCAAGGATGAAAAAGGTACAAATTATGGAAACTTGGAGTCAAAAACTGCTGAAGGCATGAGTTTACAATTGTGTCTGTGTCTTTATGTTTGAATAAATTCAAATACTAAAACCTTTAAGTAATTTAATACAACATATGCATGTTTGTAAGTTGAATTTATCTAGCCACGGTAAAATCCACTCTTGCCTCCCCTTTTGCTGAGCCTTGCCTGTCTCAGTTACAAATGGAAATCTTCCCAATCCCCTCTGACCATCAGTTAGCTCTCCAATTTCATTCCAGACTTAACTGCACTGCAGCGGCAGACAAAGCTGGCCCAACAGCAGGAATACTGTTCCCTGATGGTATCAGAACCTCTTCTGTATTTATGTTTGCTGTGTGACTGTCACTTGTATACAATCACATAGAGACTCTGATATTAAGACATGGGTTACAAATCACCCCCATGGCACAGCTTTGGTGGAAAAGGAAAAGGGGTTTCATAGGCAACAGATATCAAACACAAATTACATTGCCCTTGTGCCAAAATAGGCATCTTTAAGAAATCATGTCTTCTGGTCCACCTCTGCTATACTTCGGGTAATATGGCACTAGAAGGAACCCAGATAGATAATCTCTTCTATATATAAAGACAATTGTGAAGGAAACTCCATAACCTCTCTGCAGTGGAGTGTATTATTGCTTGGCAAATAATTCAGTCTCTTCTACTCCCCTCCATGGGGGCTGAAAACTTCCTCATTCCACCGATGATGGGTTTAGCCATGTGACTTGCTTTGGACAGTGGAATGTAAGCAGATGTTTTAACTCTACTTACATAGCTGGGCTTGGCCTCTTCCATTTTTACTCTTGGCCATGGGAAGAGCATGCCCCCATCACTTAGCCTGAGTCCCAAAATGAGAAGGTACATAGAGTGAACCTGAATAAGAGCTACAACCTGGAACAGAGGCACTGCAAAACCGTGAATAAGGAATAAATAGTGTATCCTCTGACATTTTAGGTTATTTGTCACACAGTACTATTGTAGTAAAGATGACTGATACACTCCCTCAGCACCTGTTCCACTGAAATTTTGCCAGAAAGTTTTTCACTGTGTCTAGCCTGAAGCCCTCATACCTTAAGGTAAAGATCCATACCATCTATGGTCTCAACAAGGGGTCACTAGATTACATCCTTGATTCTAAATGTCCAGGAAATATACCTTGATTTGTTTAGTATCTATTCAGGCTAAAAACAGAGATGTACTCAGGGAACTGTTTGTTTTAGAAATTATCATTTATGCTTGCCCTGGAGCTATTAGAGAGTGGGTTCCCAAGACGTGGGCATATCCTTCAGGAGCCAGAGAGGTAGCAATGGGAAAGATGAGGGTTTGGCGATCTGATTAAAAAATTATAGAACTCCCTTATTCTCTCAGTTCTTTCTTAGCACTTATCAGAGTTTGCAATTATCCTAGCTACCTGTTTTAATTTTTTATTTGTCTCCCTCACTAGAAAGTGTTCCCATATGGGCAGGGACAAGTACTCTAGTACTCAGCAGACTCTGGCATGTAGCTGTAGCTCAACAGGTATTTGTTGAATAAATAAGTGACTTCTACTAAGGTGTTTCACCAGACCAGGTAAAGGGGAAACAGTATGAAAAGCATGGGATTTTCAATCTAAAAATCCTGCTCCAGCATTATGTGATCTCAGCTTAATGAGCACCTAATTGTGAAAAACAATCATTTGAATAACAATAATAAGTCAACAGGGGAATTTCGATCTGGGAAGGGACATGATCAGGATAGCCAGGATAGCATCTTGGGATGATGTGTCTGATTGCCATGTTTCAGGGGTGGTTTAGCAGAGAGAGACCAGTTAGGAGGCAATTTCACAGTGAGGTGATAAGGGTCTGAAGTGTGGGGTGGCAGCAGACATTAAAAAAGAGTGAGTTTGGGGTGGAAGATTCAGTAACCCTATTGCCTGATGAGAAAAGGAGGCAAGTGGAAGGGAGTGTGTAAGGTAGTGCCATGATTTTATACTGTATAGCTGAAAGAATAGAAGCATTCTTAACAGAGATATGGAAATTTGGAGAAGAGGCCAAATGTTTCGGTGACATGATATGTTAATTTAGACAAATAGGAATTTTAGACAATGGCTGGTTATCCAATGAAAACACCTAGCCCCAGTTAGAAATTCAGGCCTGCACCTTGAGAAAGAGGTGTGAGCTGGAAAACCGCATGTAGACATTAGACTCTGGAGGTGACAGGTATAGGAAGAGAAAAGCCAAAGACTGAACCCAGCCTTACAGACTGCCTAGTTAGAAGGGGCGGGGGGGATGAAAGGGATTGAGCCAGCAGGATCAACAAAGGCTCTCAGAGGGGCGAAAAAAAAAAGGGCAGATTTTGATGTCCAGCCCTGTCTCTGTGGGAACAGTGTTGGCTGTCAGACTTCAGGAGGCCTCCTTTAGGAATGGAGGGGAACATCCTTTAACCGGACTCTCTGGCCTCTAACCACCTGGGTGGCTGGGGGCCCCAAGGCTTTGTGAGCCTTGAAGAAAACTCCAGGGAAGGGAAAATGGAGAAATGTAATCAATAACAACAGCCTTGGTTTTTTTTTTCCACTTCATATGCAGGAAGCAATCCAGGGCTGTAGCTGGTGCTGCGCTGGGTGTATTCTGGATGTTCAAAAGGTCATCTGGCATGGAGACAGGCTAAATTATGGCTGGAGTATATGAATCTGAGGAGGTTCTCCATTAACATTTATTAGGAATTGTCATCGCTTCAACCCGAATGGGCCCCAGATGTGGAAACCCCGGCCGCCCCAGACTTCTCTTCCTGGCTGCAATCTCTCTTCTGATTTATTGTTATTAAACATGACCAGATTTTGTAGAGGGGAAAATTGAAGAAAGCAACACACACATGGGGAACTGTTGGGTGGAGGCTGCCAAGAGAAACAAACCATTATTTCTGGTGGCAGTGGGAACACGTGGAGATGCAAACCATTGTTACAAGCCTCCATAGAGCAGATGCAGGCCTGGGCAGTCTGTTCAAAGGGCACATGTCTCAACCTGGATGGTGAGATCAGGGCAGTTGAAGGCAAGGAGAGACACTAAGAATAGAGTCAGTGCTTAGAATTCTAGAAGCCATGGCAGGGATCCTCTTCCACAAAATACATTACCTTCCAGGGCAGAGAACTCCTGGAAGTCAGTTACACCCACTGAGTATTTTCTTATCAATAATATTTATTCTTCCACTCTGTAACTATCATGAAGGATGCCAAGAAGCTCAAGTTAGAGCCCCACCATCCAGTAGCTTATAATCCATTTCATTTATCTGCTCACTCAACATAATTGTAGGAAGCACATACTGTTTATTAGGCACTGTTGTAGGTGGTGAAGAAATAGTAGTAAAGAAAAAAGACAAAGTCCATGTTGTGAGGGCGCTTATATATCTATAAGAGAACAAAAGCTGAAAAAGCTGAAAAATTAGATACTGGATGAAGAAACGTGTGAAAAGGAAGACAACATAAGGAAAGGAACCTGATTCCAGTCCTGGCTCCGCTACCTAAGAGTCTTTGGCTGTAGGTAAATTGTTTAATTCCCTGGAACCTCAACTTCTTGTTTGTAAAATGGTGATAAACCTGCCTTGCCTTATCTCATAGGTGGGTTGTAAAAATTAGATGATGTTATATATTTGAAGAGTTCCTTGTAAACTGTAAATTGCTCTACAGTGTCAGGTGTTTTTATGACAAGCACCAAATAAATGGCATGGTGTTCTGAGACAGTACCTTCACTTGCTAGGAATCTGGGGTCTCATCCTCTTCTGCTTTCTCTTGGGAAAAGGATCCTTAGGCTGCTGGACCCATGTTTCTTGGGGAGTTTTTTCACTAGTGGATCTGGATATTTGTTGCTGATCTTACCAACAGGCCATCCCTGGAAAATTCCCACTTGACTGTGCTTTTTTCCTAGACCTGTGCATGGAAATATCCTATATGAGTGGTAGTGAAAGAATATAGGTAATGAGGAAAGTCTGAAAAGCACTAGGTCTAATTACCTTTTCCACTGCATTGTCCTTTTTTCAGAAGATTCTCTAAGTTCCTAAGGAGAAGAAATTGTATTAAGCAATCTTGATCCATCTTCCAGCTTTACATTCTTTGCCTACCCCAATGCATTTATATTAATATATGTAAGTATGTATGTGTGTGTATGTGTCTATATATATATATATATATATATATATATATATATATATATAGACACACACTAGTGTGCACACCTGCATTATGTCTGGAATTAATGGGGATATCCCCGGGGCCAACCTTTCTTGTATCAGGCAACTGAACCAAGTGTCCAGGAGCTAAGACCACAGTTGCTTCCTCTTGCTGTAGGTGTGAGGACAAGGAGAGAAAGAAGTAGATGGGGGAGGTTCTGGGAATTAGGAGTATTCCCTAAGGGTTTCGTCCAGTGGAGATGTCTGCCTTAATGTGCTGGGGGTCTGCAAACCCACCTCTTTCTAGCATGCCCTTGGACAGGAGGAGGAGAGAGAACAGAATTCTGGGTTGTTGCTAGATAGTTGGGTTGCACCAGAAGGGTATTTTGGGAGAAGGAAAGGAGGGGGGAGTGGGAAGGGAGAAGGGAAGGACTAAGGGGTTTAGAGCTCTGATGTTCCTTTAGCTAGACAAGCCCACTGAGGCTTGTGGTGAGGTGGGTACAGCCTAAGATCCTCTTACCCAAAGGGTGGTCCACAGGCTGACACCTTCAGCATCATCTTGGAGCTTAGACCTCAACCCAGACCTATTAAACAAATTGCCTTGTAATCCCTAAACGGTTAGCATGCCCATTAAAATTTCAGAGCGTTAGCCTAGGATGCTAGAGGGGGATGACTTCATGCAAAGCCACCAAGGACCTGTGTTGGATGATCTCTCTGACCTTGCAAATCCACTCTCCATCCTTTTCCTTCCCTAATCTCTGTGCTGGTGCTGGGAAGTGACCTTTATGAACTGCTCCACCAGGTTCCCTTGTCCTCTGACTTCTGGTTGGATCAATGGTCAATGCTCAAGAAATAGTAACTTTGCCTTAAGTTTTTAAAGGGAAACAGAGGACATGTTTATGTTATGAAGCAAGTTACTGGAGGAAAGACAAGGTAGGGAGAATGTGAGGTCAGGGTCTGTATTGCTCCAACTCCCTGCCTGCTGAGCCTGAGACTGATGGTGGTGTGCTCCTCAACTGAAGGCTGTGGCTCCTGTGGGGCACCCTCTCCTACAAGTCTGTCCAGATTCAGGAATGTTCCTTCCCTAACCTTTCAGGCTTAGGTGCTAATAGTTCCCCATTCTGGTTAACTTCACCATTGCTTATGAAGCTCTCTGAAGCCTGCCCATGGCTTTGTAATTTATGCCCATGCCCTTATTGAACTCCTGTCAAACAAGCCTTTTCAAGTGTGCCATCTTGGACAGGACCACAATCAGTACTGGATTCTGGAGGACAGACTCATAAGGAGTTCTTGCTCACAGTTACAGAACAGGACTAGATGGGCACTTCTAACTTAAGAATCTTTAAAAATGAAATAGCAATTGTCATTCCAGCATACTATTTCTTGTGAGGCTCTTGTTTCTGGAATAGAAAAATATATCATAGTGGCACTTGGCACTTTCTCCAACATGCCTCAGCTTCTGTGCTCCATGTGTGGGTCCCTCAGGCGCAGACTAGAAAAAAAAAGTGTATAAAGTTATAATTAAATAAATTACATTTAGAAACAAAAAAAGTAAGTACTAAAATGCATCCCTACCTACTTATTTTCCTAAGTTTTTACTATCATCTAACCTTTTGAGGGTATTTATGTCTGTTATACCTATATGGCAGAAACACTATATAAAGGTGTGGTACTGAACATCTCTTCCCAATTCTGCACTCACTGATCTCATAATGATAGTTTGAAATCAGGCATGGTGGGAGAATTTACACCAAGGAAATTGACAAACGCTACAGGACATTTTTTCTAGAGAGCTGTTTGTTAACTACCATAGGGGTTAGTCCCTATCTTTGGAGGGGGCTAGAGAAATGAATGGCAGGAAGGGAATCCTTTGAGATGGTCATGGTGTTTGGAGTTGGTGTCTGGTTTCTGGGGGTAGAAATCAAAGTGAAACATACATGGCATTTGACTAGAAAGGGTAAGCTAAACAAAACAAGGAAACATCCTCGGGGCAAGAGGGCTTTTAGCATGTGAGATGTGGTGTTAATAATAGCTTACTCTCACAAAGGGGCTGTTCAGTTGAAAAGCTCTCAAAGTACTTTACATCTATCACCTCTTTCATCTATCAAGTATTTGGGTGACCAAGGAGAGAAGCAATAGAGACATTTCTTCTTAAAGATAGAAAAACTGGGGCCCAGAGAGGTTAAGTGACCTTTCTAACCTCAGAAAACTGAGGCCCAGAGGAGCAACATGGTGCAGTTCTCAGAACTAGACACCAATCGAAATCCCCCGTCTACCAGCTACTACTTGTGTGACCTTGAGCAAGTCGTCCAAGTTTTCTGAGCTTCAGCTTCATCTGTGGAAGATTATGGAGGAATAAAGGAGAGTATGTATGTAAAGCAATAGCTGTATGTGGTTGGTGCTCCCAAAATAGTGAGTTTAATGGCTAAACCCAAAGATTTTTAAAGGCACAGGAGGAAGCACTTATATTATTGAACAGCAGAAACAACTTTAATGTGCACAATGGGCATCATTGTTCTCAAAATACCCACTGGTCAACCAACCAGTATGGAATTTCACCCACCCCTTCAGCATGTCTGACCTGTCTATCCCACTGGGGCTTCACTCCCTCTCCTCTCTCTCTCTCCGCCTCTCTCTCATACAAAGCAATATTCTCCCTTCTCTAAAGTTTTGGTAACATCTGCCATATGTTAAGCACCTATCAAGGCATTCTTCCTAAGAGAAATTCAGTTAATAAAATTGTTACCAGTCCATTACACATGCAGAGTCGTTTGCAAAGGGTTTTCTCATTGCTGTTTCCTTTGAACCTCAGAGCCACCCTGTGGCAAGAATTTCAAGTATAACCATTTTACATTGGGGGAAACAGACTGCCCATGGCCACAACTTTGTAAGTGGCTGGTCAGAACTTGAACCTCGCAATGTAGATAGCACAGCACCGTGCTGGGTGCGATTGTCTCTTCCTCAGAGTGCGCATGCTCTAGTCCATCTCCTAGAGGAACCTTCTAATTCTGTTCTCTCTGCCATGTGGTTAACAAACTAGACTGGGAGCCCCTAGTGGGTAGATTCCTGAGCTAGATACCAGCTACTGGTCAGGGAGTTAGGAGACCCAGGTTGGGGCTCTGATTCCTTTCCTGGCTTACTGTATAGTCTTGGGCAAGAGAAAGACTGGAGAGGCAGGAAGGTACTGTGAAAATAAAGGGAAACCTCCCTAAATGGAGTTTGGAGGCTGGGAGGGAGAGTTCCCATGGCTTCCCAGTCCTGGCCAGTTACAGACCCAGCTAGAGGAGGAGAGGGACCTTGGAAGTCAGTACTGTGTTAGCTACTACATTACTACCCCCGTAGGAGGAAAAGACGGTTCTGTCCTTCCCGGGCAACAGCCCAGCCAAGGAGAATCTGCCACAACTCTGCCAACCAAAACCCATAATACTTTGAACTCCCAGTTTATACCAACAGGCTTTTTATTTACTCCCAACTTCTCCCTTTCTTCTACAAAAGAGCCTTCCTCTCCTTTTTTCTTGGGACTTCCCCATGGTTTTGCCATAGCTTGCTTGTTCCGATTTGCAATTCTCTGCTATTTCTGAATAAACTAATTTTTGGTGGTAAAATAACTGACAGTTTTATTTTTAAGGTTAACAGAACTATATTGTGAACAAATGCTATGTCCCAGGCACTATGTGTTAGGAACTTGACATTGATCACATTGTTGGGAAGAATTCATGTAGTCTTCACTACAACTAGTGAGACAATGCCATTCTTTTAATTTGAAAGACGTGGAAACTGAGGCTCAAAGAGTTTAAGAAACATGCTCAAGGTCATCGAGGTAGTAAGTGATAAAGATGAGATTTAAACTCTAAATTTAGTGTCTCTCTGACTCTAAATTCCACCCTCACTTCCTATACCATGTTGTCCCTCTGAGTCCTGGTCTCCAAGGCGAGTCCAGACCTAATCTCTCGGGATCCCAGGTCACTCTTCCATCAACTGCAGGATTATGTTCCTCGTCTATCAGGGGCTTGGGGCTGGGAAACCTTCATGTCATAATCAATCTTCTTACCAGTTCAGAAGTCAGAGGTTAGGGGTTCTGATTATTCCAGCCTCCCTCCTCCACCTCTAGGATGATGCCACATTTCACCTGGGGTCAGCAGCTACCCTCCTTCACTTCTACAACATTCTTCAGAATGTGGGCCCCCCACCCACAGCTCCTACCTAGCCTGAGGCAGACTGTTCATTAAGGGGCAGGCAGGGAGGAGGTGAACCAAGATAGCACAGAGATCCATCAAGGCACGGAGCTGACAGGTGCACACACTTGTTTCTAGCCAGAGAAGCTAGCTGCTAGTGGGAACCTGCCTCACAGAAGAGGACTTTGTCTGGAAAGGGAGGGGAGGATGAAAAAAAAAAGTGAGATTGGATCACTCTAATTATACGGCTCTAAATCACTGCAAAGAACCTTGGCTCAAACATCCAAGTGGTGGAGGATGGATTTTTACTTTGACTCCTGCTAATTTTCATTGATTTATGTAGCTTGAAAGAATTTATTTTCTGCTAGAGGCAGCCCAGCTCCTGCTAAGAAGGCTCGGGACTCCCCTAAATGGTCTCACTATGGAGAAGCAGGAGGTAGCAGTGGGTTTGGGGGCAAGTGCTAAGTCTCCTACTTGGTTTCAGTTGCCGCCTGAGAGCCACAGGGCCTAACAGGAGCCCCTGGCCTGCCCCGCTGCCTCCCTACTCCATTCCCCAGAGCCTGCCTGCTTCTGGTCACAGCTCCTTGAGTTTAACACTCCTGGCAGCTTAGCTCTCTGGTTTTTATGTGCTAGGCTGTAATATTTGGTGAGCTGTGAGATGAGGTGGGAGCATTTGCAACTGGCACTTTCCTTCCGGCCCTGCCCTGTGGTTCAGGCCAGTGGTGTGACAAAGTGAGGCCACCCCTCCTCCCCACTCTGGCTCCCACCTGTGGCTGTTGGGCACCCTGCCCTTCCTTCATTGTCTCCTCTTCCCTGTGACCCCACGTCTGCTAGACTCCCATACATACCTCTTGGCTTTTGAAAGGGGGTATTCGGTCCTCACATTCCAAACCATCTGCTCAGTTGAACCATTAAAGAGCAATTCTGAGTCTACCCAAGACCACATTCCTAAAAGGGAAGGGTGTGTGTCAGGAGAGAGACGTTTTAAATGTCACAGGCTTTGTAAAAATCTTGACAGATGGTAATAAACCAATGAGGAAGCCAGTGAGTCAGCCAATGAGTCAGGTTTTCTTGGGGATTAAAGCATAAGGAAGCAGTGTGCAGACTTGAAAACCTCCACTTCTACTGTAAGCTAATGAAGAGTGATTTGGGCACCTCAGGTTCATTTCTCTAGGTCTGCAGTCCTCGAGCCCTCCTGGGCCCTTCACCTAGCCCAGGTCAGAGTTCAGATGCCTGTGGATCCCTGCGGGCATCCTCCACTCACAGGTGTCTTATTTTCTTTTCTGCTCCATCTTCCCTCCCCTTGGCTTTTTAGTTGCAGCTGCTTTCCAGGAATAGAGTAGGTTCTGCTAGGGCAGGATGGTGCAAGAAAATGGAACTGATTATTTTTTAAGGGGGGTAGTTTTAAGTATATATGGATGGAGAGCCTGTTCATAAATTATTACCAGAAGATGACTCCGAATTATATGCAGACTCAGCCTTCAAATACAACAGGAGCAAGGGGACCTCCTAATGTGTCTTTAGAAGTGGAGAGCGTCTTACACATTTGGTGCTGTGGTCTAGAGACAGTGGGATGCGTAAGAAAACATTTGGACTCCTAAGGGAAATGCAATACAAATAAAGAATTTGTTAGGATGAGAGATTAAACTTTTGTGATAAAGATTCCAAAATACAATGGCTTAACAAGATAGAAGTTTATTTTTCTCTCACAGCCTGAGTTCCAGGATGGCAGGGGGCCCTCCTCCATGCTGTCATTCAGGGACCTAGGTTCCATCTGTCTTGCTTTTCTACCACCCCCTACCATGGTCTTTGTCTGCCTAATCCAAGCTGGATTGAGGGGTCACTCATGTTCTGGGCACCAGGAAGAATAAAAACTATAAGAGAAGCACACTATTTCTTTAGATTCCAGCCTATAAGTGAGCCACATCACTTCTGCTTACATCCCACTACCAAGAACTTAGTCATATGGCCAGCCTAACTGCAAGGGAGGAAAGGAAATATATATATGAGCAAACTTATGTCCAATAATTCAATTACTATAGAAGAAAGAAAGAATGGATTTTTAGATAGCATAACTCCATCAATCTGCAAGTGACTCTAACACCACCAATAGAGGATCTTCGTTTATTCTTAGTAATTAGGCCAGAGTTTTTGTTAAAACAGGAAATGGGAAAAGTGCAATTCCCAAAAAAAAACATAAGGACACAGGGTCCCTTCCCTCAGTAGAGTATGTCCCAGGGCTTGTGAAGAACCTATTCCATTTGTTCTTCCAAACAGGAGACTTCAGGGTAATTAGCAACAAGCAAGAGCAACTGATGCCCAGAACATTGCTTATAAAATGTGTTATACTTGACTAATGATTTATGTTTTACAAGGATCATTTATATCCATTATCTGATTGGATGCTAAAAAATTCCTGATTTCAGAAAGCAAAACTCAGAAAGGTGAAGGATCTTGCACAAAGTCATGCAATTTGTAAGTTACAAAGGTGACATCAGAACCCAAGTCTCCCAAGTTCAAGTCCAATGCTTTTTACACAATAAAATGCTGCTCATTCATTTCATAACCCAAGAGAGTGACTAGTTGAACATCCTGTGGGGAATCAGTGTTTTACTTTTTTACTGTATTTTACTTTTTCAGTCTCCATGTGATTTAGAGGCCATTATTAAGACAAGAGTCATCAGAACAATAATATTAATTATTACCTGTTGACCACCTATTGTGTGCCAGGCTCTGAGCTGAGCATGTTCTATGTATCCTATCTACTCCCCATAATGACCCAGCAAGGTAGACATTATTACCCCTATCTCACAGAGGAGGAACCTGAAGACATCAGGTAACTTCCCAAACATGCTGCTAAGAAATGGCAGAGCCAGGATGTGAACCCAAGCTGATCTATGTCTTTTCTCTGTGTTGCCTTCAGAGTTGAATGGTATATGCTACTTTGGCCTCAAGAAAGGACACACAGGCAGAGCTTGGTGATCTCAAGCCTGAGGCAGACCAAAAAAATTATTTAAGATTATCCCAAAGTCCTGACCTCCCATTGGATTATCCTAGAAATTGAAGCTTTGGCCAGCTCTTCACTAGCCATGACCTCCAAATGTCCTTGGCCACTGGACTCACAGACATGTATGGTGTCTGAACTGGAAGTAATCAGAATTCTTCTGGCCCAATATGTCCCTTTTATAGATGGTGAAACTGAGACCTAGAAGAAGAAGAAGAAAAAACTTGCCAAAAGTGTCAGGGCTCATTCCTGGCAAAAGCCAGCACATTTGTTTGATTCTCCAGGCTCCAGGCCCGTGAGGACATCCTGGATTAAGATCTGGCCTCGCCAGCCACCTGCCAGAGCCCTCTTCAAGTGAGTAAACAGAGGTGCAGAGCTCACCCTGCTCTGCTGCCACGGCCAGAGCTGTTCTTTCTTCCCACTCCATTCCCACCCAGCTGGGGAAGCTTACCGGTTTTCCAAGGCAGGGCCAGCCTGTCCTGAGCTGCAAGATGTATTAATCAATTTGATGAGGATGTTAAAGCTTTCTCTTTGTAACTAATTATGGCCTGATTTATAGGCCTGGCCTTGGTTTGATAGAGCTCTCCTCATGACAGGGATGAATGTGGTCCTGGCATGGACTCCTTCATCTCTTCCATTTCTCTTTCTTCTTCCTTCCTCCCTCCTCCCTCCCTCCCATGTCTCCTGCTTCCTGCCTCTGCTCTTGGTTCCCACAGGAACACCCTAATGACATGTTGACAAGCTGCTGAAGCATAGTTCCCTCTCTGTTGCATCTGCCTCTGATACCACCCTTCCTCCTGTATTCTCTGACGTGGGTAGACAGAAGCTTTGGCAGGCCTCAGCCAACACTCAGGTGCTGAGCTAGAAGAAACCCTGTACACCCCTTTCTTCTGGAAACAGAATAATAAAAATATTTTAGATTGACACAGCATCTTCCTTCCCAAACACTCAGGAGCTTGTTGACATGAACTTCATCCCCAGTTGGATTGGGGATGGATGGAGGGTTTCAAGTAAGTTTTATTTGGGTTATTTTACAGATGGGAAAACTAACGCAGGGAGATGAACTTGCCTGACACTCCACACACAGTAGAACAATAAAGGTGAGAATAGATTGCTGTCCTGACTTCCAGGTCCAAGTTCTTTCTTGAGTCATCTTGCTGTACTGTCTCTAGGAACACCTGCCTCCTGGTTGGCTTCCTTGTATTTCCAACAATTTGACAGAAAGGAAGCCCTCATGTGGGCATTGGTTTTCTAACCTTAGGCTGAGGGTCTTTGTGACCATAATATGCAAATAGCATGTGCAATAAGATGTAAACAGGCACTTGGTACAGAGTATGCATGCCTGTGCACACAAACACACAGGCCAGTTTCCAGCAGTCGTTACGTCACACACAGATAAAGGAAAAGCCCCAAATAATCACCTTCCTTAGACTTGCAGGTCACTATGAAGTCACTCTCCACAGACTCACCAGGGTTCTGTGGGAAGCCCAACAAGGTGGACATATTGGCTTGTATTCTGTTCCCTAAGTACTGCAGCTACTTCCCAATAGTGCCAATGGAGAGTCGAAACATTCATTATATAATATTTCTATGAAACATATATCTCTGCAAGATGCTAACCTAACCATAACCAATATACAAATTCAACCTAACCTGAACCTGAATGGGAGCCTTAACCTTACTCCTGACCTTAATCTAAATAACTCCCCAACCCTAACTCTAAACTAACCCTAATGTAAACTCAAACCCAACTTGAAATCTAAACATACTGTGATTCCCAGACCCTAATCCCAACTGTAACACGATCCTAACATTAACTCTAATCCTTAACTCAGTGTCTCAACCAGAGAAGATGATACCCCCAGCCCCCAGCCCCAGGGAACATTTAACAATGTCTGGAGACCTCTTTGCTTCCTACAGTGGTGATGGGAGCAGATACTATCAGAATCTAGTGGGTAGAGGCCAGGGTTGTAATACATCCTAAAAAGCACAGGGCAGCTCCCCCATAACAGAATTATCCAGCCTCAAATGTCAACAGTGCCAGGATTGAGAAACATGGCGCTAACAGCTACCTAACCCTAATTCTCAATTAAACTAATGCTAACTCTAACAGTCAACTTAAACCTAATCTCCCATCTCTAACTCTAACCTAAACCTGCATCCAAACTCAAAACTTAAACCTAGCTGAAATCCCAACCCGAACCTAATCTTAATTCTAGACCTTAATTATGAATAAGTCTAAGCCCAACCCTATCAACATCCAAATGGATGAGAAGAGTGAACCCAGAACTTTGTCTTACTGCTATTTTCCTTATTTCTTCTTCACAATCAACATGAGATTGTTCAGACCCTTCTAGAGTAAGTAGGTCCTCTATTTCTCCTGACATCTGTGTGGCTCCTGACCTCTGTTTTGGTGCTGCTCATCAGCCCCCTCTCTCCGGAAGAGAAGGTATTAAAGGAAATGACATTCAGACTCAGTTTAGCAGGTAGCTGTTCACCAATCCCTCTCAGAGAACACTGGTGAAGAAGGGTAATTTTAAAAAAATATTTTGTGTGTATATAAAATGAGATTTTGAGGGAAATCCTAATAGTGATGCTATTTAGTTGCAATAGTCTTTTTTATCAATATTCTTTTAAATTAAGGACAAGTTTAAATCAGTTCTCCCACGTGATTTTTAATATCTCTTAAAGGCTGATGTCAGGCAATCTTATCCTCATCTGATAAACAAGACACTAAAGTACAGAGACGTTAAAGGCTTTGTCCAAGACCACACAGCAAGGCAGCAGGAGAGCTTAGCTGGGTGGCTTGAGTCATAACCTATTTCTTACTCTTTACCCTGCCTGTGATCTCAATTGCTATTATCTCCTATTTCCCCCCATTTAGCGCAGATACCCAAGAATCCTCAACCTTTTTTTTAGAATTTGGAATGAGAGCGGAACACGTTCAGGGTTTGAAAAGGAGAAGCAGAGCCAGTTACAAGTGTGGAATTAGGAGGATTAATCCAAATGCCCACAGGCTTGATGACAAACACTTTTAAAATTTCCATTTCTTAAATGGGGTGGAGTGGGAGGTGGAGAGAAGGTGAGCAGGTAGCCAGGACCAGGTGAAAGCCCTGGAGGATGGGACTGAGTGTCAGGCTGAAGAGCTGACAGGGGTCAATGAGAGGCACTCACTGGTCCAGAGCCTTGGCAACAACTAAGTACAGTCCTGATTTCCCTACATCTTAAAGAAGGTCAGTGCCCTCTCCCAGAACTCTCCTATTCACATGGAACCAGGAGACTTACATTCACAGCCCCATGGGCATTACAGAAGCTTGTGACAGAGCAGGATTTGCTCAGATGGGCATTAGCAAATAAAGCAGTGAACAGGTGAGGAGGAGGGATGAGCAGGAACCCAGATCAAAATGCGTGTGCATGAGGAGGAGCTAGCTGGGAGGTCCTAGAGCCAATGAGTCAGGGAGTCCTAGGATGTTGGGGAAACTAGACATTTAGAGATCAAATGTAGAGGAATGAGCACTGGACTAGGGCCAGAAACCCTACATTTGAATCTCATCTTTGATGCAGACTTCAGCTGCAAGTCGGTTCTCACAATTTCTCCATCTGGAAAATGAGAGAGCTGGACCAGATCTTGAAGTCCCTACCAACTTTGACATTCGAGAATTCCTGACTTCCCCAAGGAGAACCATCCTGTGCAAGTCCTTCTCTACTTCTGTCTCCCCTCTGCCTTGCTGAACCAGCCTGAGCCTCCCCACTGGGCACTTATTTGTATGTTATGTTGGATTTGTTTTCTGCAGAGTAGAAGTCCTTGGTTTGCCCCATTAGACACAAGCCTCTGGAAAGATGGAAACTGTTTGAACTCTTAGCTCTTGGATTCTCCAGTAAAAGTGCTTTGCTGGTCAGAGAGGCTCACTGAGGTCCCCAGGCAGGGATGCCCGTCCTGTCATGTGGCTTCCTCTGTGTTCCCAAAGCTGCCCCTGGCTGCTCCACCCCTACCCTGTTCCCAGGCCCCAGGGCTGCCTGGCCAGGGGCAGAGGATGTCCGGAGCCCACCGCAACTTTAATCCTGCTGGAATTGGAGGCCCCACCCCCACCGGACTGATGTTTCTTGATGAGGAGCTGGGCTGCACTGAGTAGATGAAAAGCTGTCTTTGCAGTAGACTGAATTCCTGCAGACCCAAAGCAGCTGCTCCTCAAATTCTCCAAAACCAAAAACCCTCATGAATAAATATTAGGGAAGAAACGTTTATAATAAATAAAGGTTTCCCAAGAACAAAAGCAGACTTGAGCAAGTCATTGAAAGAAGTTGGGATCTTTCATCTCACCAAGTATGTCACTTAGGTGTTGCCCAGACTCTCTTTGCCAGCCCCCCTCCCATTCCACTGATCTGGAGCCACATCCTGCTTCTCCCTCACATGGAAACAGGCAGCGCCTAGGAGCCCGGCCGCTTAGACTTTCCTTCGGAGAAAAAGGGAAACCGCAAACAGCAGCCCCACGAGCCCCCTGCAAGATTCTAGCTCAGACCAGGGGTCTGGATGACCTCATCGGTGTCTGCGCTGGAACTCACTTCTCCACAGACAGAGAAGCTGCCAGCATTGCTGCCGTGTCCTTGGGAAAAGAAGAGGCTGCATGGGGCTCTCACTCAAGCCACACTTGGAGAGGTGTGTCGGAGGCTGAGCCCTGGGCCAGGCCCTGCCTTGTCAGTGAGCAGCTTGGGGAGAGTCCCTCCCTCCTCCACCTCTAACCTACCCCTTCAAAAAGCCCAGCACTCTTCCCAATCAAAAGATATTCAAGTTAGAGCCTCATTCCTTCTCATCTGCATCCCAATAGAAATTCAAATACCCTTGGGAGAAAAATCTGCTTCTGTGTGAATGAATTTATCCACATCCGCCCAGGGCATTTTGCTGAAAGAGAGAGAAGGTGTGAGAGAGCAGGAGCGCCTTGGAAGGCACCAGAGGGAAGGGGTCCAAAGGCTCAAAGCTCCTGCGGGGTCGGCACTGGAGGGGAAGCCTTAGCTATCATGCGGAACAAACCCTTATGCTGTAGATCAGGAAACCAAGGCCCAGAAAAGCAGAACATCTCTCTCGGTGTCCCACAGCAAGTGAGTAGCAGAAGCTAGAACTCAAGTCTCCTGGCTTGGCCCTGTGTTAGGTATAGCAAAGGAAAACCCAACACATGAAAGATGAACTTTGCCCATTTCACAGGTGTGCCAGGGGCTGCCCCTTTCCACATCTCCACCTTTGTCATACTTGGTTTTACTCAGAGTGATCTCTGTTCTTGGCTGTGGGCAGCTGCAAAGCAGCGGAGTGGGCAGAAGCGAGGTGGGTAAGACTGGAGAATGGGGTGAAGATCTTCCTGAACAAAGACTTTAAGAGAAGTCTGAATCTTCAACTGCAAACAATGTTAAAACTTGACCTGGAGTAGGCTACTGGCTAGCAGCTCTCTTTCTGGCCCCCATTGCCCAAAGAAAAATAGTAATGCTGTCATCTTTAGATGCAAAGGATAACACACTAATAAATTATGCCTTGTCTGGAGTCCTCTAATGACACGTGCCTTTCCCTCTTCTCTTATAGTTGTTTTTTGTAGTGGGGAAAACAATGGGACCTTAGAATCAGAACTGGGAGATGGGGCTTACAGGTAAAAAAATTTTTTTAATTATAACAAAATACACCTCATGTGAAATTTACCATCTCAATCAGTTTTAAGCGTACAGTTCACTCATGTTAATAAATCCCATTGTTGTGAAACCAACTCCAGAACTCTTTTCATCTTGAAAACCTAAAACTCTACACCCATGAAACAACTTCCCAGTCCTTCCCCGCCAGTGCCTGGAACCACCATTCCCCTGTCTCTATGAATGGGACTACCTTGGGTACTTGGTATAAATGGAATCACACAGTATCTGTCTTTCTTTATCTGTCTTCTTTCATGTAACATAATGTCCTCAAGCTTTATCCATGTTGCAGCATGAGAAATATATAATTTCCTTCCTTTTTAAGGCTGAATAACATTCCATTGTTTGTATATACCACATTTTATTTATCAGGTGTCAGTGGACACCTGGGATACTTACAGCTCTTGGTGATTGTGAATAAAGCTGCTATGAACAAGAGTGCACACATGTTTCTTTGAGACCCTGCTTTCAATTCTTTTGGGTGTATATCCAGAAGTAGAATTGCTGTATCATACAGTAATTCTAAGTTTTTGGGGAACTGCCATATGTTTGGCTTAAACTTTGGGGGCCCTTAGTTTCCTCATCTACAAAAACAGGCTCAAGGTTGTTTGAGTGTTGTAAAGATCATGTACATAAGCTCTTGGCTTGTGGCTTGGGCCAAGGTAAGAAGTTAAGAAATGGTTGTCCCCTGTGGAGTGTTATATTTCTGTACCCTAAGCATTTAGCACAGTGCCAGACATAGTAGGTATTTAATATATAACTCTTACTGAATGAATGAATAAATGCATAAATGCATCCTTGTAACTCCTCGAGTATTTAGAATAAGTTCTATGGTTTGTAAGTGCTCAATAGATGTTAGTTAAATGAATCTCTGTAATATTTTCTATATAAGCCTATTTCCTCTGCATCCTGCTACAGGAAAAAAGAAATTTGCTCACATTTCTCAAGTTCTTGGCACAACAATTCAGAATCAAGCATGCCAATGCTGATGAGAACTCCCACTTTCTGGGGTCCCTCTTCTTCCTTCCCCCATGGCAAGTGAATTCCATTGCACAAGGGGAATAAAGGAGGAAGCTGTCCACGTAAAAGTCACCAGAACACTTCTACACTACACTGGGCTTGCTAGGGTTTCTCCCATCCTACCACATTCACAGAAACTCTTACTGTGAGCTCCAAGCCATATTGCCAAGCATAGCTGTCAACTCAGCAAATTTCATTGTGTACCTATTGAGCTCCTACTATATTCTATGTCCTATGCAAGGTGCTAAGGAGGCCCTAAAGGTATTCCCAGCCCAGGAACTCCTAGCCCAAGTCCAACAGCAATTACCAGGTCTCTCCTTTCAGCAGGGTCTCCACTCTGTGGCTGTCTTCCTGACACAGGAGGCTTACCTGCTCTTACAATGGAACCCAGGTCTTTTTTTCTTCCCGCAAGTTGTCACTACTCAGCTCTTTAGAACCTCTCCATGCTGCCTTTTCTTTTTCTCGAATGTTCTTCCATTCACAAGTACGTTGGTCAAAACTTGCCCACAGTGGTGACTGGAAACAGGACTAAGAGAAAGGGAAACCCCCTCCTAGTTTCCTGGGCTGGGAACTCCTTTAGGGCCTCCTTAGCACCTTGCATAGGATGTAGAATTATCCACATGAAATGGATAATTATTGGTTTATCATTTTCCTATATGATTTTCTCTAGATTGTAAACTCCCCAAGCATGGGGTTAAGAACCATGTCCTTCTTCTCAGACAAGATGCCTCCTGGCCCAGAGGTGTGTGTATGGGGAATTATATCTGCTTACATTTTTATAACATACAATAAAGAGACTTCTGAGGGCAAATCCTAGCCACATCCATTTTTATGAGCTCCATAACTTCACCAAGGACTTGCTTAATGATGTCTTGGACCAGGGGCTCTAAACCTTGGTGTTACTAATGTTCTGGGCCAGATAATTCTTTGATATGGGGGCTATGCAGTAGCACATTGTAAGATGTTTACCAGCATCCCTGACTTCTACCCACTAGATGCCAGCAGCACACCCAGCTGTAACAACCAAAACTGTCTCCAAATAATGCCAAGCATCTCCTGTGGCTGGGGAGTGGGGAACAAAATCACCCCCACTTGAGAACTGCTGACTTCACCTGAGGCAGAAGAAACAATTTCTCTACTTTTTTTTTTGTAATTTCTCTACTTTTTAATTGCCCTGAGGGGATGGAAAATATTTTCTAGTAGAAGGAAAGTTGCATATTTATTAGATGAAGAACTGATGACCAATGTTCTTCCAACCCCTGAGGTTTCTCAGAATTGAAACTGGAAGTACTCCAGGTGAAATAATCCCTGCCTGGGACAAAATTTCCATGTCAGGTCATTGGGGTGCAGAATGGAGTGACAGAGGAAGGGAATGGAAAAATGTGTGGGCATGTCCCAGAAGTTTCTGGAAATGGCAATTACTTTCCACTCCTCAAACAGGACCTGCCAGTGCGCTAAACCTAGGGTCAAAACACATAAAAACCCACTTTGGTTGGATTCTACCTACCTGCAGACACTGGAGCCCAGAGAGACAGAGTGACTTTTCTGATATTGCACAGCACATCCTAGAAAAAAAACGGGACTTGAACTCCTTTTGAAGTTAGATATCTGAAATTCAAGGGGACATGGCACAGCTTCAGCTGTCCAGAGATCTTTCTTTTGTCTGCCCTAATCTGACTATAAAAGCACAGACTAGACCAGAAGGAGAGGAGAGAAGTATCTACAGGGGATCTTTGTTTGAGGGTGGGGTGGGATAGGGAGAACAGGACTGTTTACAACAGCAAACAATTTCCCAGGATGCTTTGCATGGATGGCTTCTGAACCCACTATCTGACTTTTGTGTTGTTGCGTGGAGATACCTTATCAGCTCCTATACAGGATCAACTGAGGAAGTTGGGAGGGAGGGGAGGCCTTGTTGGCCAGCAGGAAAGGGCTGGCAGCAAAAAAATCATCTTGGGGACAAAATTGCTGACTGGACTGTTAGGAAGGAAGGAAGAAAAGGGAGAGTTGAGGCAAAGGGGAGAAAATGGGAGAGGGAAAGGTGGAGAAAGGCAGAGACCCACAACAACTAAACAGACCAAGTGAAACAGAACACTAGGAGAGAGATTTTCCTCCTCTTTCTTTTGAAAATGTATTTTCTCCTCAGTCTGTAGGTATATGATTTTAAAATGTGCTTTTCTTCTGTCTTGACCTTCAAAGAGTTAATGCAACCCAAATATTCTTAAAACTTATTTGTGATTCCACAAAGAAGCAAGTCTTCAAGCGTGATTTACTGTGTGACTTCAGGAAAGTCATTCAACTGTTCTGAGGCTTTTTGTCCCTCTCTTATTAAAAAAAAAAAAAAATTGCAGAGATTACCCCAGCCAGCTGTAAGGAAAAGCCTCATCGTCTGACTCACTCGAAGTGCTAAAGAGCTGTTCTTTCATCTGGAACTACCTAGGGAGAGATTTTCTTACCATGAGCTTTTACATCCTCATTCATTTGAATTGGTGCTCTGGGAGCCAGGCAGGGAACAGGTATTTTTATCTTACTTTAATGGATAAGCAGTGGTATAACTAGTAAAAAATGGATCTCTCCTTTGTAACACTCCTCTGCGTACTGTGGAAAAGGCCCTGACTTTCTCCTTTGAAAAGGATTCCGAGACTTCGCTGAGCAGACTAGGTTTGAGGAGGGCTGCTCCTACTCTTTAGAGAGGAGGGGGACCCACAGACTGCCGAGAGACTGCAGGTGTCATCCAACTTTGAATCAAGAGCCTCTCTCCTGAACCCAGCTGTGGAAACCTCTTGCAGTTACGTGTGTCCATGGCATTGGCCTCTCTGGCTTACTTTCAATGCTGGAATAAAGTAGGGGCTACATTTCCTAATGCTGCGACAGAGCAGGCCAGGGTTGAGTGAGGAGCAACATCAGGATTAAAAATCTTCAGGTCTGGGCTCTTAAGGAGCAAGAAAAGTTCCTTCCTCTTCTTGTTCCGTCCTCTGTGTTCACTCCTGGTTTCCTTTCCTCAAGGTTTCTTCCCCATTCCCATCCAACGGGTAGGTGGCAGCTCTTTATTTATATCCTTTCTAAAGCCCATATACTCCAGGGGGCCTATCAGATTACACCTGCCCTTGAGGAATCTTTCCTTTACTTTGTTATTAGATCCCCAAATTTGTCTACAAGAACAAGACCCTGCACACACAGCAAGACAGCAGTAAATTAGGGGTGAGTTATATGTCTAGTGTAATGTATATGCTAGCGTGTAAGTTAACACCATGTTGATAAAATCCAGAACAGCCCCCCGGTGATGCACCGCCTTGGGCTCTGAAAATCCCACTTTTAGGGAACTGGTTTCTGCAGAGTTGAAGGGACTATGATTCCATCAGTTATGAGGCTGAGTCCGCTGGGTTGTTACTCTTTTTCTATGTCAAACACATCCCTGGCCCTAAACTCCACCTCCCCAGAACAAAGACCAATTTGGAGGGGGTACACCACTGGATGAGGGCTTCACCAGAACCACCCTCGGACACCACTGGCCTGGCTGCTGTTGAAGCATCTGCCTCTCTGCTTTGAAGTCCAAGACAGAATAGGCTCCAAAGGCAAGAGGCCTCCCCTATGCCAAAGAGGAAGGGGACTTCCAAGTTCAAGTCCAGGAACTGGGATAGAGACAAGAAGGATCATTAAGCAGGATGAAGCTTTTCCTCCCCCTTGGGAAGACCCCGCATCACCAGGGGACAAAAGGAATGTCCTCTTTCTCTGCCTAAAGTGATACCGAAGACCCCACCACCACACCTCTGCCTTTCCTGATCTGGTCAACCATAGAGAGTTCCCTCGACCTCGTGGGAATCCCCTGGGCCAGGCTGGACCCAAAGAAGCTCCCAGGACAGGGGAAAAGTGGGAACAGCCAGGGCAGGGGTGCTCTCCAGACCTTCCCGCAGATGGCTGGGTGCAGTAGGTGCCCTTTCCTGGTGGGATGGGGATGGTGCCTCTGCTCTTGACAAATTCGTGTCTGGGATGTGCACTGGGGAGCGCATGAGTGAGCGCGAGAGGAGCGCGGAACGAGAGGGAAGGCGGGAGGGCCATAAGGGGCGCCTGGACAGGAGTGGCCATGCTGGAAGGCTGGTGCAAATGCAGCCGCTAGGGTGCAGCTGCGGGCCGGTGAGGCGCCCAGCCCCGGGCGCTGCCGGGCAGGAGAGGGGCTGGCAGCGACCGCGAGGTTTGGGTGTTGTGTTTCCACTGTAACTATAATTAGGCGGATTCTGTGTTTATTTAGGCTGAGAGCTGTAAGATAAATGACAGCTTCGAAGATACTTTTCAGCACTTCATAAATCACCCCCGGCCCGGGCAGTGCGCTCCTGCCACGTCTGGGTTCTTCCTCGCGCCCTGCCCCGGCCCCACTCACGGGAAGAGCGCACGGCGCCGACGACCCAGGCACTCTCCCCCAACGGCAGAAGAGCAAAGGGGAAACGGGGTCTGTCCTTTCCAAAGCTCGCAGCGCCCTAGAATGGGGCCAGGGCAGCCGCCGGGAAGCTGTCAGGAGACGTGGTCCCTGCGGCTGTGTGGGGCTCAGGTTGACAGGCAGGCTTGCCCTCCTCTGGGAGAATATGGTCTCTAATCGGCTCTAATTCAAGCTCTCTTCCCTGTGCCTCACTGACACATCTGGAGATTTACAAGAGACATTTGAGAAGTATTTATAGTACAGGGGACTCTTTTCCCCCTTCCCGCTCCCCTGTGACTGTGTGCGCCTCTCTGGGGGCCCAGGGTGGAAGGTTCCCCATCCTTTCCCATGAGAGAGCACATTCCTGAAGAGGGGTTGTGGACAGCAGGGCAGTGGGAGCTCGGAACTCCCGGGCCATCAGGAAGGGCAAAGACCTGGGTGGTGACCACCCTGCCTAGCCAGGCCTGGGTCAGGTCAGTTCCCTTAGCAGGAAGAGAAGAGCAGGACGCCGGGAGCCAAACATTAGGCCTACCAGGCTTAGACTAGCAGCACGCAGACTGCCTGCAGAGATGATAAACCCTACAGGGAAGTGAACATGGGCTGGACCAGATACCGTCCACACACAAGTTTCTAGTCAGAGCAGACCCTACCGTGTCTCAGGACCCTTCTCCCAGTTTGGAAACATGGATTTGGGGAACTTGGCCTTGTGTAAAAATGGCAGGTTAAACTTCAGTAGGCAATAAAGCCTCAGTAATCTTCCTCTGAGGCCCATGCTGCCAAGTGGGTCTTTCACGGTTTGGGAAGGTCCAGCCAAGCCATCAAGGACAGGAAGTAATTCCTGGCTCCTAACATCCTTCAGCCCTGCTGAAGGGAGAAGGGGTGCCAACCCATCACTGCCCAGCCTCACTCACCCCGTAGTGTTTCCCTAATACGGGATCTGTATTATACCAGGGAACAAAGCCATGGTCCTGGGCAGAACACTCTGCACACTGATGCCAGGCACCAAGCCCCCAGGTGCTGTGGACATACCCTCACCGCCAGTGCCCTCCTGGACTTCCAGGAGGCACCCTGCAAAGAAGTGGGCCAGACACTAGACTCCAAAGATTGGAAGAATATCTGCTAACATTTCTGTTTTGTATGGCATGAAAGAGGCTGTTCTTTATCCCTTAATAAACCCAAGTAGAGAGAACATGAATGAATGAAATCCCCAGTTCAAGGGGCTCCGAGTAGTTACTCTAGCACTGTGTAATCTTGTGAGCACAGAGTTGTGTTCATCTATTTATTTATTCAGCATTTATTAAGCCTCTCCTCTGTGGCAGGCACTGTGCTAGATGTTGGGAATAAAAAGATAAAAGACACAACCCCTCCAGTTTCTACTCTAGTGGAAGAGATGGGCATTAAAAAATATATAATAAGGACCCAGAGCTATAGTGGAGATGTATACAAAAGAGGAGCAGTCCCTTTGTCAGCAAGACAGCTCAGCTCTTCATGGTGAGATGTTGCTTGAATCTGAGTACAGCTATACAGCAGTGGCAAGGAGTATGGCCTCTGCAGTGAGACATAATGAGTCTGAATTCCACTCTGCCTCTTACTAGTTGTGTGGTGCTGGGCAAGTTGTTTAACTTCTCTGTGCCTCTTCTATGAAATGGGAGGAGGAGGTGAGTAAAGACTGAGTGAGAAAATGCATGATTCGATTTAATCAACTATACAGAAAATTTCCCATGTGCCAGACACCCTAGCTAGATGTTTAGGATAAAAACATAGTAAGTGTTCAATAAATGTTAGCAATGAAAGGGAGAGAAAAGAAAGAAAAAGAGAGAGAGAGAGAGAAAGAAATCCTCTGTATATGTTTCATCAGGAAGAACATAAGAGAAAATGCTCAGGTCTCCTGAATAAGAGAAAAGTAACTCTTACACAGCCACTGCCATCTTCTTCATAGTTTGCAAGCATTTTCTTGTGAATTGGATGGCTTTGGTTCTAATCCCAGCTCTTGCATTAGCTGGCAGTATGTTCTCATTCAGTCTCTGACCTTCAATTCCTCATTTGTAAAAAGCAGGTGAGCACCCTTCTACAATCTTAACACCTTTGACATTTTATGGTTCTGTTCAAGAACTGCACACACAAAAATGAACCCTAATATGTATACCAATAATTTTACAAATCAATTAGCAAAATGTGTGTGGCGACAGTTTCTAAGCAATGCTCTATCGCTGGTAAATGTTGTCTGTGGCACTCAAAATGACGATACACTACCAGCTGTCCTCGGTCCTGACAAATATCTCTGTGACACTACCAACAGCATAGCAACCACACTGAGTCTGTAGCAATGTCAAGGTTGAAGAGGTCAAATCTCCAAACCCCCCAGAATAATTCTGAAAGTTTACTCCAGGCCCAGGCTACTCAGAAGAACTTAGATCAGCTGTTTTTCTTTCTGAGCCCTGGATCACTCCAATAGATTCATCTTTATTCTTTCAACCCTCCTTGTTCATTCAATTTAATCAACTTATACAGAAAATTTCCCATGTGCCGGACACCCTAGTAGATGTTTAGGATAAAAACAAATACAACTCCTTCCCTCAAGACAGTTTCTTTATCTTTTAAGGGGAGATACATAAAAATGGATCAATCAAATGCAATAATATGCTGTAAATGCTGTGACAGACGTCTGAGTAGGGGGCCCTGGAAGTGGCAAAGAGGAAGTAGCTCATTCTCTCCCATTGCTACCCAGTGCTCTACACATCCATACCTCTTGGATGAATGAATCAAGCAGAAAATAGCCTGGAATAGAAGGTTCTGGTGGGAGCAATAGCAGAGAGAGAAACTTACCTACCCCCCAACAGTGTATGAGATAAACCAACCAATAAAATTAAACAAAAAGGGAATGGGGTTACATGTCTCTGAGAACAACCCCTTGAAGCTGGACATAGATATACCCTGAAGCTGATACTGTATTTTTTTCTGCTCTAGCTCTTAGAAAATCCCAAGGCTGCAGATTTCTTGGCCAAAATAAGTTGAGCAGGGTAGGCACAAAGGGAGGGCTTTCATCCACACCAGAAGAGCTGAATCCCTGACTCTCCAGAAGAATTATGTGGAAGCAAAGCAGTCATTGTGCTGATGACTAAAGAAGTTGGATAAGGATGAACCAAGCCTCTCTAATCTTCATATGATCAAAGGCCACATGGCGTCTTGTTGCATCTGGGGCCCACTCGATATGTGGCTTAAGATCTGACACACACAAAGGAAGACAAAGTTATAGGTTTATTTATCTTATGGCTCCCAGATTTCAACCAGACACCAAGAGGGCTGGATGAGAACATGTGGGTGAAGCAGCACAGCCTGCCCTACCCAGGTAGAACCCTCCAAAATGTGCCCTGCTCAGAGATGATAAGGACTGACAGGCTCCTTGTATAAGACAGTGCATTCCTTTCATTTATATTTTGGTGTGAGATGTTAAAATGCAAAGAGAAGTGGAAGAGCTGTCACATACACTAACGGGATCCACCTTCATAGCTGTCTTGCCAATGGGTTTCAGTCCCAGACGAGTTCACTATGGATTCAATGAAACCAAAAAATGACAATGGGGTGAAAGGGTTTATACTCAACATTATTCCCATGGAGGCAGGTCAGTCACAAAAATCCTGTTCATTCAGAGTGAGTCTGCATGCAGCAAGCTGGTCTCTGCCTCTGGGCCTCTCTGCCCTCCCCAGCCATCTCAGTCTCTGTCCTCAGTGCTGCCACCACTCCAGTCTCTGCTCTCCTGCAGCCATGCCACTGTACAGCCCAGAGCACTGGGCGGAGCTCTTTATATAGAGTCAGTAGCAACGTATTGCCCACACATGTGTAGTGAGCTAGCCAACCAGGGCCAGGTGAGAATCCTGGCCATAGGAACCTTCACTTTATCCACAACAGCCCAGATCTTCAGAAAACTTCTTATGCATAATGCTTCAGCCCTCCTCAGAGCATTCCTTCATTTCTGCTTCCTTGGGGAAGCAAGCAAAGAAACTTAAGCATTTCCTCCTCAGCCCTGTGTCAGTTTAGGTGCACTGAACTCCTTTGTCTGGTTAACTTTAGGTTTTTCCCATTGTCAACAATCTCAGAGAAAGTCTCAAACTTCAGCCAACTTGTACTGGCAGATCCCAGTTACTGTCACCCGGTAATCTCTTCGGCTGACCTCTGGCTTCAAACTTGGCTCAGTCAATGCTCTTGATTTTTCCCACACTCCATGCTTCCAAAGAAAATGCAGTGAAGTCAGTTTTCTAGTGTAAGCATGTAAATTCCACACTCATCCACTGCAGGCATTTGCAACTGCTGGCTTGGGCCCTGCTCAGGAGACAGATAAACACAGACAATGGGGTTGTTTTTAAAAAGGGCCTTTCAGGTGAAGAAGATTGTATCCCTAATTATTTCCAGGCAGACCTGACATATGAATGTTTCTCTAGGACTAAAGAGAGGAATCACAGAGACCCAGAACACTCCCTCACCAAGGCACCCTGATAATCAACAGCTGAGAGCTTGCGCTAATGCTAGGTAATTCTATTTGGCTCAACAAACATTTGTTGAGTGCCTACTAAATGCCAGGCACTGTGACAGGTGCTGGTAATTATTGCTAACAGCCTGCACTTACAAAGTAGTTGGCCAAGGTTAGAGATGTGGTTAGTGGCTGGGGAAGAAAAGACTGAAGGGAGAGCCAGGCTCATCATCATAGCGCTGCCCTTTTCAGGGAGCATCTTACCCATGAGAGGAATACTCAGAAGCGCAAAGTGGTCAAGTCTCAGGTTAACTCCCTTGTAGTGAATCAGGGGCTGGTCTCTCCTTCTGAGCCATGGCATAGTAGATAGGGCTGGGCATCTGGAGTCAGAAGACCCAGGCGCAGATTCCGACTCCTCCATTTAGTTGTGTGAGCATAGGCAAGTTACTTGACCTCTGAGTCTCAGTTCCCATTGATACAAAACAGGAAAAACACTTGCCTTGCCCACCGCAAGTAGAAGAGAATGTTAGATGAGATCATTGAATATGGAACAACGGCTTCTCCTTCAAATTTTAACATGCATATAGAATCACTGGAGGATATTGTTAAATTGCAGGCTGAGTCAGTAGACATGGGTGGGCCTGAGATTCTGCACTTCTAACAAAGCTCCCAGGACCTGGGACCTACAGAGGCTGTCTGTGGATCACACTTTGAGTAGGAAACTATGGACTGTTTAGCAGTCAAAAGGAAAGGATGGTGACACTGATAAGCATCACCCACAAAGTAAACATCCAAAACTCATTCCACATTCTATAGAGCCCTACTAAGTGAGGAGAGCTGTTAAGCAGCCACTGTGTGGGCAATAGAAGAGGTTTATGGTATGTCTTTGCTGAGGTGAAATCATTAGGTAATATTAATCAATCCATCCAAACTCAGCAATGAGGTCAGGGAAAAAAATTGGAATTTGTCCTTTCTACTTCAATTAAAAACATTTATGATGTATGTAAAACACTGAGATAAAAATCAGAAGGTCCTTGATCCTGCTAGATTGAATCCTGCACATTGTAACTGCCTCCTGCCAAATTCCCATGAAATCTTAAGACTGTTGCAACAGATATGCTGGAGGTTAGGGACCTCATATCCTGCCAGTCTTGGACTTGGGCCTTATTCTAGTGTTTGAAGACCCTTTTGAGGTCATCTCACCCTGCTTCTGGGCACTGACCCTGCCCCAGGTGAGAAACATACACTTGTCCTTTAAATGTCTTCAGAAAAGGCTTCTTCATTCCCCTAATAAGAATGACCACTTGCTCACACCCTCAGAAATATTAATATTTAACTAACATTTGTATAACTCTTTCAAGCTCATGGGGTTATCCTAGCAGTGCACAACCTAGAAGAAATGAGCTTGAATCTGCTTGTCCTAATTACCTACAGGGAGATGGTCCATTTCTTATAACCTGCATGGCCAGGTCTCTAAGGCCCAGAACAAAGCATCAAACTGAGGCAATTATTGAGGTAAATAGGAGGGGAAATATTATAGTAAAATATTCCTGGTGGGAGGCAGGACCCCAGATTTTATTCTTACCTTTGCCATAGCCCTGCTGACCTAGAATGGGGTTTTCAACATCTCTAAACAGAATTTACCAGCTTCTAATGTACACACCTCTTCTGTAGCTGGCAAGATTCAAAGGAGTTATGAAAGGAAGAGCACTATAAAGCAAGAAAACAAAACACATTTGCTTTATTTGTTTGCTTACACAGCCAAAATCTATTTTATCACCATTTTGGAGGCTAGAAGTCCAAGATCAAGGTGTTGGCAGGCTTGGTTTCTCCTAAGTCCTTTCTCCTTGGCCTGTAGATGGCTATCATCTCCTTGTGTCTTCACATGATCTTCCCTCAGTGCGTGTCTATGTCCTCATTTTCTCTTCATATAAGGACACTAGCCATACTGCATTGGGCCCACCCTAATGCCCTAATGGCCTCATTTTACCTTAATTATCTCTGAGGTACTAAGGAACACAGCTTTTAAGTTTCTACCTGGATTTTTCTAACAGTTACTAGTTTCCTGCTTTTCTTTGGGCCTGGAGAGCTGGGCTTATCTGGAAGGGGAATCAAATAAGGTTCTAATCGGAGTTCCTGAGTCTCTACTCCCTCCAGACCTTCCCTGGAGAGCCATGGGCACCAGGGCCCCAGCTCCTGCTCCCAGCCCACAGCTAATGCAAAGCGGAGAGTTTTTCCTGTAAAAGGGAGGGCCAGGAGGAATAAGTGGCGACAGTTTATCTGAAGCTGGCGCTGGGTTCATTAAGAGGCCTGGTGCAGTTTATCTGCTTCTTGTCCACAAGACTCAGCTGTTCCAAATGCTGAGTCCAGGCTGTCACCATCCCCGTCCCTGCGGCGTCAGGTCGGAAGAGTGTGAAACAGAGCGACCCCCTCCCTCCTTCACCCCAATCTTCTCTTGTCTCCACTGTCTGTCCTCAAGGGGTCAGATAGGAGCTGCAACCGTAGGAATGAAGCTTGAAGGCCTCTGTCAATGCTTTCTGCACCACCCCGCTCCCACCCCACCCCCTGACAGTGAGGTCCTGGGAGTTGATCTGACTACTCCAAAAAGAAGCCCTCACCTGAAGGAGATGGAGGGAGAACAGAGACACAGACTTACTTTTATCAAAGACACCTTGCCTTGAGTGTAGGTGACACTTACTTTAAGTGGTCCCATTTGTCCTCATCCTTGTCACATTCTAATGATGGGGAATGTGACAAACTTCCCTGTCCCAGGAGAGTAGGTCCAGAGATCATTAAGCCCTTTCTTAATGTTCCACAGCAACTCCATGGTGGGATAAAAAAATGGATCACAGACCTTCTGAGTCCTGGACCGGTCCCTCTTCTCCAATATTATTTTCTCCCGCTGCCGGTTTGACAACCAGCTCTAAAGTAAAGATGCTCCAGACCCCTCAGTCAGATCATCTGATAGCCAGGGATGTATCATACCGCACCATCCACGCTGTCTTGCCTGGTTCTCCCAGATCATCAGCACAGCAGGAGCTTAAAGGCCCAGGCGATGAATAGGAAGATCCTTTTCTCTGGCCAGGCTCAATATTCCTCAGTGCAGGGGAGGGCAGGGACTTGTCCAAACAACTCAAAACATCTGTCCTAGGAGGGAGGAGACACCTTGCTCCAGGGTTAGTGCATTATTCAACTATTTGGAGTGGACTCCAAAAGCTGAGATTGTTAATTTCCTGCCTGTCCAAAGTGTATGCTGCTGTATCTACTACTGAAATTCGTTCCCAAAGGGTTATTGGCTCTTTCCAGGAAGGTAGAAGGCAGCAAATGGATTTGTCCAAATCAAAGAGAAACAGTTGTTTTAATCAAAATCTGCCTCCTCAAAACCCCAAAGCTGTCAGGGGACCTGTGCCCTCCTGCTCTTCTCCTAATTCAGCTTCCTTTAGAGGCCAGTTCACACTTACCCTTTGCTGTCTGCTTGCCCTAACTCACCAGCTAGATTTGCTTCCTCACTCCAGATTCAAGTACCAGAGTTGTCACCAAGTAAAACCAGTCACCAAGATTCGTAAGCACGTGTCAGTGGTAACTGTACCCTCAGACTTGGCTGCCCGCGGTGTGTCTCTCCACTACAGCTTAGTTGTTAAGGGCTTGGGGCTTTGGAGCCAAGCTATCTCACATTGAAATCTCAGCTCTTCTACTGGCTGTATACTTGATCTCTCTAAGCCCCTATTTCCTCATTCGTTAAATGGATGTAATAAGAGTATTTACCTCTTGGGATTAAATAGATCAAGTGCTTAGCACAGGGCTTGGGCACATGGTAAGCACCCCATAAATGTTAGTTACTATCATGAGTGTCTCTTTATTTTTAGGGACTTGAGGGAGGGGACTTTTGCACTCTCCACCCCCAACTCCATTCTCCCGGAATAAATATCTGCCCCAGCGGCCCTCTCTCTATTTTTTCTGTCCCCGAGCTTCATAAAACAACGTTGTCCCTGATGCCCTTTGCCCAGCAGACGCCCTTTCTATTACTTCCCTGGAGACAAAAAGGACAGGTGGGTTATTTGGCTACCTATTTCCAAAATCTGTAAATAGAGAAAGAGCAAAATGCCCTGCCCACCAGATAGCTTTAACCAAGGCCCACTTGACCTTCTGCAGAAACCCTGAGCAGCCCCTGCCCCACCCAGCCCTGCTGCCCCCAGACTGGGACAGGGGCCTTCAGAGGGGTATGTAGGCTTGAAAGTGGCTGTCCCCGGCTCCTCAGAAAGCAGCTTATCAGGGAATGAAACACTGCCCAAGCTTGCCATGACAGCAGGAGCTGCCTGAGAAGAGAGGTTGAGATAAATGAAGGATCCTTCATTCCTGTCAGCGTGGGCCAGACAGAAACCAGGTGCAAGGCAGCGAGCCTTCATCTTCTGTAAACAATCCTCCATCGCCCACTGCAGCAGCTTCAGCCTGAGATGGGGATTAGGAGAACAGCTTCTGCAGGCCTGGGGCCTCTCAGCTGGATGCGAGTTAAAGGGCGCATAAGATAACTTGCTGCTGGGAAAGATGCTTGAGGAAACACAGCCATTCGTCAACAGGGGGTTCGCTTGACCTGGCAGGAGAGAATCTGATATCTAAACAGTTCCCTGCATCCCTGAAGCTCTCTGAAAGTTTTCCAGCTAAATATTTGATACCACACCAGATAACAGCCCAAGACCCTTCCCACTAGTATGCGAAGGCTGCCACTAGAGAAGAGAGAGGCCTAAGCAGAACTGGATTTGGCTGAAATCAGGTAGGGATTGAGGTAGAGGCACCCCAGCCATACTGGCTTTGGTGTCCTTTAACCCAGGCCAGTTCAAGAAGAGAAAGGCCTTGCCTGCCAAAGGTTAGCCCTCGGCGAACCCTTGGAGATCCATGGAACCTAAATCTCTTTCAAAGGCAGTTGTCCCCTCCCCACCACAGTCTACCTGCCTCCCAACTATGTTGATAGAAGTTTCCCTGCAGGAACTGAACAAATAACCATGACCCCTGTGCTCAGACGGTAGATGGATGCCAGCTTCATCCACCTGAGATTGCAAAACAAAGTTAAGTGCTTGAGGCCCCTAAGGAAGGTGAGGATAGATGGGCCTGGCCAAATGAAAGAGCTTTTCTGTTTACAAGTCCCACTTCTCCAGCAGTGGTAATGAGAATGTCTCCTATTCCATGTTCAGAGTTTCTTGTAAGATGGTGGGAATGAAATCATATTTCAAATAGTATTGCCTCCAAGAGAAGATGGTCCCCCTCTAGTTGTAAGGTAGGAAACAGGAGTGAAAGATAGGGCTCTCAGGCCAGACAAACTTGAGTTCATGTCTCAGCCCTTATAATATTTAGTAATATTTACTTAAGGTGTGATTGTGAGCAAGTTATATGATCTCTCTAGGCTTCAGTTTCCTCATCTGCAAAAAAGGGTAGAGGACTGAGTCATAGGGTGGTTGTTGAGGATTTAAAGGTGAGACATGGAAAGAAAGCACTTAGCAGGGTACCCAATTCGACAAAAAACTCGATAAATGGCATCCATTATTGCTGAGATCTCAGTAATTCAAGGAAAATTTGGAGACAGGAAAACAGGATTTATCTTAGAAGAGTTTCAAAGGGATATGATTTCAGCACAGAGCATAGATTTATTCTTTTTTTAAAATTTTTATTACACAGAAAATTTCAAACATGTGCCTAATTGAACGATTATAATGGACCCCCATATATCCAACGATATCAAGTTTCAACAACTATCAATCAGCATCAGTCTATATTGTCCATAACCTACCACACAGGTCTAGTCTGTTTTAAGCTAGTTTCTTTGATAAGATTTTTTAATGAACATGGAGGCCGGAGACTAGTATAGGTTATTTTCTTTTAGGAGAGGGAGCACGGGATTTAGAATCTGAAAACATGTTCCATCCTTGATCAGCTGTATGACCTTGGGCAATCACTGAATTCATCTGATGCTTAGATCCTTCACCTGCAAAACGAAGTTAATAATAATACTTGCCACCCAGAGATCACAGAGCTCTTGTGTAGAGGAAATGAGATGTCTGTGAAAGGGCCTTGTAGAAGGAAATGGTACACAAACACTAACTGGTATTTCCCCTCCTTTCACTGTGTGTGGCACCAAGTATGTGATCACTGAACATTTATTGAGGTTGTTGCTAGGTGCTAGGCCATGCCAAAGAAAAACCTGCTCTTCAATCCTGGTTGCAGTACTGAGCCTCCTGGTCACATTGCAAATGCAGTCACTACGGCACCGAGACCAGAGAGAATGGATTGCTCTGTGTATCCCAGCCCCATCTTCTGAGAAGCCCCTCAGCACGCACATCCTGTTGGACCAAGAGAGTCACTTCTCACATCGCATGTCCTTATTCAATGGCAAGGCCTGGCAAATGTCAAATCATGTCAGAAGTGCTATATCTCCGTTAAGGTTCAGAGTGAGAATTACAGAGACAGTGGGCAAGACCTTAAAATTACATTCTGAAAAAGAAGCTTTCAAGAATATAACCCAAATCACCCTTTCAAAAATTATTAGGAGATAGGTCTTACATTCAGAGTTTAAAGCTGTAAGGGGAAACCAGAGGGGGATGCCTGACCCCAAGGTTGGCCCTAAAGCTATTTTGACTATGGCTGGAAAGATGCTATTTTTCTTTTGTTTTTCTTCCCTTAGAGAGAAGAGAATTTCAGAATTTCATCCTTGCCCCAACCTCTGCCTCCTGGTGGCCCATAAAAACAATATTTTCCTGCTCAGCAGGGCAAAACCCCTTATTTCCAGCTTTCCTTTTCCCATCTTCTGGCTCTACACTGAAGACCCTGCTGCAGACAGATTTCTCCAGCAAGTTATTTTCTCACCACTGAGCCCTGGCTGTGCTGCATCCCTGGAGCACAACAGGGCCAGAGCAGAAATGAAAGGATGAGGCAGTGTCAGCTCCACTGGGGCCAGGGTCACTGGTGATCAGATTTTTTAATGAACATGGAGGCCAGAGACTTGAAAAGAAGATCGGGGTTCACAGAAGGGTGAGCATAATATGTGTCTGGATTATTAAATCCTGAATGTGCAGACATCAATGTTCTTCCAACACCCATTCCTCCCAGGGGCTCAATGCTGCACTGAGCAGCCAGGGCTCCTGATCTCCTGGAAGCCTTTGACTTCATGCTGTCAGAGGACTCTGAAGGACATTTGACAATTAGGTTATGTCCCAAGAATTTGTGCCTCTATAGATTCCTGACTTCTCCTTTTCCCCAGAAAGAATCCAAGGCCAAGTTTTCAAAGTGGTTCCAGGAGAAGTATGTGGCCTACAGATAGGAAGTCTTGCTCAGCCGTCCCCTCCCACCTGTCCCCAGTGCAACTATGCCCCTTATTCCCACTCGGTTATACCTTTGAATTTTGGAGATCTTGATATCATGGTTCCAACTGGAATGAGGGCTTCTGTTAGTACTGTAACCCTAAGCATCATTGGAAGGAGCATGCTTCCTGGTGGGAACCAGTCTTTATTTCTTCCACTTCACAGTTGTTTTCTTTATTTGCTTCTATGACCAAGATACAATCCACTCTTCTACAAAGAGGTGATGCCAATCTTTGTTGGTGGTTGTGGTTAAGACAGCCATACAAATGGTCCCAGGACAAGATATATGGAAGACTCAAAAGGAATCTTAGAGCCATTGAGAGATCCCAGGGTCATCTGCTCCAAGCTCCCACGCAAGAATCTTCCCTAGAATGTCCCTGACATGTAGTCATTTATTGATGCTTTAACACCTCAAGAGACAGGAAGCTGATGATGAAGGCCAGTTCAACTTTGGATAGCTTTTATTATTAAAAAGTTCTTCCTATTCTTGTCCTAATTTCACTCATAGAACCAAAAACAGTATGAATGGAGGCACTTTAACAGCCTCATGTCACATTTTTTGAGATCTTTGAAAATAACTATAATGTCTACCCTAAGTCTTTTCTCCTCCAAGCTAAGCATTTCTAATTACTTCAGCAATATCCTATACAAGGAATGAACAATGAACTGGGAGTGAAAAGACCTGGGTTCAAGTCCTGGTCCTGGTTACCATGACCTTAGGAAAGTGTGTGACATTAGGAAAGTCATTTAACCTTTCTGAGGCTCACATTCTTCCTCTGTAAAACTGTGATTAAGTATATATGATTTATGGGCTATTGAGAGGGTTAAATGAAATAACATAACATCACAAAAAATACAAAGGATCATATGAGACCACTATAAATAATTATATGCCAACAAATTGGGTTACCGAGAAGACATGGATAAATTCTTAGAAACATATAACCTACAAAGACTGAATCATGAAGAAGTAGAAAACCTGAAAAGAGCAATAACAAGGAAAGAGATGGAATCAGTAATAAAAAAAACTCTCAGTGAAGAAAATCCCAGGGCCAGGTAGTAAATTCTACCAAACATTAAAAAAGAACCACTGCCAATTCTTTTCAAACTTTTCCAAAAATCTGAAGAGGAAGGAACATTTCCAAACTCATTTTATGAGGCTAACATTATCCTGATACTAAAACCAGAGAAGGACAATACAAAAAGAGAAAATTACAGCTCAATATCCCCGATAAACAGAGATACTCAACAAAAATACTAGCAAACCAAATTCAACAGCACCTTAAAAGTATCAAACACCATGATCAGGTAGGATTTATCCCTGGGATGCAAGGATGATTCAGCATAAGCAAATTAATAAAAGCAATATACCACATTAACAGAACAAAGATTAAAAACCATCTGATTGTCTCAACAGACACAGAAAAAACATTTGACAAAGTTCAACAGCCCTTCATGATTAAAAGCTCTCAATAAATTACATATAGAAGGAATATACCTTAACATAATGAAGGCCATATATGGCAAGCCCCCACCTAACATCATACTGAATGGTGAAAAGATGAAAACTTTTCCTCTAAGATCAGGAACAAGACAAGGATGCCCATTCTCACCAACTCTTTTTGTCATCAAATCAAAGACCTAGCCAGGGCAATCAGGCAACAGAAAAAAATAAAAAGCATTCAGATCAGAACGGAAGAAGTTAAATTGCTTCTATTTGCAAATGATATGATCTTATATGTAGAAATCTCTAAAGACTCTACCAAATAACTATTAGTAATAATAAACAGATTCAGTAAAGTTACAGGATATGAAATCAAGATACAAAAATCAGTTGCATTTCTGTGCACTAACAATGAGCTATCTGAGAGAGAAATTAAGAAAGCAATCCCATTTACCATAGCATCAAAAAGGATAAAATACTTAAGAATAAATTTAACCAAAGAGATTAAAGATCTGTACACTGAAAACTGTAAGACACTGATGAAAGAAATTGAAGAAGACACAAATAAACGGAAAGATATTCTCTGATCGTGTATTGGAGTAATTAATATTGTTAAAAATGTCCACACTACCCAAAGTAATCTACAGTTTCAATGTAATCCCGATCAAAATACCAATGGCATTTTTCATAGAAATAGAAAAAACAACCCTAAAATTCGTATGAAACTACAAAAGATCCAGAATAGCCAAAGCAATCTTGAGAAAGAAAAACAAAGCTGGAGGCATAACTCTTCTGATTTCAAACTATGTTATAGAGCTGTAGTAATCAAAATAATATGATACTATCATAAAAATAGACCCATAGATCAATGGAAAAGAATAGAAGGCCAAAGTAAAACCACACATACACAGTCAACTAATCTTTAACAAGAACACCAAGAATACACAATAGCGAAAGGATAGTCACCTCAATAAATGGTGCTGGGAAAATTAGATATCCACTTACAAAAGGCTGAAATTGGACCCCATGTTGCACCATACACTAAAAATAACTCAGAACAGATTAAAGTTTAAATGCAAAACTTGAATGGAATATTACTAGGCTATTTAAAAAAAGGAAACCATGCCATTTGCAACAACACAGGTGAACCTGGAGGGCAGTAAGCTCACTGAAATAAGCCAGGCACAGAAAAACATTGTATGATCTCACTTATATGTGAAATCTACAAAAGTTGAATTCATAAAACTAGAGAGTGGAATGGTGGTTGCCAGGCACTGGGAGGTAAGGAATGGGGAAATGTTGGTCAAAGAGTACATTCTGTTATGAGTAAGTTCTGGGGAACTAATGTACAGCATGGTGATTATAGTTAATAACACTGTACTGTACACTTGAAATCCACTAAGAGAATAGATCTCAAGTGTTTTCACCATACACACACACTATGTGAAGTGGGTGATGGATATTCTAGTTAACTTGATTGTGGTAATAATTTCACAAGTATATGTATACAAAATCATCACATTGTACACCTTAAAAATCACTTTGCACAACCTAAATACATACGATTTTTATTTGTCAATCATACTTCAATAAAGCTGGGGGGAGAATGAGATCATATATACCTACATTATTTGATGATTATAAAACACTATATACATGCTTTAAAATCATTTATAATCACACTCTTCCATCCTGGTTTACCTTCTTTGGATATCTCTAGTTCAGAATGTTCTGCTACCTATAACATATTTCTATAGGCTTCTATGAGCCAAATGCTCTACTAGGCACTAGGAAAACAAAAACTAACAAGATGGTTTCTTGCCTTCAAGGTAAACCTCAAAGGATCATAATGCACTGGACTTAAAGGCATACCAGAGATATGTGCACAGAGTAAGAATACAGTACAGGAGAAGGGTTCCTAACTCAGAGTGGAAGAAATGACAACTGGGCTGAATCTGAAAGGATACATAAGAGTCTTTAAACAGAGGAAGGTGGGGGCATTCTAGGCAAGGATGAAAACATGCAAAGCCATGAGGTTTAATTGGGATAAAGGTAAGCTATTTTGAATGCAAAAAGTCACTATTGCATCAAAGGATACAATCAGCAAGAGTAAAAAGGCAACCCATGGAATGGGAGAAATTATTTGCAAATCATACATCTGATAAGGGGTTAATATCCAGAATATATAAAGAACCCCTACAACTAAAAAAAAAAAACCCTGTTAAAAATGGGCAAAGGACTGGAATAGACATTTCCCTGAAAAAGATATATAAATGGCCAATAGGCCATTTATGAAAAGATGCTAAGCATCACTAAGGAAACAAATCAAAACTACAATGAGACAGTACTTTACACTCATTCGGAAGGCTGCCATCAAAAAAACAGAAAACAGCAATTGTTGGTGAGGCTGTGGGGAAATTTAAACCCTTGTACACTGTTGGTAGGAATGTAAAATGGTGCTGCCACCATGGAAAGTAGTATAACAGTTCCTAAAAAAACTACAAGTATAATTGTTATATAATCCAACAATTCCACTTCTGGATCTATACCTCAAAGAATTGAGATCAAGGTCTCAAAGAGATATTTGTGTAGTCATGTTCATAACAGCTCCATTCACAATAGCCTAGAGGTCAAAGTAACCCATGTGTTCATCGACAAATGAATGGATAAACAAAATACAGTATATACATACCATAGAATATTACCCAGCATTAAAAAGAGAGAAAATTCCATGTTTCCCATGCTGCAGAACAGACAAAATGTAAGGACCTTATGCTAAGTGAAAAAAGGCAAACATAAAAAGACAAATTTTCTATGGTACCTCTTAAATGAGGTACCCAGAGTGCTCAAACTCATAGACAGAAAGTAGAATGGTGGTTTGCCAGGGGCTGGGGAGAGGAGAGAGAGGGAAGTGGTTGTTTAGAGTTTCAGTTTTTCAAGATGAAAAGAGTTCTGGAAGTGGTTGCATGATGGGATGTACTTTTAACATTAATGAACTGTACACTTAGAAATGATTAAGATGGTGAATTTTATGTTATGTGTAACTTACCACAATTCAAAAAAAAGGGTATCCTGGAAAAGTTAGGGAAATTTAATGTGCACTGGACATCATTGCTAATTTTTTTAGGTGTGACACTGGTGGTTATATAGGACAGCATCCTTTTTCTTAGGAGATGTATGCTGAAAAATGTAAGGGTGAAATGCTACTTATTTTGAAATTCATAGATGGAAGGATGGATGAATAAATAGTTACATAAAGCCAACCTGGCAAATGGAACAACTGAATTCAGATGGTGGATGTAAAGTGTTCATTGTACTATTCTCTAAACATTTTTTTAATATTTGAAAGTTTTCATAATAAAAATTTGAAAAAAAATTTAAATCATTGTATGAACACAGGTGGAGAAAATAAGACCAAACCACCATATATGCAAAAATAATGAAATGTTTCAGTATGAGTTAACTCTGGGTATGAATGCCAAAAACAACAACAAAACCAAACCATGAGCTGTATTCATAGAAACAGCATTTGTAGTGCAACCCTTTACAAGTTCTCTCTGTTAAGTCTCCATTCCACAGGGTACAAAATGAGAATGATATAATACTTAGCTTCTTTGGCTTGTGGCAAGAATGAAATGAAACAATGCAGTAAAGGGCTTGAAACAAAAGCCAATATTCAGTAAGTTCTCCATAAGTAGCTGGGAGGACTAGAAGCATGAGGGAAACGGTACGGTCCTAAGTCCACTCTGCACTGACACCATGTTTGTGCCGTGCTCTGGGAGTTCTCAGAGGATATCCCTCTGGCTTCTGGGTGATACAGTCAGGTCACTTAATAAACAGCTGAAGGATAAAGGGGCTGTTTCACCTGGAGTGGGACCGACTGGAGTGGGGAAGGCATTATGACTGTCTTCTGAGAGCTGAAAGAACAGTACTGGGAGCAAAGGGTAAAGTTTCAAGAAAAACAAATCTCATCTTAAATAAGGAAAAGCAGTCAGAGTGGTGTTAATAGAAAATTGACCATCTCAGGAACTTGTGAGCTCCCTGTCTCTGGTGGTGAGTGGGCTGTAATCAGAGGCTGGACAACCACTTAATAAAAACATTATTTGTCATGAAAAGGAGACTGGATCAGATAATCTTTATGGTCCCTTCCAACCCAGAAAGTCTAAGATAATCTTAAAATATGGCACCTTTTGTGATGACTGCCCTTGCACTGTTCACCACGTAAGAACTTATTCACTATGTAAGAATTTGTTCACCATCTAAGAACTTGTTCGTTATGCTTCAGAAGATTGGAGACTGTTGAGAATTAGGCTTGGGGTTGATTAATGATTGTGCATTGAGTCCCCTATACAGAATTTTATTGTTGTCAACAACCATTTGATCAATAAATATGAGAGATGCCCTCTCAAAAAAAAAAAAAATATGGCACCTGGAAATGAATGCCATGCTTTATTTAGATGTGAGCTAGTGAGACAAACACCTCCCTCAATATAATTACTGTTATTTAAATCTTGAAAATTTTTATATTATATGAAGAAGAGAGAAAACCAAAAAACTAAAAAATTAGCTGTATCTGTCAGCTATTAATATTATATCACCTGTGCCAAGTGTTGGATCTGTCTCATCTTTACTCATTCATTCATTTATCTTTTCAGTATGTTATATGTATTTACAGGATATATATTATTTCCTAGGTACTAAGGATACAAAAATGAGTAGACGTGTAAACAAGTGATAAAAGTAGTGAGATTAACGAGCCTCGGCAGAGCAAACAAGGACAATGATTCACTCTACCTCGGATGGCAGGAAGGCTTCCCTGAGGAAGTGACATTTGAGCTCCCTCTTGGGAGATAAATAAGGATTTTCCAGGCCTGGAAGAAGTCGAAAATCACTCAGGCAAATGGGAGCACTTATTAAAAGTCAAGACAGAAAGGGTGCCATGTTTTAGATGGATAATAACCAGGTAAGACTATGAAAAGGAACTATGAAAAGCGAAGAATATCAGGAATATGTATCATAGTTTTAAAAGGAAAGAGAGAAGTAGACAGACTGACTGACGTGGGCATCCAAATTTCCCTTTCTCTTCTTCCCACTTTTGGAGCCCCACCCCTTCCTCAACCCCATATCTCTGCATTCTTTTAAGCTGGTGACCTCATTCACACTATAAATTGCTAGGATTTTCTCTCCTCCCAGTGTTTTCTCTTTGCCTTTTTAAAGGATTTGCAGATAGAATAACCTGGAATTGGTGTCTCTTCCTGGTTGTGCATTTCAGATTTTTGACCCCTCAAACTACGCCCCACCTGCTAACTTTACCTTTCATGGGCTTGTCATGGATTTCCCATCGGGACCCTCTCTGCAAGCTTGTCCTGTGTGGATAGTCCTGGGGTTCCTCCCGTATTGCCTCTAATTAATTAGAATTCCTTTGGCCTCCATATCTTTAGCTATCAAGCAAGGCTGATGAGGGAGGGATGCAAGCAAGTGTGAAAGAGACTCAGGAAGCCTTAGCTTGACCTTATAAAAAGGAAGCTTAACCACCGCCCCCACCCCCCAATACTCTCACTGCCGTTTAATGATTTTTACTGACTCTCAGCAAAAAAAAATGCTATTCACTTTGGTCAGGAGGCTGAGTTACTATCTGCAAAGTAAGTGAAATATGGCATGCTTGGAGCCCCTTAGCTTGTGAAATTACCAAGACCCATTATTTCAGCATGGTTGTCTCCAGGCTGACTCCCAACACATGAAAAAGGACTGGTAGGATGCCTGGCTCCTGCCTTCCAGTAAACTATTTAATTTGTTTGACACCTCTTACTGGTAAAAGCTCAGGTGAAAAGATACTGACGCTGGATGAGGGCTGAGATCTCTAAATATGTTGAAAATGTTATCTGTTCTTTCTCAAATATGCCTCTCCCATTTGGGTATTTGCTTTATGATAGCCTTTTACCTTGGCAGCCGCTGAGTCTCTGTGCCTTGTATTTCAAAACTGATAAGGAAAGGCAAGATCTCCCCACATGGCTTGCTTGGAGCACCTGGGGAAGAGAAGCCGTATGTGAGTTGGGCTCCGTGGCCTGACAGTCGGTGCTCATCCACCGCCCCCTTGTTTTGCCGGCCTTGCTCATCTACAGAGCAGAAAGTAATGGAAGGGGAAACTAAATGGGCTTCCTCTGAGGGACTCAAGCACGCAATCCCTCTAGTGATCTCCTTATCTGCCGACTTGGCAAATTCTTACAACATATGATCAATGAAGGGCTTTTTTTGATGTTTCTGCATGTTCTCGATTTACTGCCCTGCTGCTGGAATATGATGAGATGCTCTTATCTGGAGCCCCTTCAGAGCTTTGCAAAGTCTGCACATTTTTAAATAAACAGCTAGCTAGTCCCAGAATGTGGCTTCTTTGGGGGCGAAAGCAACATTTGCATAAAGCAGCAAAGTAGATGCCAGACCCAAGTGATCTACTGCCCCTAATCTGGCTCTGCATCCCTCCTCTATCCTCTTCCTGTCTCCCCCCAAGACTCCCCATCATGTTAATTCTACCATCAGGACCCCTCTAAGGCTCCCAGGACCTGGGCTGAGTTATGAGATGGGAAACTGATTATGGTCTCCAGGTTTCTGCCTTCCATCTGCCTTATGCCTGGCTCTACAGACCAGTGCGGGGAGGCTCACAGTTGGAAGGGGTTGGAGATTTGGACTTTTGATCTGCTTATTCTTCAAACTCTTCAAAGCTTTAATCTGTATGTCTACCATGACTGGGATCTCCAACGAGGTTTCAGGTGGGGGGAGGCGGAGGGAGATGTGGAGGGAGACTGATCCATATTAGAAGAGGTCCAACGAGGTTTCAGGTGGGGGGAGGCGGAGGGAGATGTGGAGGGAGACTGATCCATATTAGAAGAGGCACCTGGGCAACGCCATGGTCTCTAACTACAGGACTGAAAGCACCCGCTTCCTATCCATCCCTTTATCAGGACTCTCATTACTTGGGAAGTCATAGCACCCGCATGCCAACTGTAAAAACTTGGGAAGATGTGTTCTCTTTGAGAACACATCCAAGTTCATGCTAGTAGCCCCCTTCCCATTTTCCCCAGGCTTGCTGTAATATACCAAATCTGAACCCTTCAGCTTCAAAATCAGTCACGTTCAAATTGTCCAAGTAGAAGACCCCTAAAGCCAAATCTCCCATCATGACCAAACTCTGGACCATTAGAAGTTATCACAGAATCTGCAAGTCAACTATATCAGACTTGGACTGTACTCACAAGAATTCTCCATCACAGAGAGAGATATTCTCTAGCTGAACCTGGTGATCTTGGGTTTTGGGGAAGTCTGCTTGATGTCTCTTCTCTAAAAGGAAAAAGACGGTGACCTCAGAGCCTGAACAATGGCCAGGTAGTCTGATAGCTAGGGGTGTGGTTGGGGGTAGGATGAGGTGGAAGAGAGGCCATCATCCTAAATGTATTGCGTATTCTTAATATGTGGACTTATACATAAATTCTTGAGGGCCAGAGGCAGAAAAGAAAAATGCTGTGCTACTTTTAAGATATGTGATCTGGAGTACATTATTTATTTTCTTTGATCCTCAGTCTCCTCACATGTGAGAATAGTATCACACTAACCACCCAGACATGTCATGAGAAGTGAGGGCTAATAGCAAAGTGCTATATAAATGTCAATAACAACAACACTGCTAACAAAAATAACAAGAGCTTCCACCAAGACTGGAGGTCAGGGGTGAGCGCTGTGAAGGATGTGGAGTCACCTGGCCAGCGATAAGGAGGGGGAGTGGAACTGAGGTAGCTGCCTTCCCCCAGGTCACCTGCACTTCCGTCCCTTGAGATAAGCAGGCCTTTCCTTCTCACCTGTCCACATTGTTTCTCGATTCTAATGCTCCTTTTCCTTCTTACAAATTACACAGATTCTGCTCAACAAATGTTTGTTCCCCACAGATGGCTAACAGTCTGGCAGCCCTCTTCCAGAGCTTGGGGATTTGCATGGATTATGGTATCAGTGACTGATGCAGCCCTAGAGGTCAAGTAGATGGACACAGTTTGCAAGAGATAAAGGACTCCTCTCATTAGTCACCAGCCACCAGCCTGACCCATTGCCATTTCCTACCCGAGCTAGCCCATCTGTATGAACAGAAATATAGTGTCCAGATCAAGGGACATGATATTCCCACTCAGAATGGACCCAATCACATTTTATAGTTTCTGTTCAGTTCTAGGCACTGCATTTTATGGAAAATACTAACTAAAGAAAGAAGAGCAGAAAGGAAAAAGATCTGGGAATCATGTCTTAGAAACAAATGAAGGAATCAGGAATGTGTATCACTCTGGAGAAGGAAAGACAGGATACACATGACAGCTGTCTTCAAAAATTTGGAGGGGCAGCAAATGGAAAAGGAATCAAGTCAATCAGTTGGTACTAGAAGGCAACAAAGAAGTAAGTTCAGTGGGTGCAAAGGCCTATTACTCATCAAGAACTTCCTATCATTTAAAGCAGTCCATTATTATGGGAATATTTCTTGTAAATTGTGATCTTCCCACTGCTAGAGGTGTCCAAGCCCAGCACATTGTAGTAAAGATTGAGAGTATAAAGGATAAAGTCTTTATATTCCTCCCATTTCCAAGCTTTTAGCTATTCTTTTGCTTTGAGATCCACCCGCCCCCCATACCCCACTGCCCACTGCCTCATTCTCTAAGTCTGTCTCAGGGGGGCACTAGTAAGGTTGAGAAAAGCAAGAAATTCCCAGCAGTTTTCAGCTTCAGCATTCATGTCTTGGAAATTCATTCACCTGAAGGAGAAATACAAGGTCTTGGGCTATGTTCCAGGGGCTCATGGGGAAATAAAGAAGGGAACAGAACAGAGTTTAGCGATGCGAATTGCTCAGCTCTCTCTGTGAGCTGAGAAGCAGCTAGATGTTCATCAAAATTTCCAAAGGCAATGTTGATCTGAATGCTGGGTTAGTATCTCATTTGGAGGCAGGAATTTCTCTCTCTATCTGCCAAATGTCAGGAAAAAAACAACTCTCCCAGTCGCTGGAAGCAGGTTTACAAATAAGTTACTTCTCCTCTGTCTCCATTCCCTTAACAAAACTCCTCAATTAGGCTTGCAGGGTTTTGTGTGTGTGCGTGTGTGTGTTTGTGTGCGCGCATATGTGTGTGTATATGTTTTGGGAGGAGGGAGAAGTCTTTTCTCTCTAGGCACACCTACTATGCAAAAGACCTATTCAGGTCCTGTTAGCTTTTCTTTCTCCCCTCTCAAGCAAGAGCTTCAGACCTTGCTGGAGCGTGGACCTTGTGACTTGGGAAACCGTTCCTAGTTCTAGGCTTAAATGGGAAGGGGCTCTAGGGGTACAGAGGCCAACCCTCTGTGGCTGCAGGAAACTGCATCTTGAACGCTGCCTCAATTGAAAGGAGAGGTTTGAAGGGGACTCCTCCAGGCTTCACTGACCTGAGAGAAGAATTTGAGTTATGTCTCAGCAACTGAGCAAACATTTACACTTGTCACCAAAAATAAATTGAAAACTAAACTTAAAAGATGTGGGGAGGGAAGAAGACAGGAGGAATAAGCAGGTCTTTTCTTGTTTTCCTAGGGAGGAATCTGACATTGGGAGCAACTCAGCACCTGGCCAGTGCAGAAGACTTAAGTAAGAGCAAGAGTTTTGCGTGGTGGTGAAATTAACTCCAAAGCTAGGATCCTGGTTTGTTTTGTTCTATTTTTTTCAGAGATGTGTGTATAAGAAAGTTGGAAGAAGAGGAAGAAAAAAGCAAAATTTACTGACTTTTTGCAGTTTCCCATATCCCTTTGACTTATAAAGAATAAAGAGACGGATAGCAGACCCACATCTATTGCAGATAAGCCCCTCTTCTTATTCAAAAGAAGGAGTTTTTTTAAGTGATTTTTCTTTAGTGAAATAGAGGGAGTTTTTCATAAATGGAAGATTTTGGAAGACATTCAGATTGTTTTTGGTAGATTTATTTAACATACATTTGAAAGTTTGGTTTTTTGTAATTTTTTTTTCAGAATAGGCGGGGAAGTTGAAGAACTCAAATTTAGGATTGGTATTAAGGCACTAACTGGATGTTATTTTTCTTTCACTTTTGTATCTGTCCGTTTGTTCTTCATTACTAAATTTTAAGGATAAACACAAGCTCTTTTTCTTTTTCCTAATCAAGGCAGGAAGCTCAGGTAAAGCCTACTAAATTCTGGGTCCAAACACCCCAATGCAAACTAGGAAGATCTTTGGTATTTTGTGAAGAAAATGTGGATTAGTCATATTTGGGATTAATTCTTTTGTTTGTCTTAATTTTGGCTTCCTCTCTGAGAGCTTAGCCACACACCACTGAACACGGGGAGCTGACCAATCTCTTACCTCCTTCCTTTTCATTTCCATCCTGGTAATTCTGTAGAAATAGATGAGACTAAGGGATTGTTGGCAAAAGGTCTCCTTCCTTTTCTCCTCTATGCTGAATAGTCTCCCATTTTCAATTCACACTACTCAGAAGCTTCGTTTTGCACCACTTACAGTCAAAATATAAACTCCAAAGAGTGGAAGGAAAAGAGAACCTTTCCGTGCAGGTAAAAAAACATCTCCTGCCCGCTTTCTCTAGCCATTGCAGCCATGTCTACAAAGCTGTGTACAAGGTCAATTTGTTTTCTGACTGGGGACACAAGTAACAATGCTTGTTTATGCTTGTTATAGATAGGTCTGTGAATGTGTGAAGGAGGCCAGTGTGTCAGCGAGAATGTGTCAAGGTGTGGATTTCAATGGGGCTTGAAAAATTGGCAGTGTAGGTGGGAGCCTGCAGGCACACAGACCCTTTCAAAGGCATCTTTGCAGCTCTCCATTTCCAAAACACCCAGATTACTGAATTTGAATTGCTGAATAGAGAACCCCTGCCAGATTTGGTACTTGCCCCACCCTACCCAACCCCGTGCATCCTTCCTGCCTCCCTCTCTTTCTAGCTCCAGCTCCATGGGTAGGGTCTCTTCCGCAAAGCTCCGAAAGTTTGAAAATTGAGTTCTGGAAAATGACTAAGCATAATTAAGTGAGAAAGAGGGTAACTGGAGGCAGTGGGGAGGAGAAAAGAAGTTCAGGGCTGGAGAAGAACATGGGATTGCTCTTCCCACTCCGTGCCAGCCTGTGTTTTCTTACATATACCCACAAGGCTTTTCCCCTGCGCAGCTTGTTGTCCAGATTTTGCCTCTTCAGACTCCCCCTCCAAAAAACGACATCACTAGGCGGGTCTGAAATGGGGAATCAGAGAACCCTGGCCAAAACTGTTAGAGCCCTGCCCAGGATGTGCGAACCTTTGCATTTCCTCAGATTGCGCCTAGGAGCTCCCTCCCCTAACTTCATTCTTCCGAGGGGGCCCTGATGTAGAAACCTAACCCCCCGGTGGAGCAGGGGGTGGCAGGTGACTTCTCCTTTTCCTTGACAGTTTGCCTTTGCCTTTTCCTGACTTGCCAGGTTCCTATTTCTGTGATCAAGACCCATGTTTGTAGTTCTGGGTAGGAGTAAACAGGATGTCATCAATTCCCAAAAGCATACAATGATGATAACTGACCACGCCAGGCTCTGTGACCTTCTCAAGAGCTCTGGGAAACTCCCAACAGGTGGCCATCCTTGCCCTGGAGCTCCATGAAGCATTGAGCATAGTGCTTCCCCTCGCTGTCCCCTTTCAGACCCAAACATACCGATGCACTGCCCTGTGCGAATTCACTTCATTGGCCCTAGAAGGGGAAGACATCCCAGACATTTTTAGAAAAAAGGAAATGTTGATCCGTTGGCGTATAAGGGACACTAAAGTGTGTGGGGGTGACTTGGGAGATGGAGAGGGGAAAGGAAGTCTTATCCGGGATGGGAGCCTTGCCCGGAACCCCACGCAGGACGGCTTCTCTTATCCCTTCCCTACCAACATTTCTACCAATCTAAAGAGCCAAGTGGGCCTTCAACGACCCTGTACTTCCAAAGTTGAATCTTTTCTTGAGTTTATATTTGCTAAAGTAAAGGAAGCCCAAAAGGAAGCATGTGAATGAGCCCTGGGAGCAGACTCACCCTGACACTATAAAATGAACTCTGTCATTTGCTGGAGATAGATACCTTTAATGAACAAAAGGTAGGGGAAGAAAATGCCTCTCAAGTCCCCTTCCATCACTAAACCTTACTTTCAGAACCTTCATATGTTAATGTATTGATTATGACAATACTTTTGGACTAATCAAACAGCTGGAACTGACATACTTTCAGAGCAGCATTCTGGAGTGCCTGCCTTCTACATTCAATTATTCAACAAATGTTTGCTGAGCATCTGCTATGTGCTAGGCATTGTTCAAGGCACTAGAACAGGAGCAATGAACAAAACGCACAAAAATCTCAGCCATCATGGGACTTACATTCTAGAATGTTAGGAGGTGAGAGACTGCTTTCATATATGGTTGCTGGGAACAGGCGTGTCACTTCTTTATTGTATTAGCTCTTTTAGCATCTTTGGAAAAAGAGGCCAAACTATTACAAGCTTACCAAATTTCTCTACCATTACACATAGTCTATAACACTAATAACATGCAGATACATGGCCCTTTGAAGTTCTGGATCATCTTGCCAACCCAACGATTCCATTTTAGCCAATCTCCATGCACCCCTTCCTCAAAGGACAACCTTCTGCTGAGTCATCTCTCTTCTGGGAGGCCCAGGCTGCTGGTCCAGCAAGAGTGGAGAGACCAGGGCATGACCCCACGACCGAGGCCCTTCCCCTGCCCTTCTGGCCTCTGCAATCCCCTGGACAGGCGGCTCAACCAGGGCTGGGGGTGGGGGGCTGCAAGCCATTTTAGGGCTGAACTCTCCATGAACCAGGAAGGGAAGTGGGTGGGGGCAGCAGAACAGTCAGCGGGAGCAGGCTGGGGAGGCCAGGCTTCTGGGCAAACTTCTCTGGCTGAGTAAATACTGCGCTGCCACATCTCTAAGGTGGGGGTTGAAATAGAGCTGTCAGGCCATAGTAAACTGAAGAGAGCTTCAGGCATCTGAGGAGCAAAGGGCGCATGCTTTGTGGGGCTCCCTCCCTCCTAGGTTCCCCTCCAGGCAGAAAGGGCTACAGGGCTTAGAATAGTTTGGACCCAGGCCAGTGGTCTTGAGCACTTGGAGGAAATGGAGTGGCAGTGTGGGCAGAAAGAGTGATTTTAATTAGCTCTAACTAGGCCAGTAGGCTATATTCAACAGGATGCTTCCCCCACTCCACCCTCCCACCCTCCTATTCTCCACTAAATTTAACATTCTTTCCTACTTATGTCTTCCTCTATCCTCAGATGAAAGGATGAGTCAAGCTGCGCTGGGTTAATTCAATTTATATTAAAGTCTGGGAAAGCAGGCCCAGAGAGGTTGAGTGATTTACCCAAGGCACACAGGAGTCCCTTGATAGAGTAAACTCAGGTCTCCTGACTTCTTACAGAATTCTTTCTTCTCTCAAGTATCTGATCCATTTATTTCCCAGTGATGAAAACCACAGTGGACAAGGGCCAGGAGGTCCATCTTTTTTGAGCTGAAGCCTACAGCTGCTTCAGCCTCTCTATTCTCCTAGGAATGGACATGAAATATTTTGCATCTCCAACTCCTATTCCTCCACCAAGGACTCACTCAGATTATATAAAGGATTTAGAGAGCCAGGGAAAGAGCAAAAGCTGAAGCATCTGGAATACTGTGGTTGAGTCATGCAAAGGAGGTCATTCAAGGAAATCCTTAGAGCCAGGACTGAACCATGAGAAAGCCTGGTACAACTGCAGGGGGTGCCAGTCCTGGCCTACTATGTGAGAACGTGCTCCCAGAGCTATGCAATGAGGCTGTCCTGCCAAGAGCATGTCTCATGATACTGTATCAGTATTTTGTGGGACTATCCTGAACCCATTTGTTCATAATTATTTTATTCCCCAGCAGCAAGTCCCATGGTTATGGGACAAAGTGGGTCTGAGGGTGCAGTGCAGGAAGACCAAGAGTGGAGGATATCTGCTTCTGCTTCCATCCTGCCAAGACTAAGAAAGTAAGAAACATGTCTTCTATGAGTTTAAAAACAGAAATCTCTACTGAGCACTGCCAGCAGTGTTCTAAGCAGTCTTATAGATCTCATTTATTCTTCAACAACCTCCACATTCTATCTGAAGAAATGGAAACACAGGGAAGTTGAATGCGTGGCATAAGCTTACCCAGCTAATAAGATGGAGACCACATTGGAAAGTAAGTTATACTTCAGAACCCTTGCCCTCCACCACTCTAAGGCAGGAGCTCAGAGGAAGGGGTACAGGAGGCCCAGAAAACTCTCTCTCCTACGGGTGAGTCGGCTGAGACCTGAAGGAAAGTAAGGGCTCTCAACCAGACACACTCACCATGTTCTTAGCTGTGAAGCAGGGAACCCCTTCTCCCCGTCCTTAGCCCCATAACCTGTCTCAGGTCCCATACACTTGTCATGAATCAAACAAGATACAAGTGTCAGAAGTGAGTCTGTGTACATCCCAAAGGGTCAACATGTGCCCTGGAATAGACTAGGGACTATAGAAATGGGAGAGGATATGCACCTTTTAATAATGAGAAGCATTACTATGGCTCACATCTATTCATTAGGGACTGTTCGAAGCATTTTACACAGTTTAACTTATTTAATCCCAACATCAAACCTATGAAATCGGTACTATCATGATCTTGATTTTACTATCTAGTGAAACTGTTCATAGGAAATTAGACAATTTACCTAAAGCCACAGGGCCTTGAAAAGCAAGGTTCCAAGGGTTTGAACTCAGGACTCCTGGGCAGCTCCCCAACTCCTTGGCCTTCCTCTTGGGTTCATCTGGATCTCTCTCATCTCAGTCATCCAGAGATGCCCCCAGCCTCCCCAACTATACCTTCTTCTGCTCCCCAGTCCACCAGCTCTCTTTCAGCAGCCCAGTGGTATTGGTGCAAGGAATGTTAATAACAAAGAAACTAACTTAAAACTAAGAGGAACTTCAGGGTTTTCTAAATCTCTTTTTCTTGTCTCTCTTGTCCAGGAGATCAAAGGGCCTCACATTGGGAGAACAAATGCCAAAGAAAAAGGCAAATGAAAGAGGAAAAGTTCACACTTCTGGCTGAGAAACAGATGGTGAAGAGGGCTGGGAGGAGTGCAGGTCAACTGCCCCCCAGACAGTGGGGGAGGGCCTGAGACTCTCCTCAGGAACTTTAACAAGTTTCAACCAGTGCAGAGAATTTTCCCTCCCGGAAGAATCAAGGGGGGGAAAACCCTCTTAGAATTTTTATCAAGGGGGGGAAAACCCTCTTAGAATTTTTATCAAGGGGGGGAAAACCCTCTTAGAATTTTTATTTTCCAAACAGGAGTTTTGTTTTTTGTTTTTGTTTTGAGATCTAGTAAAGGGAGGTGTAGGACTGGAAGGCTTTCAAATTTTGCAGAAAATGCACTTTCAGATCTTCTGATAAAGACAATTCCCCTCACCCCCTCAGGGGCTGTGCAACACCTGGGTATCTTAGAGACATGGAGGAGTCTATGAGTGAAGCAGTTTGGCATCTATTTTGGAAAGTTTAAAAATGAAGACCATCAACTTAATTCAAATGCAGCAAAATGTGTTTTTGTTTTACTATCCTCTTCTTTGTCATTTATGATAGGAAAATACACAATGATCTTTTCTTTCTACAAATAAATGTCTTCCATGTTGATCAGTCTGAGGCCTCGGATTCAAAATGGGATTTTAGGTGAGAGCAAGCAAAGTGGGAATGGGATCAAGATCTCTGATTCTACAGAGCTGGAAGGCTCAGGTTTATTGTAGATTATTTTGAGCCTGCCCCTCTGTTAGAAAGGATTATTTGCCCCTCACCGTTCCCTGGGGGAATCTGAGGGATCCTTCTGCTATGGCCAAAATCAAATGGGCTTCCCCTTTCTTCCTGCCCCCTCCGTCCTGCTTCCCCCAGAACCTGTCTGCCCCAGTCCGAGACTCAGCTCCACCATCCTTGTGGTCCTGCTCTAACCACTGCTCCTTCTTCCTCCCATTTTCCTGCCCACTGGTCCAGAGGCTGGAAGATCCGCAAATACCCTGCCCAGAAGGCTTTCCCAGCTTAGACTTCCCCAGCTCCAAGCAAGGGGAGTTTCATTTCCACAGACACTTGCTCTATCCCCTCTGTCAAGGTGACCTCTTTGGGGAAGCCACCCTTGCTGGCAATTTCAATTAAATGCAAAAAAAAAAAAAGCAGTTAATAGATTTTTTAAAGACCAAGTGCAAGACAGCAGCCTCTGGGAAATCGAGGCTTCCTTTTACCACACACTTCCCTTCCTCTCCAGCTGGGCTGTGCAATTATTGATAACATTGTCTCTCCTATAATGGCACCATTTTCATTAGGAAGCAAATGCTCAGTGTTTGTTACGTACACTTCTAGCTCTTTTTGCCTCCTCTCTTCCTTTGAAGGGTCAAAACTTAAATAGATGGGATGGATAAGACCCTCCACTTGGTCCCGCTGCCCCGCCCTGAGCTGCCCTGGCTCCAGGGCATTTGGACTCCCCGATAACCGGAATCAGTAAGCCGGGCCGAGAGCCCGCAGGCCCGTGTCATCTGGACAGCACTGCGGGGCGAGTGAGCGATGGCGGTTTGTTTGCCCGTCGCAGAGCTTCCTGAGCCCTGGCCCCCTGCCTCCGCTGACCAAAGGTTTGACAGTGGGACCGGCCAGGAGACAATAGCTGCCCCCGCGGGCGCGCTGTCGCCTTGTTTGGAAAGCCTAGAGGCGCTTCGAGGTAAAAAGGTCAGCGCGGGATGAGGATTCACCTCGGCCTCCTCCCCTGCCCAGGCCTCCCCCCGGTCTCCCAGCCTGCCCTCCTGCTCGGGCCATTTTCCCCTTCCCCCCGCAGCCCTGCTCCACCCCGCTCACCCTCTCGACGCCCCTCCTGCCCGCCGTCCAGAGCCGGAGAACCAAGGCGTTCACCTTGAGCCCGGGGGATGGCCTTTTGGAGGCAGGCCGGCTGCGGCGGGAGTCCCCCAGCCACTCTGACTTCCGACGTGCTGACCTCCGCGTTGCGGGGAAGGGCGCTGGGTTGCGGGCGGGAGTGGGCGGCGGTAACCTGTGTGCCCATCTGGATTTTGTCAGCGACTCATCCTCTGACTTTCTCTGAGCAAGAACTGGCGAGGAAGGGGAACGATCCACATCCTTCCCCAACCCGCTTCTCTCCTTCAGCAAATATTTACTGAGAGCCCACTCCTTGCCAGTCCTTGCTCTGGGCGTGGAGGAGGCAGTTGTGGAAAGGTTAGAAGGTCCGTTGCCTTCCCCACTTCACCCTCTTTTTACACCCTTTTCTGTTCTTTCCAAACAGATCTTTCTCTCCTTTCCTACCTTCCTCTCAGCGCTCTCCCTGAACTGTTTCCTCCCCACCATCTTTTTCCTCCACCCCCCTCATTCCTCCAATGACTAGAGAACTCACTGCTGTCAGACCTGGAGGCTGAGGTACAGTTCTGCTTCAGACCCATCCAGTAAGCCTTTCTCTTTATCCAGCTCAGCTCTTCCCAGTCCAACCAGCCTTTGCCAGCTCTTTCCCCGCGCTCCCCAGGGCTCATGGAACATGAGGCCTCCTCTACCCTGAGGTGGAAGAGCAGACAGGCGGGAAGAGGGGAAAACACAGACTTTATTGAGGTAGTTGGAGGTACAGAAAGAACCCAGCTTGATCGGGGCTCGGGTTTCCAGAAACTCGGGTGGTGCCTCTACTGTTTCCAAAGCTCAGAGAAATGCTTGCTGCTACTGGGAGCTCTCGCTGCACCTGGGCCTCCCTGGGCTGCCCCTGGGGCAGAGGTGGAGATGGGAGGAGGGTCCTGGGTTCTCCAGGAGGCAATAAATAGGGGGAAAACTAGTGGGGGCGTGCCTGCGCCTTCCTGGTAGAGGCGGGGGTGGGGGTGGACAGGCTTCGCACAAAATTCCAGAAGTCTCCGGAGTACCAAGTTCCATAACACTTTGGTGGCTTAAAGATGAGGTCACTGGTAGGGAGAAGGCAGGTCTCAGAAAACAGCCTCCGGAGGCTGCGTTAGTGCAATATAAATGTGTGGGGAGGGTGTTAATAGGGTTGGGGGGGGTGTTTTTGGTCTGTCACAAGGCAACTGGTGCTGTTATAAGGTCTGGGTGACTGGAGAGATTAAGCACTGCTAATATATCTACACATGAACATCTCCCACACTAAAAAGCATCAAGGCCTTCTCCGGCCTGAGCCTAGGAGGGGGCGTTAAATTAGGGATGCATGAGGAGAGTCCTCAAAGCTCAAAGGCACTGAACTGGACCCACTGAAGTTGGGAAGGGAAAGGATGATCCAGGAGGGCGAGGCTTCTTCCCACCCCTCCCACACGCTGATCCCCAGGTCAAAGATGGAGGGAAACCCTGCCCTCCAGATTTGACAGGTTCCACGTCGGTGGTGCTTCTGGTCCTGTAGGGTCCCCAGCCACCAGCACCCCACCCAGACTGAAGGAAAGTGTTTCCCCACTCTCCCTGTAGACAGCTCTAAACTAGCGCCCCCAGCCTTGGCAAGGATGGCCACAGCAGTAGAGCCGAGGCCTGGGGGGTTAGGGAGAGCAGAGGAGGGGGTGGGCTGCAGCGGCTGGGGGGTTTAGTTCAGGAGGTGACTGAGCTGGGTGAGGCCTCTGGGGAGGTGCACGTCGACTGGTCGGAGGTGTCTCCAGTCGCCTCCTTGGGACAGCCTGGAGGCGCTGGGGGTACCCTGCCTCCCTCCCGCTCACGCTTCTTCTGCTTCATGCGCCGGTTCTGGAACCAAATCTTGACCTGTGTCTCATTGAGCTCCAGGGTGGCAGCAATCTCCACCCTCCGGGCCCGGCTCAGGTACTTGTTGAAGTGGAACTCCTTCTCCAGCTCGGTCAGCTGCCGCGTGGTGAAATTGGTACGGAGGCCACCGGATGTGCCCAGGCCCAGCTCCGAGACCTTCACTAGGGGCAGGGCGGGAAAAGGGCCATGTCAGTTCTGTCACCTTTTTCTCTTTCTCCTTCCCCTCCCTCCTCCCGGGCCAGCCTTGCACCCCTATTTGCCATTCTTTCCAACATCAACTCTCAAAGTTCCCATGGATCACCAGGCACCCCCCAAGGTGATCTCCAAATCCAGAGCAGCCTACTCCACACTTCCATCCTCCTCTCCCTATGTATTCCAGGGCCTGGGCCAGTGCAGGGGGATTGGGAGCATACAGATCAGGAAGTTGGGGGGGGTGAAAGTTTACCCTTAATAGTAACCAGATATTCAGTGGGTAGGGAGACCCCATTTGGCCTGGGACGAATGGAGTACTCTTACCTGACTCTACCAGGGAGGCTCAGAGAGGGGAACTCAGCCCAGGCCCAGAACACCTCGGTACAGAAGCAGCAAAGTAGCTTTGGGTCCCAGAGATGGGGTGGCCACGCCTGAGCCCTACCTGTCTTGGGTGGGTTCCTCTTAACCTTCATCCAGTCAAAGGTCCGGGCTGTGGGCGTGCTGGGTTCAGACGGGCAGGGAGATTCCTTTTCCTCTGAGAGGAGATCCGCATAAGCCGGTGCAAAGCTCGCTGTCTGCTCATTCCCATAAGGGGACTGCGGCGGAGCGTATGGCCCAGGTCCTTCTCCACCAGTTCCATAGCCGTCGGACAAGCCGCCTAGCTGGGCCCCATAGCTCAAAGGATGAAAATAGCCTCCATCTCCTTCTGGTTGGCCCAGAGGGTAGTACTGAGAAGGCCCATAGCTGGGGCTGCAGGCAGCCGGGGCATAGCCAGAGGTGGCGGAGCTGGGGAAAGGCACCCCGAGCCCCGAAGGTGGCTGCTGGGGGGGATAGCCTGAGTTCTGCTGGAGCACGGGGCTGGGCAGCCCCCCACCATAGCGGGTCTCAACTGCGTAGCTGTCAACAGCCGGAGCAGAGCTGGGGGGGAAGGAGGTGGGGGCGCTGGGGGCGCTGTAGGCGCTGGGTCCCCGGTTACAGAGTGGGTACTCTAAGAAGGAGTTCATCCTATTATAGTCCATGCGTGGAGGCCGCAGGAGGGTCGGCCCGTTTGGGGGAGACACCCTCTTGCCCTACAACCTTTTGGCAGTATGTCACAGCGCTGAAGCTTGCATCCATGGCCTGGCCCAGCTCGTCGGGGGCCAGGGCTCCCCCAGGAAGAGGGTAGGGAGTGGGGGGTGGGGGGCACATGTGATCTCTCCCAGGCCAATGGGAGCAGTGGGCCAGAGTTTGGCAGCCCCAGCGCCCATCCATCACCCCCCAAGCATTAGCATGACAAAGACACTTCAATCACCCACAGCCCATCCATCTGAGAGTGACGTGGAAGCGTCAAAAACATCTTTCTTCAAAGACTTTTGGAAAGAAGGGACCAGAGGGAGAGGGGGGAAAGTTAGAGGAATATTCAAGACTTTCCTCATCTCCCAACCCCCATGGCCTTCAATAGGCTCCTGGGTTATTAGATTTGGACAAATTCAACCCAGCTGCCCCTCACTCTTCGCCCAAAGGAGCCTTCCCCCCAAGGCTGGAGACGGGAGGTGGGAACTCCAGTCTCCTTACTCTGCCCAGGACTCCCATTCCAAGTTTCTTTCTCCCAATTCGTCTTGGGGTGATGGGCTGGGACAGCTGGGTGAAGTATGTTATCCTGGGCCAAATGGATGACTGTGGAGGAGGTGTGAAACATCTAAGGGCTTGAGGCAGGGTCTGGAATCTAGAGGAGAATCATTAAGTGATGGGTGGGAAACTGGCATTCAGGGACCAAGACAGGACGACAGAAATGTGGAGAAGAGGATGAGAAACGCCCCGTTCGTCCCTCCATCTCTCCACATAAACGCTCCCTCCTCGTTCACACGTCCATTTCTCTCCCTCAGCCTCACTTTGTATTCTTTCTGTCTCAATCCATCTCTCCCTTCGTCCATCTCTCTCCATATTTATATTCATTCCCCGCCCATCCATCACCTCGTCTCTCTGGATGGATTTATCCTCTCTCTGGCCACCCGCAGCTGCAGCCTGCTTGCTGGCTCAGGCCCAGGTAACTCCCCGCGTCTCTCCAGAGAGCCGCAGTGGGCACAGAGCTAGGCGAAGGGGAGGGGGGTTAGGGCCTCTTTCCGAAGCGTTTAAAACTAACGGATTCTGCCTTCTTCTAGAATCCACCCTTCTCTCACCACCCGCCTCTCTTTCCCCCACCCCCAAAACACCCAAGCCTCAAATTCAAAAAATCAGTGCCAATTCCATCTTAAAGATTACTCAAAATTTCCATGAACTTTCTAGACTAGATCAAGGGAGTTTGCTCAGGGAATGAGAAAATCAGTGTGGAGGTCCTGGGGCCCAGGAGCACAGTCTCACCCTTTCTGCTGTGTGTCTCTTGGGCTAGGGTTGGGGGAGGGGAAGGGAATAGGAAGTGCTGCCTTCACTCTTCAGACTGGGATGGGACTGGAAGAGAAGCTTTTAGGTGGACCCCATGGATTCTCCTCCTCCAGACACTGAGGACAAGAGCTTGGTGCAATCCAACACCCACACTCATTTGTAACCTGTCAGGGTGTCTGACTGCCCAGAGGCCTGGGGCCGGGGCTAGGGCAAGTCCAGGAGGGCGAGAGTTCAGGGAGGGACCTTTGTAAACAGTTGAGCTCAGGAGGGGAAGGGAAGCAGATGGGACTGGTCAGAGAGGACCCCAGAAACTTCTCAGGTTTCTCCACCCCAAAGAGGGCAGGGCAAGTACTCATCCCTCTGCAGGAACCCCAAAGTTGTCTCTCTGACTCTGTGTCTCTCCATCTTTCTGTTTCCCGTTGCCCTTCATTTTGCCTGTCCCTAATAGTCACCTCTCCTGCTTTCTGTCTTCATCACCAGAATCTCACTGCCTCTCTCTGCTCTTAATAACTGTGAGCCTCACTTAGGCCACAACTATGAAAGAGCTCAAAGCATTTCACAGGACCCCGGCCCCTCTCCCTCCTCACATGTAGCCTGCTTCAGACCAGGACAAGTTGGGGGGAGGGGGACTAGCTGGTAACCTCTTAAAGAGAGATACAATGGGGGAGGGTGAGAGAATGTTCACTGCCAAAGGGAGGAGGGCAGACAAAGGGAAGGAGAATGGAGATGGGGGCAGGGGAGGCCGAAGAGGGATTGAAGAGCAAAGGCGCATTGAGGTAAGAGCAAGTGTGTTTCTTTCTATCCTCCTTTAGGTTTGTAGATGCTCCCAATTTTTCCCTACCACTTTAAGATGCTCTCCACAGAGGCCCTTTGGAGAAGAACTGTGTAGGGAGCTAGGGTTTCTCTTCTGACCCTAAATATGAGCTAGGCCTACATCTGACTTGGCCATCCAGCTCCTGAAAAACTGGAGACTTCTTCACTATACACCTTTCCCTCAACCCAGGGAGCACCTACTCACCTCATTCCTTGCCCTCTTAAATAAGGGGATACTTTGACGTCTAAAGGAGGAAGTAAAACCCACATCAGTGTAATAGAAGAACAGAAGTCTGTCTGGGAGTTGGGGAAATGCAGTACCCCGGGGAACAGCTGAAGTCACCAGTCTACCCTTAGCAGCATGAGAAGAAAAGGGCAGGCAGAGCGCCCTGAGCTGTATTGTCAGTTGCAGCGACTGCTTTGGCCTCAGCTCCCCGTGTTTACTATCATCCCAACTCACCACTGTTGTCTCCCTCCCTTCCCTTGTTATAACAGAAAGATTAAACCTTCCCAAAATTTCTGCTGGCCCTCCCAGCTCCAGCAGAAAGGACTGGGAGAAAAAGCATCTTGGCTTCCTAGGTCCCCAAGTCTCTTCCTCCTCAGAGGCTTCACCGGCCTCTGGCCTGAAGAGAAAGTCTATGGAGCCTGGATTCCTTGCTAAAACCACAGCTGAGGGCAAAACAAAACAAATAAGGAGATATGATCCACATCCAGAATAACCCTTGGGCTTTAGGATTTTCTAGTTGCCCAAAATTTAAATTCACCAGAGAGGGGCTGGGTGGACACAACACCTAAGTGAAAACAAGTTTATTTCCTCTTTTCTATAATCTGCTTAGACATAGAGGAGAGCAAGGAGAAGGTAGGCATGTAAAGAACTGAAATTATCTTTGAGGGGTGCTAGTCCTTATCACACAGAATACAGGCAGGGAACCATTCTAATCAGAATGGGGATATGTTTTAGAAGTTTGCACCTGATTCTGGCATTTTCTGTGGAGGAAACTGCTTTAGCTTGGGGTTCCGAATACTTCTTTCATTAGGCTCTTAAGTGTCTCTCTACCTGCTCTCCCCAGCCCAGATTTTGGAGATGAAGCCCAAGATTAAAGATTGGAACTAAGAATTCAAAGGATTTTCAGGGTCATAATTTTTTTTCTCTACAAGGGATGGTTTCTTGCTGTTTGTAGGGAGGATGGAATCGGAATTCAATGCTGTTCCTTTTAATGCAACCTAATTAAACTGTCACAAATCTGGTTGAGAACCATAAACTTTGGGAAGTGCAAATTGTAGTGGGAAGTCTGCTGGCTTTGGTGCCAGAATTCTTGGGTTCAAATCCTTGCTTGGCCATTTCTTAGCATAATGACCCTGGACAAGTTTTTTGGTTTCTCTGAGTCTCAGCTTCAGAGAAGTATGGGTTTAATTCTACTTACTTCACTGCATTGTTAGTAGAATTAAAGTGAACAAGAAAATATAAACTACAGATAACCCTATAAATGTATGATATTAACATTACATGCACATTCTGAAATACTGTGAGTCAGTCTTCTGTTTTTTAATATAACTAGCGTACTAAAGTATGGAAATACATGATAGGCAAATAGCATATGTGCTATATTTTCATGTAACACATTGCCATATTTATATAATATATATTTTATATATGCAAATTTCACTGAGAATTCAGAAGGTTGGCTCTGTTTTTGGTGGAGGATTTTCTTCTAAGATGGAGAGTTTTTTTGAAAACTAAAGCCTGATATTTTACGATCTATTAAAAAAAAAGAAATGACTTAAATGCAGCAGAAAGGTTTGAATTTAGATATTAGCAAGAACTTCCCGATTTTCTGAATATTTGGGAAACATTTTCTAGGAAGGATGTTGTCTCTCCTTTCTTGAATGATTAAGCTTAGAAACTGTCCTTCCTGAGGGTAGGGGTTGCATATGACTTCTGTGATCTAGACAGATCAACAGATGTCACCTTTCATCTGGAGTGAAAGGTGAGTCAGAGTTGGGGTCTTTCTTGAAGGAAAGATTAGAGCAACAGAAGAACTGAAATAATTTTCTACTTCATTGAGTTTATCCAACCATGGTAGTTGTGGCCAAAATATTCACTTTGGAAACCCTATCAAAGACTGAACAAGCTGCATTTGTATCTAAATGTGACTTTTCTGTGGCAGTTGGGAATAAAAGATGGTTTTAGGAGGGCTCTCTCACTGTTAACTCTCTCCTCAGAGGAGGAATCAGTGTGTTAGGTCTCCTCAGGCACTAAATATCTACCTCACCACCGAGTGAGGAGAGAGGGATGGGGGACAGGAGGGTGGAGATGGGCTGGACAGGTCAATGGAGAATTTGGGCCACACCAGCCGGAGCAGGTAGAGGGAATGATGTGAGGCCTGAAAGGCCACTCAGTGCAAACTGAGGACATGTATCTGACTAAAACACATTTCATGATGTACAGTGAGGCCACTGAGTGCTTGCCAGAGACTTGGGAGAAGGTAGGCAGGGGAATTCAGCAAGGCTGTTTGGGAAAATCCAGAATTTGTACCTATGCTCTGATGCCCCAGCAACCAGATAAAACCTGATGGGCAGGGAGGGGACTTTTAAAGACTAGCACACCACATCAAAGAAGAAGTTTGGTGCCTCTGTCTGTGTAAAATGTCCTACTCTTTTTCAAACAAGAGTAAACATAACCAAATGTTGGAGAAGGTGGCAAAGGATGAAAGCCAGAGAAAACTTGGCTAGGACACTTCTTAATACTCATATTTATTGAATACCTGGCACAGAGCATTGCACCCAGTTACATGTTTGTTGGGGTATTTTTCTCCCCCCTCATTTGCTGGTGTAAAGATAAAATTTAAATTTGTTAAGATGGCTCTACAGGCTACTTGGGAGGTGGGTTATTGTCAAACATTAGGAGTCACCACCTCCATTGAAAATCACATGACACCAGCTACAATAAATATTGAATGCATTGTTTGTGGAGACTAATAAATATACATGGGGCATATATTGATGCAGAGGACATCAGGCATTTAGTTCTTCCACTTATTGCACAGATGGAGAAACTGAGGCCTGCAAAGGGGAAGGTCCTTGCCCAGGCATAAGTTAATTTTTTTTAAATGACTCACGGTTATCATTATTACAAATAACTCCTGAATCTAATGGTCCTTTGCTTTCACCATAATATTAATGAGCCATTTTTCTTAAAAGAAAAAAAAAAAGACTCACAAAGAGCAGGGCAGACTGACTGGCCACTTTCGGGATTGCCCAGAAACCTTCCCATTCCAACCACAGCCAGTTTCTAAGCCACTCATAGCTGGTCCTGACCTAAGAGGAGCCCTGCCCAGTCAAGGTGGGATAAGTGACTACAGCTGCCTGGCACTGCCCTCTAACCTGCTCTTCCTCTTCTACTTCTCCATAACCAGCCAGGAAAACACAGGCTAATGAGGAGGACCCCAGAGATGAAACAAGGGAAGGGACATCCTCAATCCCAAACCTTTTTTGAACCCCAAATTGTCAGGCACTCTTCAGACTTTGGAATTGAGAGGGGATATTGAAAACAGAAGTATTTCCTTATGGAAATGCATTGCCTCTTTGTTCTGCTGTGGTGGCATCAAAGATGGGGAGTTTTGTGAATAGGGGAAAGGAGAGAGAGAAAGGCTTGTGTGTTGCCCATAAAAAGAGTTCCAACTTCTCTCTAATGGTCAACCAATGGATATGCTGGACTTCTGGGTTCCCTGGATTGGTTGCTTCTCACCCCCAGGATACATAAAGTACCTAGGTCTGAACAGGTAGACTGAAATTTTGTCTGGACCCTCCTGGTTACCCACTCACTTTGGCAGGGAGGAATCAGGATTAATGCAGCCTCAAACAGAAGCTGAGATTTCCTGTCCTTTGGGCCACTGGTTTGGCAGGGGGTTGAGGGGGGGCGTGTTGGCAGGCAATGTTCAGGGAAAGTGGATAAAAAATTCTTAAGCTTGGAAGGCAGGAAGCAAGATGGCACTATGATCTAGAGGTACTTCTCACACTTTAATGTGCATTTAAATTACCTGGGGATCTGCTAAATTGAGATTTGATCCAGTAGGTTTGGAGGTCCTAAGATTCTGCATTTCTAACTAGCTAACAGGTAGTACTCATGCTGCTGGTCTGTGGAGCAGCAAGGCTCTTAGAGAACTGGAGCGTCAGAGGCCCCAGAATACTGCAGATCCAGCCCTAATCCCAGGGTGTGAATTCTCTCCAGCAGAGCAGATCTTGCATTTTTGGCATTGATGAAGGGTGCTATCCTTTTGGCCAAAGAAAGCTAGAAGGTGGGCAATTAGCTAAATCCTTCTTGTATTCTTGATCTTTCTAACAACCTGCTACAGTGGAAAGAGAATTTTTAATTAAACCAAATTATCCAGTTTGGCCATCCATAGAATCAAAGCCCCAGCTGAAATGTCTGTTTCATTTTGCTGGTGTAGAGATGGCTGTGTGCTGTGATTTTTAAGATGGTAAGCATTGCCTATGGGCATATTTTATGGAGAAATAAACACATCGTCCAATGAGATGTATAGTGTGGTTTTAATATATTGTATTTTCACTTATTTATGGGGAAAATAAATACACAAGCCAATAAGCTGTGTATTATTACTTTAATATATTGAATTTATTTCATACCTATATATTTTATGAGGGAAAATAAACTAATAAGATACACAATATTATTATAACAACACATCTAATTGTTCTATATTAATTTATTTATGAAAGAAATAAGTGCAATTTAACATGACATAAGATTATTTAATGCAGGAGATGAATTCTATATTAAGACAGTTTAAGGGATTAAATTCCAGCTGAACAAGATGCACTTACTTCCCACACTGAGGGGTCCAATAAAAAAAGATGCGAGTGCCTGTCTAGTCCTATATGTCATGACCTATGTTGGCTGCGGGCTTTTCCTGACAGGTGTTGCCTCTTGGTGCCTGGTACTCCAAATCCCCGTCCTGCTGGTCCAGGGGAAAGTCTGGGACACCCAGAAAATAAACTGCTTTCAGAGCACAGCAGCATCTGTGGGGAGGTATTCCTGCGGTGTCTGTTTCTGAGCCGGAGAAATATTAAATAAACCTAAGGAGGATGGATGGCTTTCCAGGGCCCTTTAAATCTCCACGTTCCCCGGAATAAACCAGGAGGCAGATGCGGGAGATCGATCTCTGCTTCCCTTACCGAGTTTGCAAGTGGCCGAACAGGGTTCAGTGCGGGATAGGAGATAAGTGTTGAGATGGCAAATGAAGTTGTGGGCAAAGACAAGTTGGGTGTGCATTTGGAGAAAGCTGTGACCAGGCTTCAAGTCCCAGAGGGAAGGATCAAAAAATCAGGCTCTGGAGAGGCAGACCCTCGTCTGCACTCCCGCCATTCACCCCTCCCTTCCCACCCCAAGCGGTCTCAGCGGCCGTTGGGCTCATTTCTAAAATAAAACAAACACTGAAATGAGGCTCCCCAGCTCCCTTCCTTCGCCGGCGCCAGGAAGATCCGGCGAGGAGGAGGGTGCGGGGCCGGATCCCTGGGCCTGCTGGCGCGCCACAGGGGCTGTCATGGCGGCCGCAGCCACAGCATTGCACTCCCGCGGCCCGGCCCCAGCGCCATTTTGAGTATCTTCCTTGCTTCCCTGTCTCCCTCCCGCTCTCCTCGCTCCTCCTTCCGTCCCTGCAGGCCCAGCGCCTCCGACGCTGCCCCGGCCTCCCTGGATTTGCCGCCCGTCACTCCTCGGATGCTCTCCCCACCCAGGAGCCCTAGAGTGACTGCGGCCACCGAAGAGCCCTAGTGGCCGGCCCGCTGGATTGTCCACGCGGCCTGGTTTCTCGCTCGCTTAGCGCCCGAGAAAGCCCCGGCCCGCACTTCACTCCTGGGCGGGCCCGGCCCAGGTCCCCGGGCTTCGCCTTTCTCCCACCCTTAGGGCACTGAAGCGAGAGGTCTGGGGAAGCCTAGGGCCCTCCCAAGTCGACAAAACCTCAGCGTCCCGCGCGTAACTCGGAGGTGTGGGCCCAGGCCGCTCCCCGCACCGCCCGCCTTTCCATGCGAAAGGCCCGGGAAGCACCCCCGCAGGGTCAAAGGCCGTCTGGTAGCAGGTGGCACGCTGACGGAGCTTCCAGCAAACCCCCCAACTCTTCTCGGAGCTGCGGGCAGAGAAGCTGCGGGCAGAGAAGCGGCGGTCAAGTCGGGCCACCTTTGCACCACCCGGACTTAACCGGCCCAGGGCCAGACCAACCTGGCGCGGGTCCTGAGTGCAGGCGGGCCTAGGGGATGTGGGGAAAGGGGCTGGGTCCCAACACAAACACTTTGTCGTATTATAAAGACATTTATTTAATCTATGAAAATAATATACAATAAATACTCTCCCCTTTTCCTATTATTAAAGAGTTTAAATAAATAAGCTACGTTCTAAAACTTAAAAAAAAGAGGAAAATAGGTTCCTCTAGTTCATTTTTAAGAAAGTCCTCTTAGAGTTTAATTATTCCTGAGATTTCGTTGGAAGGAGTCTACCAAACGGAATTTTTCTGTGTGACTTTTAAAAGACGCCCGAGCGCCTAATGTTTTAGAAGAAGAAATGAAGTGGATTAAACGCTAGTTCAATAATACCTGAATTTTAGCAAAACATATAAAGAAGTCTAAACGACTGGGTGGGAGGAGGTTCGGGTTTTCCAGCTGAGAGCTGAGTGGGGTGGGAGCCGAAAGGGCCGGGAGGGGAACCGGTTTAAGGGAACTGCAGGTCGATGGCACAGAGGGTGCTGGTGAACAAGTTCAGCTCTTCCTCGGAAAAAGGAACTGGGCTGTCGAGCGAGCCCTGCAGGCTGGGGGAGAGGCCCCCTGACAGCTGGAGACAGGAGTCGGCTGGGAAGAAGTTGAGGTCTGGCAGGAAAGGGGAATCCTGCCGCTCCGGGAAGGCGTCTTCCGGCAACCGCTCGGGTTCCGGCCGGCAGGCCCCGCGTAGGGCACAGCTCGGGCTCGGCGCACCCGCGCCCTCCCCGCAAGCAGTCAAAGGCCGGGGGCCCTGGGTACGCGCGGGCCCCGCCGCCACCTCGGGCTGGTGAGGGCAGGCTTCCCGCACTGCCCGCGAGGCGGAGCCGCGGCCGGGGCTGGCCACGAGCTCCTCGGCGGGCTCGCCCATGTCCTCCGGAGCGCCTGGGCAGGCTGACTCCCCGTCCGGCGGCTCTCGGTGCTGCGTCTGCCGTTTGTGCTTCATGCGCCGGTTCTGGAACCACACTTTGACCTGCCTCTCGGTGAGGTCTAGCAAGGCAGCGATCTCGACGCGGCGCGGCCGACACAGGTACTTGTTAAAGTGGAATTCCTTCTCCAGCTCCAGCAGCTGCGTGTTGGTGTAAGCAGTGCGCAGCCTGCGCGCCCCGCCGCCCGCGGCCTCCGGCGGTCCTGGGCCATCTGCAGGGAAAGCAGGCTGGGGCGTCAAAGCGGGCTGTATCCTCACCCAGCCTCAGTTCAGCTGAAATAAAATCTACCCCATCCGCTGGAAACAGTATCCAAGTACCCACCCATCCCCTCCGCCTACCAAAGCTGCTGGTTCTCACTGCCTTTCCGTTCTTTTCCTGTCCCCCTTTCTCCGGCAGACCCGGCCCAGGGCGGGCAAAGCATTCAGAGAGCCGCCCACGGGCACGCAAGGGGTAGGAGGCGCTGTCTTTCGCCCCCAGAACCTCAGAGTCCCCACCGCCGAGTCCTCGGAATGGACCCCTCAATTCGTCACATTCCAATTCAACCCTTTCATAAAGAAAGGTTGTTCCTCACCTCTTCCTCCTTATCTCCCTAGCTCTCAAATTCCCCTCCTCTTAGAGCTGGAGGAAATAGGACTGAATCTTTTCCTCTCCCCAGATTCAACCCCAGCAATAACACGTTCATTCCTCCACATAGATAAAGGTAAAAATCTCAATCCAATACTTTTCTTTTAAAGAGAAAAAAGTCTCCAACCACTTCCAAAACCTGCCGTATTGGGGCCGGGAGTGTGTGGAATGCTGGCAGCGGCCAGGCCTGAACCCCCGCAGTATATTCTGCTTCCTTGTCCCTCGACTCGACGGGGGGTAAGAAACCCCAAAAGGTTCACCACCCTTTCTACCTCCCTATCCTTCTTTCTCCCCCTCTCTTCTAGCTGCCTGTACCCTCTACCTCACCACTACTCCGCTTACCGACCTGCGGGCGATCCGACCCCGGAGGCCGGGATGGAGGAGGCAACCGGAGGAGACGTGGAGGACTGGCCGGGTTTCTTGGCGGATTTCTTCTCTTTCATCCAGGGGAACTCGGGGACCAGCGGGGTGACGGGGAGCGACGGCGGCGGCAGAACGGGCCCATCTTCGGCTTGCTTTTGGCTCCCGGGTCTCTGAAGGGTGGAGGCGCCGGGCTGGAGGCTGGGGAAGGTTTGCTCGAAAGGAGGAGGAGGAATTAATGTCGACTCCTTGATTGATGAAGTTTGAAATGTCTCCAAGACAGCGGGGAAGGAAGTCAGACACTCGGCAAGCGACGGCTGGCTGTTTATAAACCCAATCTCCCTCTCAAATTCAAAATTCATGGCTTTCAATGGTGGGGGAGGGGGTCTGCTGGGGGGGGCGTCAGGAGGGAGGATCGGAAGGGACCCCCCCTCCTGCCCCCCCCAGGTTTATGTAATGGAGCGATTTTGGGAGGGGGATATTTTGCACGCTCTCTTTTTTTTTAAATTTTGGGCCTTTATAATTGTATATTGCTGATAAATAGACGCGTATGGGGACTCTCTCTATTAAACCCAGGACTCTGGCGAAATTGCAGGGAATTCATGGTCACGGGACCGGCCTCGGCCAATCGCTCGTCTGGGCTTGGTGGAAAACAGAGCATTATTTGCTTTAATTGATTCAAAAACTCTAGAGGACCACGACCTGGACACCATGAGCCCCCCAAGTCCGACACTCCCTCTCCCCAATGCCTCCTTTTCTCCAGAGAAGCTAAAGGAACCCTCCTCTCATCTTCAGAGGATGAGAGGTTCTGGAAGCCTGGGAAACAAGAGAATCTAAGGGAGAAATCATCCTCTTTTCTAAATATTTTTAACAGAGTAAATTAATGCTTTCTCAAGGCCAGCAGCACTCCACCTCCACCACCACCCCCTCCAAAAAAAAGGAAAACTCATTGAGGATCCATGTGGGAGGAAGAGGTAGTAGAGAGGCTTCCACCCTTTGGGAAAGGTCAGCATTAAGGTGAAATAAGGAAGAAAATAGATTTACAACCACCAGCACCACTGTCCCCAATGCACCCATCCCACCCCCCACCCCAAAAACAAGAGATAAAGCTTGGAAAATCATCAGGCACTCCCAGGCTGACACAGAGGAGTGAGATGGGTGGTGAGGGGCCCTTTTGGGCATCTGGCCACCATAGCTGTATGGCCCCAGCTCCCTTCTCTGCCCAGTGTTTGCAGCATTGTCCCTGCCCCTGTGTCCGTCCACCTGCCTTCACCTGCAGGCATCTGCACACCTACCTCCCTGATACCCTGAAAACAGCAGGGCCTAAGATGCACAAGCAGCCACTCAAGCCTCAAATCTGTATCTGCAGCTATATCCAGGGACATAAATGTGAACCGATATAGCCACTGATTTAACTTAGGGCACTGTCAAAGCCCAGGTCAATGTATGAGGGTGGAGGAGGAAGAGAAGCCCCCTGACAGAGACTTCCTCCTATTTTTGGCACTGTACTAGGTTTTTACTTATTCATTTAGTTATTTAGTTATTTTATCCCTGGCAAAAAGGAATCTCCTTAACATGGAGGAGATGGAAATAATGACCACTGAAATGATACTCTATTTCTGGCCCCTGGGGAAAATTTGCTTTTTTGTTTTTTATTTATTTTGAGGGGATGAAGATAGGGAACTTTAGGCAATGCGGTAATTTACTGGAGAGAAGGGTCACAAGACTCTGGGCCCCAAGCAATTGGTGGGAAATAGATCTCAAAGCAGAAAATGCAAAGTCGATCTGGGGGAAGATTTTTAAATAAGTGAGTCAGAGGGACTGAGATGAGATGAGGCAATCAATCTTACCCCCTGACAGCTCCCTCCGATGGCATCAAAGAATTTGGCTCTTTGGTAAAGCAGAGGGAACAGCCGAAATTCCACATCCCTTTTAAAGGTCTGGGGGTGGGGGTGTTAGCAAAAGAGAAAGGTGATTCTGGGAGAGCAGGGAAACAGATGAGAAATGGGGACAGAGGGAAGGGCACTGAGTTGGGTGGAAAGTTTGTCTGGCGAACTCCCACGCTCTGGCCTCCCCTCCCCCTCCTGGCTCTGCAGCCCAGCAAGGCAGAGAAGGCTGGTTAGCAAAGAAATGGCAACTCAGCCTGGAGCTGGAACTAGAAACTTTCTGTCAGTGTAACAACCGCGTGGGTGGTGGTGAGTATTCATTCCCATGGGTGGCGGTGAGTATTTTAAAAGAAAGAGAAGTCCTGAGAAGGGTGGGATGGAGGAGAGCCAGGATAGAGAAAGGGGAGCTGGAGGTGGGGACTGTACGGACAGGGGTGGCCAGTCTCTGGAGGGCTCAGAGCAGAGCGAGCTGCTCTGAACTGGGAGAACGGTCCAGAGACAACTGTGTCCAACTCTGCTCGGAAGAGTGCAATTTTTGCTATTTGGAGGTCTGGATGGGAGTGGGGGTAGGGGGTGGGCACAAAAGAATCCGAATATTGGTTGTCTGGAAGTTGTGCAGTGAGGGCCTGAGAGCATGGTCTCCCTCCAGCCACCCCGTTGGGAAACCTGGAAGTTTTTTTACAGCCTCTCCAGCTGGCTGCAGGGTCTAGCGTTTCTCTCAGCACCAACTCTGGCCAGGCCTGTCCCTGCAGTAAATACAGCCCTCTCTAACCCTGCTGACAGATTTTATGGCCAGATTAGAGAACAGAAGAAAACTTGGGTGTTAAAAGGGGCTAAGAGAGTCCTCCTTCCCAGACACACCGCTTCCCCACCCCCCTGTTGTTTTGTGAACCTTAGAGCACAGATATTTTCCCCAGAACCTTGGCTGCTTAGCAAGCGCCTGGAATCTTGCAGAGAGAAGGGTAGGGGACATCAAGCCAAGTCGGCCCTTATTTTTCTTGTTTGCAATTCCAGCTTCAAGCTAAACCTCTGATTTTCAAACTCCAGCTAAATTCTGTCTCTTAGCCTGCCTCTCTCCTGCTAGATAATCAATCCATTCCACCCCAAGAGCCAAACATGGCCTTCATCTAGTTACATCATTCAGAAAATGTTATTCAGGGAAGAGGAAGAGAGAGAGGAAGACAGAAAGAAAAACCCTTGAGCGTTATTTGATCCCAATCAAACTTTGCACGCTCTTATGCCTTTAAATTATAGCCTGACCCAATGCTAAATTGCTTGCTGCTTGGATGAGCTGAGCCCAGTTAAAATCCTACTTGGTGGTGGAGGTTGTGGTGGAGAGGGTATAGAATTCAGGTTGCTTTCTTATTGTTATTTATTGTTGCATAAAGACTGTAATTATTAACCTTGGACTGCCAGGATGCAACATAAAAATGAAAATCAGCCCTCGCTTTAAGGCTGAGGGCCTGGAACGATTCTCACTGACACTCTCCCACCCTCCCCCATCACTACCACCAAATATATGCTCCTAATTAAGCAGTGCGGGTGCTTGGCTTACAATTAGAATTATGCAACTCTTCAGCAAGCAGCCATCGCTTCTCTTTCAACGAATTAGCTCCATATTTCAGCTGCCCTGTCTCCTCGCTCTTATCGGCTGCACCAACTTGCTGGTGACATTTCATCTTTGACAGATCCTCTCTATCCTCACTCCAATGTGATAAAACTTTTATGGAACCACGACTAAGAAATGAAGTTTTCCGAAGGATCATGGAAACGGAACGGCACATTAGCCTGGGGACCATTTTATTTATGCTTGGATCCGACAGCTTCTCCCACCCTTCTCTTCCCTTTCCCTGGCAGGGGAAATCAAATGCACCTCCTCGCTCTCCACCCCAAGCTTTATTTAGTGATTCAATTTCACTTTAGTTTTAAGGTTTGACCTGAGAAGTCTAGGCCTCAGATTTTTTTTTTTAGATTAATCATTTTCCTTTGTTTTCATTTTAGACCCAATGGTGGTTGGGCTTCGGGTCACGTGACGACTTCTTTGTAGCTCCGGAAGAGAACTGTGAAGTTTAGGTTGCATGGAAGCAGCAGTAATCGGCCAGATTTTTGTTGTTGTTATTGGGGTGGGGGTGGGGGTGAGGGGAAAGAGCTGGGAAGTTGTAGCCAAAGGAGCAAGAAGACAGAAGGTCAATGAATGAGAAAAACTGAGAGGCTAAGAGGCCAAACAGAAAGACCTAGAGAGCGTACCCACGAGTCTCCCTTCTCCCCAACTTGTTAGTTAAATCTTTGCCAAAGTAGTTGACAGAATGTTCCAGATTCATGAGAAAACTATATAAACTTGAGACCCAGCAAGGGGAAGTAGGTGGTCTGAGCAGTGGACAAAAAGGCCAGGATAGGGTCTTCAATGTCCATCTCCCCTTGGGAGAAATTTGGCAGTCAGCAGCCTTGCTCTGCTATCTAAATTGGACTACCAGAACAAGATAAAATTGATAAAAGAAAGTTTATTCAAGAATTGTTTGACAGACAACCCTTTTAATTAAGGAAAAAAGTAACTACAGAAGAACAAAAAGTTCCAAGAGGGAATAAACTCTAATTCTACAAATTCAGGACTATACAGTGACAGCTGAGTTCATGCCTTTCAAAACTAATTACAATTGCTCATAAGTACGAGTTTAACATAAATCTACAGCTCTTTTCTAGAGTACAATAATAACTAAAATAGCTGGTTTTACATGACAGGAAACACAATGTCCTTTATAACAAGTAAATACTAAAAAAAAGTACATTTTTTTCCTTTTTTTTCCCTTATATAAATACATAATGTAGGGGGATAAATAATACAAAAAAGAAAATACTTTAACAGGCTATAACCAATAAATATATATGAAAATGTTCACTAGAACACACACTTTTTGAGCAATGCTGGACTCCTGCAGGCCCAGACATCTCTCACAGTTGTTTTTATACCCATTAAAATGTAAACTCTAAGTGCAACAAAAGTGTCCTGTCAGGGGGTTGAGCAAGGCGCACAAACCCAGCTGCAGCCCCTGCCTGGGACAGACAGTTTGTTAAAATATACCCTGTTTTCACGTTAAGTCAAAAGAGCAACAGAAGAAAAGAAAAGTGTAGAACCTCGAGTAGCCGATTGCTTTCTGTGGAGAGAGGGGGATGGACCTGGAGCAGAGATGGGAGGCAGCAGAATGAGCAAAACTTCAGTCCTGACAACTTGCCTGCCCTGGACTCCCAGATGTTCCATAAAAGAAAAAAATATATATATATTTTCAGGTCCTGAAAATATATATATATTTCAGGAGAGATCCTGACTTTCAGGGTCTCTCACCATCCCTGAGCCCTCTGAAAAATGTAAAAGAGGGGGGCGGGGAATAGATACTACTGTCCTAGAGCAGAAAAATATGGGGCCAGAAATGAAGGAAGTGCCCAATAAACCTCAAGTAGATGGGAGGAAATCTGCAGCTTCAGGGAAGCGGGAAGGGAGGCTGTTTTGTGCCCTGGGTCTTGAAATGTGTTTTTGTTTTGTTTTCGTTTTAGAGGAGAATTGAGAGGGAGAAAAAATCAAGAATTGGGGGAATTATCCGTTGAAATGAAAGGTAAGTTGGTTGGTTTGTTGGGTGTGATGGCCTAGCCATCTTGTCTGGGTTTTTTGTTTTTTTGTTTTTTAATGTGCTTCTCTGCCTTATTTCCCTATTTCCTCTTCCTCTACCCCATTCCCAAGCATGGAATTCCAACTGGGTATTGCTGGAGGCCTTAGGGTTGATGGGGTCATCATCTCTAATTGACTGTGGATTCCTTTCCAGTGGGTTGGCAGGCAGATGGAAGGGCTGGGAACTTTAAAAAGCAACTTCTCGGGCCAGAAGAAAGGAAAGGAGCTCCAGCCCCGTTCTTCCCAGGTGGCTACCATAGCCTCCTCACCTCCTCCTCCAGACCGCCTGGCTACCCCCATTCTCCAGAGCTCTACAGCCCTCGCCCCTCCTGGATGTCTCCCTACCCCATGACCTCGTCCTTTTGCCTTCTCTCTGCCATCACAGGTGTGTTAATTTGGGCGCTTCTTGGATTCTACCCTGAGGAGGCGCGTGGTGAGAGGAGAGGTCTGTGTAGGTGGGGTGGGGGTCGCAGGGTCCGTGGTGCTGGCTGGGGGCCATAGGGGGCGGTCCGTTGTAGTCCAGGTTCCCCGAGGGGTGGTGGGAAAGGTGGTTGAGACCATAGAGGGAGGGGCCGGCAGGGGGCGGCAGCGGATCCGTGTAGCCGCCCCCGCCCACGTACACGGGGCTGCCCTGCATGGTGGGCGTCCCGTAGGCGCCCCCGTTGGCTTGGAGGACGTGGGGCTCGTAATCGGGCGCTGCGGTCGGAGGGTACTTCTGCGGAGCGCCGCAGCCTTTGAGAGGGGGCTGGTAGTTGGAGGGCAGCGCGTAGGCATTCTGGTGGGCTTTGCCAAAGGCCGGGGGGGACGGGCTCTCGTAGGTGGGGGTCATGGAGTGTAAGGCGTTCATGAAGCCGGCTGTGGACTGCATGGGCTGCGGGGGGCTGCCGGCGGGGGAGGGGCCCCCTGACGACGAGGCCAGGCCCTTGGCCTTCTGGTCCTTCTTGTACTTCATGCGCCGATTCTGGAACCAGATCTTGATCTGCCGCTCGCTGAGGTTCAGCAGGTTGGCCATCTCCACGCGGCGCGGCCGGCACAGGTAGCGGTTGAAGTGGAACTCCTTCTCCAGCTCCACCAGCTGCGCGCTAGTGTACGCTGTCCGCGCCCGCTTGGACGCCGCCGACCCCGGGGGGCTCTTGTCTCCTCCCCCGCCGCCGCCGCCGCCGCCACTGCCTCCGCCGCCGCCGCCGCCGCCGCTGCAGCCCTCCGCTGGATCCGAGGGGGAGGGGTGGGAAGGGGAGAAAATGAAATAAAAGATAATTACTGAACACGCCGAAATTGAATGCATGGTTTCTTAATAAATCCAGGCCTGGACTCGGAGCCCCCGCAGCCCCCCCCTTTCCGTCCCCGCCTCCTCCCCACTCCCCCCACCCCACGCCCGTCGCATTAGCGGACACTCTATAATAGTGGCATTTATTAAGAGACCTGTTCTCCTCTCGCTGCCCCAGCTTATGAAAATTTGATCATGTCACGCAGACAGAGCCGCATGGCCATTTATTTAGGGCTGGATTTTCTCGCGCACGCTTTCTCCCCCATCCCCAATTCCAGGTCTGGGCAGACACTTCCCCCCCATCCTGCACAGTCCTGTGGACAGGTTGGGTGGTTGAGAACCCTTGGGAGTTCTGGACATTCGTGGGCAGGGCACGGAAGCGTGGCGCGAAGAGGCTGCCGAGCCTGGAGACCGAGGGGCCGGGACCCTGGGCCGCGAGAGCGATTGTGATTAATACCCACAGTAATCATACTTAATAATAATCAATCGTTGATGACTCTGGGTCTACTGCCAGTCTCGTGGCACTGCGGCCTTGCGAAGCACTGAGTCCGAGCACCCGGCCTTCTGGAGCTCTCGGAAGCTCAGATGGAGGGTGGAGGGTGAAGGGAGGAATAGGGTACTGGCGGGATCAAGTGGGGGGGGGTACGGGATATGCACGGCGGCTGCTACCACCTGATATTGTTCCCAAGCCGCCTCCTGGGCGCCTAGGGTCTGGGTGCTAGAATAACACTGACATTCCTGGCTCTGACAAAAGCTGACGACGAGGAAGGCAGAGAGCTGGTACCTGTGCCGGGGGAGCTGTTTTTCAGCTTGGACGTTTGCCTCGACTCTTTCATCCAGGGGAATATCTGTTTGGTGAGGGTGGAGTTGGAGCCGGGGCCGCACTTGGGGGGGCCACTTTTGCTGGGCCCGCCCCCATTACTGCTGTTGCTAGTGGTACTGGTAGGTGCGGTGCTGGGCGGGGGTGAGCCAGGCGGGGCGGGCAGGGGCTCGGGGGCCAGGCCGGGCCTCATGCAGCTGCCGTTGAGCTCCTTGCTCTTGGCATGCGGGGCGGCGTTGCCCAGGGACTGCAGCGAGCACGCTGAGCGCTGGTAGTCGCCCTCCAGGTGCGTGGCGGCCTGGAAGGGGGGCTGGGGAGGGCCGTCGTAGCCGAAGCCATTGCTGCCAGGGTACGAGGAGTAGCCTCCGAAGAGTGCAGCCGCTGCGTGGTCGTAGTAGGTGGCTTTCTGCATCGCTGGGCGAGGCCCGGGCAGTGGGTGGCAACTTGCAAGGGCCTGATACCCTCACGACCGGACATTGGCACCCCTGGGGGTCACGTGAGGCGCCGGACCCCCCCTCCCCTTTCTGCCCCCCTCCTCCCGGGGTCCGTTGGTAGCGGCTGACCTGCGGGGTGAGAGAAGAGACACAAGGGGGAGAAGAGGACTGGGGCTCGAATCCATCTTAGAAACTGAAAAGGGAACTGACATCAATAGGGTTTTTCTTTTCCCCCAACCCAACATCTTCACAGCAGATGCTGAGGTGGCTTCCCTGACCTGAAATGGATTTTTCTTATTGCAGCGCTTGAATTTTAAAGAAAAAGCCCACCAGTGTTCATGTCCACTTAAAAAATAAGGATTGCTCCTCTGGGGACTGCCTAGATAGAGAATCTTACTACTGCAAGGGCCATTGCTTCTCCCCTGCCTGCCTGGCAGCCCCTGACCTCTCCTCCTCCCTCTGCCTGCCTCCCCACCATTTCTGGAACCGGGTGGTTCAAGGTGGAGGGGGCTAGGAGACTTCAGAATAAAAGCATCAACACCCTCCCCTGAGCTCAGAGGCCTCCTGTGTTCTGTCTTGTATCCCTCCATGTCCAATCCATCTAGGTCTTTTTCACCCAAGCAGAGTCTTGCGTGGAGAAAAAACAGAGGGCCTCCAAAAGAGACAAGAAGGAGAAGCAAGTTGAGCAGGGAACCTTCTCGTGGGAGGGATCCTCTCCTTTCCCTCCCACCTCACCTCACCAAGACAGCAACAGCTTGACCTAGAAACTTCCTGAAGATTTTTAACCTCCAGAGCCGGCAGAGCTGAGCCTCCCTGGCAGCCCTGCTGCAGGTACCACCACCTCCAGTCCAGTCTCTGCTCAGTCAAGTCTGGGAGCCAGCAGCCAGCCGCCCCCATATGGAGCAGGATTGTCTCAATTTCCCTGGCCCGGCTGGTTGGTGCTGTGACCATTTGGCCCAGGTCTCCCTGCCTCCATTTCTTTCATCAGACTTAATTTTTTTCCCACCCTTTCCTTGACAGTCTGTTTCCTTTGATTTCTCCAAAAGAAAAGAAGAAAGAAACTGGATTATTGCTGGACTTTTCTACAAGAGATAGGAAAGGGCTTTCTAAATTAGAAAAAATTTCCCAAGGAAAAAAGAAAGTCAGCAAAGCAATCTGAAAAATATTCTTTTCTGGTTTGGAAACAGAGGGTACCCCTGTTTACTGAAGTTCTCTGAGGCAAAAAGTGTATGTATATATATATAAATGTGTGCCCCCCAAAATAAAGGGTCAAGCCATCATGGGATTTCGTGCATTTCTTCTGAAACTTCTGATGGCATTTCTTTCCACCCTGTTTTCCCCAACCCCTCACCATCACTTTTCATAAAACCTCCAGACTGACCCTCTCTTCTGACATGTGAGTTTGGACTACAATCTCATTTCGCTCAGCTGGCCAACTCCAAAGAAAACTAAAAACAGGAAAATAAAAGGAGTGCAGGTGAAGGAAGTCCCTCCCACACATAAATCCCCTTCTTAAAGGCATGGATTTCTTCTCAAAAAGGAGCAGGGGGGAACCCTGAGTTCCGATTGGTTTCTGGGAAGAATTTGTTTCTGGGAAATACACACGGGTCTGCAAAGCAGCAGGTCCTTCCAGGGAAGAGAACTGGAGTTCAATTGACCAGACTGACCCAATCCCTTTATTATTATTACCATTAGCCTCTGATGATTTAACCAAAATAAGCTTCGGAGCAGCCCTGGCTGAAAGGGGAATTAATTAACAGGCATCAGTTGAGTTTGTTATTAATAGAGAAGAGAATGAAATAAAAACGTTGGAGGGGGTTGGCTGGCTGGGCCCTGGCTTTATTTAGTCTAAATGATTGTTACAGCAGTAATGATGATGATGATGATGATGATAATAATAAAATAATAATTTGACTAGACGCCTGGGGCGGAAATCCCTGTCGCTCCCCCTGCAATAAACGCGCAAACCATCGCAGGACCGAGGCCAGGCAAGTGTGGGAAGCAGAGAAGCCAGAGACGTGATAGGAAAGAATGGAGACTCCGCTGGCGGCGAGAAAAGGCCGGGAAGGCTTGTGCCCCTGGCTGCTGCGGCCGGGCTGTCTCCGCCACCGAAACCGCGGTGGCTGGCGACTAGCTCTGCTGGCCCAAGGAGGCGAAGAGAAAGCAGTCAGGACCCGAACCGGCCATCGGCAGCACGTTCCAAGCACACCGGGACGCGGGCGGAGCCCTACGGCCGGCAGCAAGTTTGGGCGCTGGAGATAACCGAATTAAAAGGCGCCTAAGCAACTCCGCTCGGAGACTTTGCCAGGCCCGGCTCCGGTGGAGGACGCAGGGGCCTGGCTGATGGGACAGTCAGACGAGGGAAAGGTGCCGAGGGGATTCGAGATCTGGGGATCCAGGAGAAAAGGGGGTGGGGAGCAGCTCTACTATACCAAACATGTCTATTTCCCTTGCCTCCATGTTGGAAAAATCCAGGCTCCATATGGCTTCTCGGGAGAGAGAGAGGGAGGGAGGAAGACGGTGGCTTCGGCATCCCCCCAGGGTCTTGCTGGAGAAGGGCTTAGTGCCACCCCAAGAACCCCACCTTCCCAGGCACACCCCCGAAGAGCCCAGGAGGGCAACAATAGCTGGGGAAGCCCTGGGAGAGGGGACAGGCCACCTTCCAGGACTTACAAAAAATAAAAAAATAGTGGGAGGAAGAAAAAAGAGCAAGAAAGGAAAGAGAAAGGTTAGGCTCTTCTTAGCAGCGGGGGTAAATTCAGCCCTGAATCTGGCTGCTCAAAGGAAAGAGAGGAGAAAAGGAGAGAAGCAGGAAGAGAGGGAGGGAGGGAGGGAGGGCGAGAGAGAGAGTCGCTGCGTGGAAGGAAGCTTAAAGCTTGTGAACTCTTCTTGAACCGAGATTGGAGTCATATGGGCCATAAATCATTGAGACATACTCTCCGCCATTCACAAACTGATAGCCTATTTCAGTCCAGCTTACCTTAGCCACCGACGAGGGGAGAACAGGCAGACATAATATATATTCACATCGAGCCCCAGCGCGAGCGGCAGGCGAGAAATCTCCCCTCCTTGAAGGCAAAGGAAAAAAAGACCACTGTTTAAAGCTGCGTCGCGCCCCCCCCCCCCCCACCAATAGCCACCCCGGCTGGGGAGCCCGAGGGGCAGACCGGCCGAAGGAGCCGCGCAGCGTCCGCTTCAATTCACCCGGCTTAGGAGCGGGGGTGCGCAGGAGGGAGGGGGTGAGGGAGCGGAGAGAAAAATAGAAGAAGACCGAAAGGTGCCTGGGCGGCTCAGCTCGCCGAGAATCCAGCTCCGGGCTCAGGCGCGGCCAAGCCGCCACAGTGTGGTTGCCCTATAAGACTGGTACGCCCTACTCTCCGTAACAATGGCCTCTGCTTTTGCACAGGGAAAAAACCACACAGACACACACACTCACTCACTCACTCACACACATACAAGCTCACACACACACCCCACCTCTCCCCCTTTAGCAAGCTTAGATGCTTGATAAGGAGGGAAGGAGATGGTGGGGGAGGGGGAAGATTTTAAAATACCCCTCCCTGGGGAAAAAAGTGAGGAAGGAAAAGAAGGTAGAGGTTTTTGTTCAGCGTCTGTTTCTGTTCGGTTGTTTTTTTTCTTAAGAACAGGTAAATTTTCAAATTGAGATTTTGGTGGGGCAGGAAGAGGAGAGCAAAGACACGGCAAAGCCAGTGATTTGTGCACAATTCCTCCACACCCCCTAGTAACCATTATGCTAATTGGAACCGTAGGATTGGGAGGCCCAGTCAAAGGCACTGCAGGTGTCAGGGTGCTGGGTGACCCCCTGCACTCGTTTGCAGCCAAACACCAGAACTTTTTTAAAAAGTAGTTTCATTCCCCCGGGGCCAGTGGCCAAGTGTCCCACTCCCTTGCTCTGGCTGGGTCTTTCTGAGTCTCCCAGCCTGTTTCTTCTACACCCATTCTTCCTCTCAACTGCAGATGTTACCAGGCCGGGTTTCCCGGTAGACGGGAAAGTCAGACCTTTTTTTTTTAACAATCCCCCCCCCCCACCATCTGCTTTTTTTTTTTTTTTCAGAAACAGACAACAAGTAGTGAGTGATTATTTAAAAAAATCAGACCATCTTGCAGGGAGGGAGAGGGGAGGTTGAGGAGCGAATGACGAAAGGAGGACCGTGTGTTTAGCCTGACCTCCAGATGTGGCCGGCAATACAGAGGCTTTAAGAACTTCGTAGAAGTTTCTGATGAAATTCTCACCTCCAGATAGGCGGAAGGAGCTGAGAGGTGATAAAGACATTTGAACTTCTAAGAAGATGAGAACTAGCAAAACGCCTTAACTTTAAATGAACTGACAGAAGAGACAGAGGGCAGTATTATTATTCAGAACAAACCTGTTTGTTTTTCTTAGCTCTGCAAGATTTACGAGTCTTGGCACAAGAGGACGACTACCAAAACTAAACTTTTCTTAGAGTGGGTTTGAGAAGAGCAGGAAAAGTCAAGGAGGCCTGTAGGAGGAAGACAGGAGCCAAGAATGTAGGTGTCTGCAGATTTGGGGTGGGGGTGGGGAAGAGCCATTCTGGGTGGAGGAAAAAGACAAAAACAGCACCAGGACATTTCCAAAAGCAGGAGGGTTTGCAGCTCTGCCTAACTGCTGACTTGGAACTTCGGGGATAGAATAGAAGGCAGACAGTCTCTCTTTCCTCCACAGGCAGCTTGGAAAACTTGTTCTCTTCACATAGTCAGCCACTACCCTGTGGCCTGGTTAGGATACTTCACTTTTGCCTTCTCCCATCTGGATGCACCAGGAGAGATGGCACTGGGAGAACAAAGGTGAGAGATGGTTTCCAGCTATTGTCTCCCCTCCAGGAGAGGGTGGCTATGTCTGGCAAAGCTTCCCTCACACCCAGTTGCTCTTAACTCACAGGCTCTGCTTTGGGCTAAGAAAGGGTCCTATTCTCATAGGGAGTGTGGTCCCAGCCTCCTCCAGCCCCCACCTCTTCCAGGCCCACTAAGTTCATGGGCTGGAGTAGCTAGTTTCTGGGGCCCTGCTGAACGGGAGTGGGGGGAACCCATGGCCTCCTTACCCGTCTAGCAACAGGAGCTGCATGCAGACCGTGGTGTCCTGAGGATCCTACCTAGAGAGTTGATGGCTGAGAGAAAAGGGGGCAGAGGTTGAGGATGGAGAGTGGGAACCATTTTTCTGTGTTAATTAGTACTATCAAGAAAAGAAAATGCCTAAACCAGATCCAGCACTGGGACTCAAGCCGAGACTCTCAAAGAGCCATTATGGCTGCCTGAGTCTGTGGTACAAGGAGTCTGTCCTGAGTTAGAGACCCACAGGGTTAGACCCTAGGTAGATCTGGGTCTAGTGGGACTCAGCCCAGGCTTCCTGAGGCTTAAGGGAGCCAGAACCTTTGGGTCTTTTCTCTAACTCCTCCAAATTAAAAAGTCAAGAATGTACCTCAGACCCACCGGCTCTCCTAGCTATTGCTACCACTGGCTAGAGAAGGAAATTGAGAGATGAGAACTTGGTCTCTCTTGAGGGGCTGACCAGCTTTGCCTCAAGGAATAAAAAGAATTAGGAGGATGCCCAGCCAGCTGCAGGCCTTCCATGCTGGGCTGCAAAAGGATGTGGCCTGGAGCTGAGCTGAGAGTGGTAGAGAGTTCCAGAGACAGCAGTGGATCCCTTCCCTCCCAGGGCCTCCTCAGCTTACTGTGGTCCCTTCTGGTAACACCAGGAGCCAGGGCGCAGTGGAGGTGGGAGCAAAAGGAGGACTGGGGAGCAAGAAGGCTAACCTGTGGGAAAATGTCAGGGAATGCACCCTCAAATGCGGTAGGAGACGGAGCTGGGGCTTCTTAATTCTGGAGAGCAGAGTCCATTTGAAATGTTTGGGAGTCAATGAGATACCTGTTTGGTATCTTTCTTGCCTTTTTTTCTCCCTTTTTTGGAGATGTCTGACTGGCTGGTTGCCCCTGATTGGGGCTGGAAGGGTGGAGGGTGGAAGGAAGAAGGTAGACTAGGAGCCCTGAGGAAGCCCATTTCACTGGAGGCGTTGCTGCAGGCTCGGGACCTTTCAAACTTCAGGGGACCAAGACGAGGCAGTGAAGAGCTTGGACAGGTAACTTGGGGTGGGAGACACCAGACAAGTCTGAGGAAAGGCTTTGGGGTCTGGAAGAAGGTGGGGTAGAGGGATTTATCACCCCTGGCAGTGAAGTCATGATTTAGGGGCAGACCAAAGGGAGAAGAAGGAACAATTTCTTCCTGGATTCAAGGAGGGAAACTTAGCAACTCTGTGTGTGTGTGTGTGTGTGTGTGAGAGAGAGAGAGAGAGAGAGAGAGAGAGAGAGAGAGAGAGAGAGAGAGAGGCAGAAACTGAAAAACTGAAAAAGAAAAACTGAGAGAAAGATAAGACACGGAGACCTTAATGTAATCTAATAAAGGCAGAAATTAATAATAAGGTAAAAATTAGAAAAAATGTCCCCCTTCACATTCTTTCCTCTGCAATTCAGTTTCTCACTGGCTCCAGCACTCCCTTCCCCCACTCGCGATCAGTACCCAGGACCAGGGGACCCGGAGCACCTCAAACCCTCTTGATGGACCACTGGCCACTCACCCTTGGAGGCCTGGGGGAATCATGTCTGTTTTCCTACTTCCCCCAAAAAATCCATTGAAGAGCAAACGAAAATGTGCCTCTCAATAAGGACAAACTGGCTGGCTCCTTTCAAATCGATTTCTGGTATCAGCCTTGGGGTGACCAAGGATCCGGCCCTCAGTTCAGCCAGCCCCAAATATGCCTGGCCTGCCTGGCTCGCTGAAGCTAGGACCTGGGAGCCAGGGAGAGGTGGATGGCGATCCATTTCTTTCTGGTCCTGTCTGGGCTCCCCCATCCCATACTCTTCTCCAATTTACTGTCCAACTTTGTGGCCTCGGCAGAGTCGTGTGAAGTTCACACACACACACAAATCTTTATCTGTTCTTAAATATTAATAAAGATTTCAAAGCTGGGGGTTGTAAAATGGGATTGCTAATGAAGATGGCTCTGGGTGTTTGGATCCCCAACCCCCATCTCTCCAAAATGCGCGAGCGGGAGAGAACAAAGGAGCAGCGAGAAGGAAAGATTTGGCGCCTCAGTGGAGGCCCGTGTAGACCCGGCTCAGCAGAAGCTGGGATCAAAAGAAGAAAAAGGTTCCATGGATGGGGAAGAAAAATCCAAGCTGCACTCTCCCCCAACCCCAGGCGTCAGGACTCAGGAGGGAGTCAGGAAAAAAACAGGACAGCCACTAGGGTTTGTAAAGTGCCAGTGACCACGGAAGCCGCCTGGATGCACTGACTGCGGCTGGCGGTGCCGGGAACCAAGTCGGAGTCCGTCCTGGGCCGGGGCCTTTTTGGTGTAGGAGCCTGCTGTAGAAAAGCTCAGTCCTGGCCTGGCAAGCCCCATCCTGGTGACTGCGGAGACAAAGGTGGGCAGAGTGGAAAAGGCAAGAGAGAAGAGGGTGAATCTCGGGCAGATGGTAGGGAGGGGAGCAGGGGGCTGGGGAAAGGAAGGAGAAGTAAGCGAGAGAGGGACAGGCCCAGCCCGCTGCGAGGGACTGCACAGGACTCTCCTGACAGATTGGAAGTCTCTTTCCCAGTGACCTCTGTTTAGCAGACAATAACTCACTGGATTAATGACCAATCAGCGGAAGGCCTTCCAAATGCCTCCAAATATAAAACTCCAAAGTCAGAATAGGATAGGGCCAGAGCCCAGACCTGCCAACCCTTTTGTTTTTCTTTTTCTCTCTCAAAATAGGGTTTGGGATGAAGCTTTAGGAATTTAACTATCTGACCAGAGACTCCGATTTCCAGAACCCCAAAGATTAAGTTGTTTCCCATCTTTCCCTCTTCACCCACCAGAACCCATACCTCTGACCCTACTTCCCAACGCAGGATGGAAACCTCTCCCCTATGGGCCTCCTCATATCCCCAATCCTACAAGAAATATCCCTCTCACAACCATGCGACTTCTGAGAAGCCCCATTCTCTTTTGAATTTTTTCTTCTCCCAGTTGAGAAAAGATGGAAATAAGAGCAGGAATGGGCGGGGGAGTCATCTGCCTGGAAGTCTTTCTGTCCTCGCTGCCCTGGGAGGAGACCTTGTATAGTGCTGTGGCACCCCTGTGCATCCTCTCCCAAGGAGAAAGGGCCCAAAGGCCCAGGGACCAAGGGAGGCTGGGGTTGGGGGGTGGCCTGCCACCACAGAACCTAAATTCTCAAACCACAGTTCAGACCCTGAGCTGAGGTGAAGGGATTTCAAAAGCCACATTCTGCACAACTCCAGCCTCACCGGGGTACCAGACAGGGAAAGTGCCTTCCTCTGTGAGGGGGAGCCCCTCCTTCCCAGCTCCCCTCCAAAGGCCAGCCCAGCCCATCTCGGCTAGTCCCTCTCCACTGCCTTCTCTCTCCATAGCTCTCTGCTGGGCTTTTCCTCTGCTGAAATTAAAGACACCTTTAGGAGAAGGAACGGCCCAGATTCTAAAGGATTTCCTACAGCCAGTCTGAATAACCATCCATGATCAGGCACGTACAAACGCCCAGTATATTGCAATAAGCATGCAGTAACGCCTACACCCAGATGCCCACAGAACCCCAGGACACAAAAGGAGCTGCTCCCAAGCACAAGAGAGTTACCCAGGGTCAGAACTAGGGAGAACTCAGGAAGCACCTTGTCCAACCCCACTATTACTACAGATAGGGAAACTGAGGTCCAGAGGTAGGAAGTGATTTGTCTAAAGTCATACTTGGGATAAGCTTGGCAGTTGGGAGGCTTGGATTCTTGCCGTTACAGATTGGCTGTGTTATGTGAAGCAGAGAACTCCCTGGGCCTCAGTGGCTCCTTCTATAAAGTCAGAGCATGTGTGTGGAGGGGAGGAGTTGGGCTAAATGACCTCTAAGGTCCCTTTGTGGACTCACAGTTTGTGGTTCTCTGTGTGCTGATGTAAAAGTGAGTGACAATACACAGTAACAGATTGAGTTCAGACCTTAATGGGCACCATCATGGCCAAAGGCAGAATATTTCCTCTTGGGATTTAAATGTTTATACCCCCACTACTAAGCACCAATCCCACTTCTGGTCCTCCTTGCCCCCATAAAAGGTGCTGGTTTTTACTGCTTTTCTCCACCTTCATCACCAAATCAAATGTGCTATTTTTGTACACAGCAACCTGGGCAGTAAATAATTAATTTGTATAATTCGAAGAGGAAGGCTTCAACCTGGCAATTTTTAACCAGAAGTCAATGCACCTATTGTACCAGCCTGGCCTTCTCACCCGACCCCTAACTCTGCCCACATACCTACCAGCCTGCCCAATTTGCCTCCCCCCAGTTGGAGACCAGCATTCCCAAGATGACCAGCAGGATTCATGGAGTCAGACTCTGCTCCCTCCCCGGCAAAGTTCCATTTTCTGCCTTGCTCTCCCAAAGAAATTGGTCTGCAGCTGCCCCTCAAAGGCAGCTTGCTTTCCCTAGCCCCTAACGATGTCTGGGGCTCCAGGTCCAGGCTCACTGCTCTTGGGACACACGTAATCCACCTCCCCAGCGCAAGATGCCACAACAATGCAGCGAGTTTGCATTTCAAGAAACTCCCATTAATATCAATTTACTTCACTGAAACCTCAGGTTCTTCATCAAGTTGATGATTTATGATAAAATCAATTAAATTACGGCCACTTAGGGCCCAGCCGCTTCCTCTCAGATTTCATTGGTGCGGGGCCCAAGTGTCTGGTGGAAAAATGCAAGTTTAGCTGGAGGCGAGGAAAGATAATTCTGCGGCTGAGAAAATTTAATGCAAAACAATTTCCAGGCAAAGCCGGGCGTCTGGACAGAAATGCAAGAGCCACCAGTGGGCCTGCGGAAATAACTATCTGGGGGTCAACATTTTTTTCTCCCAATCCCCACCATCCTGCATGGCTCCCTTGTTCAGTTCCCCTTTGTGCTCACTTGCCCCCTCCCAAGCACAGACTTTGAGGGAATTTGAGCAGTAATGGTGGAACCCACGCCTGCCAAGGGCCAGCCTTAAGCTCCAATGTGGGCTTCCACCCCAGGCCCTTTTCTCCTTTCTCCCTCTCCTCCCCACGCAGCTGTGCTCACGAATTCCTTGTTTTTCTGTGGCAAAGTTAAAGGTTCAAAGTGAAGATCAGGTGGCATGGGCAGATGGCACAGAGGTGCCAGGGGCCAAACCAAGTGGGCTGTGCTGTGTGGGACTGTGCACGGAAAGAAAGCACAGGCGGAAGTGAGCACTAACCCATGGCCAGGGCACAGGGCGGCAAAATGTGTGCAGAGCACCCCATCCCAGAGTACCAGGAACAGAACACAGAGTCTCCCTGGTGGTTCCCTGGGTGCTCACTCACTCACAAAGCAATACTGCACCGAACAAACACCAGGGTGCAGATGTGCTCCCCTGGTACACAAACACACCCACACATGTGTTCTTGCACACTCTCCTATACTTCTCACAGACCCACCGCATCCTGTGCCTGCAAAAGACAGTTCCCACCATCTCTTCACATCTGGGAAAATAAATCCTAGTGAATCAAGCTGGCACTGCCTCCCACTCCAAGGAGAGGGTCTTCTCCCTCCCCTGCTCTGTTTGGTTTTTGGTTTCCAGAGCAGTCAGGGAGTAAACACAGCTTCTCTAAAGTCATAAATCACCCCCTCTCCTACCTTCTCAGTTTAACACCCGGCTTCAGCGCAAGCCCTTGTAGTTTCAGCTTCAAATAACCAGCTAGGTGCCAAAAGGCTGGGCCACGGTGGCAGCTGGACTGTGGAACAAGGCCCAGCCGTTCCCGACCCCAGCAGATGCCCCTCACAACCCATAGCTTCCAACTCCCTGGAAAAACCCTCCACGGCCTCCAAAGCAGTCCTTCCTGAGCAGAGAGTTCCGTCCCCTAACCCCGCTCCTGTCCACACTCCCACGAGGACATTCCCACCTTCCTCCACAGCGCCCTGCACACCAGGATCCTCTACCCCCTCAGCCCCTAGCCGCCACTTTAAGTGGCTCACATCTTTGTCTTCCGCGATTCCATCCAGCCTCCTTCCTGACCCAGGAGCGTGGCGGGCGGCGAGGGTCTCAGCCAGCCCCGCTCTCCACCGCAAGCCAGGCCCTGGGCGCCGCGTGGCACCCGCACTTACCTGTGCGGTCTCCCGCTAGGGCGCGGGCCGCGGCGAGCGGCCGGGAGCGGGGGGCGCGCACGAGCCGACTGCCAGGCCCGGGTCCCTTGGCCCCAGCTGGGGCTCCGCGGCCGCGGCCGGCCGCATCCCGGTCACTCAGACCCCCGCAGCCCGGGAGCGGCCGGCCGAGGAGGGGAGAGGCCCGGAAGCGCTCGCCCCCACCCCGCCCCGCCCCGCCCCGCCCCCGGCTTTGTTGGGTCTCCGGGGCCGTGGGGCGGCAAGGCGCGCGCGGTGCTGCACCCGCGGCGGCCGGCGCCCGTCTCCGCGGACCGAGCTCCCCGCTGCGAGGGCCCGCGTGGAGCTGCGGGCAACCGGGCGGGCCTGGCACTGAGCTGGGGTCGGGGTTTTGAGAGCGGGCCAAGTCGCCAGGCGAGTGGAACAGCTACTGACAGGGGACACGGCGAGGAGCGGGGAGCACGGGGGCGCCACGGCGGAAGGCGGGCGCACGGGAGGCTCTTCAATGTCACCAGCGAAATGGGTTCCATATGTCCGCCCGGAGAGATGGGAGGGGAACGGAGGGTTCTGAGCAGGAACCGGCGGGAGGGTGGGGGTGGGGTGCGCAATGGAGGGAGCGGAGTAGTGACCAGGGGTAATGGCAGGGATGGGAAAGGCCAGAAAGGTTTGCATTTTCCATTGGCCCTGGAGTTTTCTAAAGCTGCTTAGGCTGGTAGGAACTTTCCCCTTTTCCTTTTGCCTTTTTTTTCCCTGAAAGGTGGGAGAGGGAGGAGATTAGTGAGGGTAGCATGTTTGTTCAGGCTGGGGGTTCAGGGAAGAGATGTGGATTGGAGGTGAAAGGGAAAGTTCTTAGGCGGCTGGAAGATCAAGTTCTCCCTGTCCCTAAAGAGGGAAAGAAGAGACCAAACCCCAAGGGGAGCAGAGGCCAAGGAAGGATTCCAAGGTTCAGGTGAGACTGACACAACCACACAGAGACACACACACACCACCACCCTCGTGGAATTCTGTTCCGGGAGATTCCAACCATTAAGTTACTGATGGTGGTGGAGGAAGAGGAGGTTGAAGTGCCCACAACATCTTGGCCATTCCCTGACATTTCAGTTCCTACCCCAGCTGCCTCACACCTGATTTAGGACCCCCAAAGGCCTACTTTAGAGGCAGTTTTTTCTGGGATGGCCTGGGCTATGGGCAGCGGCCTGTAAAAAAAAAAAAGCAGCCTGGAAGAGGTTCCAGACCATGCAGCCCTCTCCCCTCTGTGCCTGCCCCCCAAGGGGGTTAGGCTCCTTCTCCAAATTTCTTCCTCCCCAGCCACCAACTCCCTGCCCTTCCTAACCATCTCTGTTGTCTCTTGTCTCGCTCTCTTTCTCATAACCCCTTTGTCTTCTCATGCTCTGCCTCTCTCTGTATCCTAAGTGAATTTACATCGAGCCTTGCAAAGAACTTAGGAGTGTCTCCAGAAGTCATTTCTGGACTTATTAGGCTGCTCCTCTCCTGGGGCAGCGTGGAGCCCTTGGCCTTAGAGCCCTTTCCTCTTCTGGAGTAAGCCATCCTCTGCCATGGAGGCATTCTCTCTTCAGAGAAGGGGGCAGAGTGAGTGATTTCTTTTCTGCTTCCCTCCGTCTCACTTAACTCTGACTGTGTGTGTGTGTGTGTGTGTGTGTGTGTGTACTCTGTGTGTGTGTGTGTGTACTCTGTGTGTGTGTGTGTGTGTACCTATCCAAATTGTAGGGCTCCTTGTAGAACAAACTGCCTGCCCCTCTGACTGGCCTTTGTCTCCATTCTCCCTGGCGTCCTCTCCTTGGTCTCTGCCTTGACTTCCCACCTCAGAAAGGGATCCAACTGCTTGTTCTCTCTCTGGGGCCCTCTCTTTTTCCTTCAACCTCTCTCTCCTCATCTTTATCCAACTCTCTGGTCACTAAAGCATTGGCAGCCCAACTTCTTAAAGGCAGAAGGATAAACACTGTAATTATAAAGTGGACACCAACAGAGTCGGGGAAGAAGACAGAGTCAGCAGCTTTCCTAAAACCCCTCCCATCAAATGCATTCTACCCCATCCTCTGAACAGCACAAAAGCAAATGGGGTGTGCATGTGCAGAACTGGTAAGAGGCAGGGTGTTTCATGGCTAACTGAACCAAATGTATATCTTTCTGTCTGTCTATCTATCTATCTATCTATCTATCTATCTATCTATCTATCTATTCATCTATAAAATAAAGTCTTTTCAAACTTGATGATTTGGGGGTAGGCCACTAGGCCTGGATGGAGGGGATCAGGCCTCATACAGGAAGATTAAGCCAGGGGCTAGTGACTAAAAGATAACAGTGGAGAGAGACAGTCTCCCTGCTTTTGTCTCCTGGGGAAGAGTCTGTGTGTGAGTTGGGGAAAAGGAAGGGGAGGGGGTGTCCCCAGGGCCAGAAGAGACAAAGACCTGAAGAGGGTTGAGAGCATGGAGAGGAAAAGAGGGGGGTCAGATCTCCACGGTCACAGGCAGTAGGGGCAGGGAGTGGAGAAGGGGGAGGAGTTGGAGACACAGGGAGAAGGGCTGTGGGGCTGGCTCCAAGTCTCCTCACTAGCTATGGCCTGTCCCAAAGAGTAAATCCTTCAGCTTCCCCCTTTCGCTCCCCATCTTCCAAAACAGGCTGAATTCAGATGCTAATAAACAGGATTCTACTCTTCCTTCTCCTCCAGAAGTCAGTCTTCCTCTCCAAGGAAGACATAGTCCTTCCTTCCTCTCCTAGGGATTCCAAAACTTTGGCCTAAATTCTGAAACACCATTTGGGAGTGAACTTACATTTATATCTACACCCCCCACTTCCCAGGCGAGGGAGAGGACATAATTGTCTCCCACACCGAGTTTGTATGGGATTCTCCAACACTGAAGGAGGATGACCCGAGGGCTTTGGAGTCCCCAGTTGTCCCCCTCCCCATCATCTCCAGCCCTGTCAAAGCTGCCCTTGACCCAGACTCTCCCCAGTTCCTTTTATCTAGGCCAGGTAATGCTCCTACCCATCCTAGCATAGGGTCTCGGCTCTCTCCTCTTTCTCCCTGAACATTTTTCAACCAAAACTTCCTAACTGGGAGACTTCACCCACCATCCACCCACAAATCTGCCTGTTGGCAAGGACGGACTGGGCTCCCACTTGGAGCAGAGCATGGGAATGAACTCCTGGGTGCTTCAAGACTGGGGCCTAAGCTGTCACTCCATGCTGATGCCATAAGTAATTAACATCTGGATGTGGCATCACTCTAATTTTCCTGTTCAAAGGTTTACATAGCAGGCAGAGTTAAATATCAGAGATAATAGTGGCACTTGGCTGGATGCCAGCCAGGGAAGAAAAAGCCAGCAGTCCAGACTGGACTTGGTAAAGGCTCTGACACTCCGCTTATCATCCATCACAATTTTAGGGTGCAGTGTAGAATGTCCTCCAGAAACCACCTCCGGCTTTGCTGTTGACCAACAGACCCCTTACTAATGGGGAGAGATTGAGACCCCTACATGAAAGCCCAGGAGAAAGTTACCAGCTCTCCCCTTCCCAGTGTGCACCCTACTTGTTCCCTCTTTAGAAGGGGGCTTAGGAAGGGCAAGACACCCCATATCCTGAAACTCTCTCCAACTTTTTGGGACCACCTGATTCCTGGAACATTTTGTTTCTAGAAAAAGTTACAGAACTTCTCCCTGCTTTAGCCCCAAACACACATAGTTCCTTACTGCTGAGGAAACTTTCTTTGTTTCAGGAGGTGGAAGGAAGGCTACTGGGGTGTGAATCCATTTCCGTGTTTTGTTAGCCAGGAGCGTGGGGAGCCAAGGCTTTCGGCTTCTCTCCCTGCCCTTCACCCTCTGCCTCTATTGTCTCCTCCAGTTTGGTTAGCTCCTTCCCCACCCTTAACACCCTGCCATGCAATCAGTCCTATAAATTAAGCTTTAACACTAGAGCAGAATCTCCCTTTCCAATTAGAGAACTTCAATTGGTCCTCATTAATTACAAAAAAATCTTTGCCCTCAACTCCAGTAATTTCTTCCTCTGCCTCCATCTCTCTTGTCCCCAGGCTCTATCTGCCTTCAGAGTTGGTTCTTCACCCCAGGCTGAAGTTGGAGCTGCCAAACTGCTGGAGGGGAACAGCTGAAAAATGAAGCTCTGTCTGCTGCTGCAGGAATGTTGGCTCTATCAGGCTCACAAATATAATTTTTATATTAGGTCGTGGTCTTTGGGTTTATATGCCAGTGAGGCATTTCTGGTTTACCAAATTTATACAAATCTCGCCTTAATTGATAATCACAGATGCTGTAATTTAAGACCTCCGGCTATAGAGCTTTCATATTAACTGCTGATATATTACTGTAAATTGTCTGAAATAACCAACTCCTGGGAGCAGAGCAGAGAGGGAGGAAGTGCCTCCGAGAGCGACTCTCTCCCGGCCGCAGAAATAGCCCAGCTTCCACATCATTTTCCATGAGAAATGATTTATCGAAGACATGGCCATAAACAACACAAGTCGCTCACAAACACACGCAGACGCGCGCGCGCACACATGCACACACACACACACACACACACAATGGCTGGCATGCTGGCGAGAAGCTGACACCCATATTGCTATAAATCAAGAAAAAGGTTGGAGGAGAGGGAGAGAGAGAGAAGAGGAATATTCCTAAAATCTCTATGCAATGCCTCAATGGGTATAAATACACAGAGCACCGTGTGAAGAGAAATGGCAGGAAATGAAGATGGCTATTTGTCACATTTTACGACAATAACATTAATAACAAACAATAAATTTACATGGACATATAAGACGCGGTAGGTAGTGAGAAATCCCTTCTACTTACAATACCCCAGCCCGCGGTGTCGCTCCGGCTGTTTTATTGCTGCCTCCCTCTCTCTTTCTCTCTCTCTCTCTCCCTCTCTCTCTCCCTCTCTCTTTTTTTCTCGGGGTACAGGCTTGTTTTTCAAAGGACAGTTGAATTGCACGTCAGAAACAGGGAGACCGAGCCTGCGATTTTCCTGACGAATACATATCTATTCTGCAACCTCGGCATTAATTATTTAATGAATCACGTGACCAGGAGGAGGAAGGGGGTCTTTCAATTTCAGACTCAAAGGACCACTATGACCTTCCCCTTCAGGAGGAGAAATTTTCTTGCAAAATAGATTCCCCCCACCCCACCAATGGAATACTAGCGAGTTCTCTTTCTCTTGCCCACATTAACATCTATGCCTACATCCACAGCTCCCTAACCATCCCCACAGACACACACTTACCCACAGCCCACCTCTCCTTTCTCCCTCTCCTCCTGCTTCTGCCTAGTTCGTGGAGGTGCAGAAATAGTCTGCAGGGGCGTCTGGGGGGTGGGGGTGGGGTGGGCACGGAGCCCTTCTCTAAGCCCCTGGATTTCTCAGTCTCCAGTTCTCTTTGCATCCATCCTTTAAGATTAAGATCCCCCCCACCAACTTCAATCTTTCCCTCACTTTCAAGATATTTATTTCAGTGGGACACACTCCCCTTCTTCCTAAATAGTCAACAACACTTCTAAAGGGACCAGCTTCAAAAGAAACATTTCATAAGCCCATATTATACATGTATAAAGAATGGGGTTTCTAGGTTTAATTCTCCTTTTGATCTTTTATGGTACCTTTTGAAGGGGGTAGAAGAGGGACAGGTTGACTCTGGAGCTTCCAGAGTTGAGAACAACCACAAGGGGGGCATTTTTTCCTTGTGTTGTGACTATTATGGGGAGCCAAATTCTTCTGACCGACAGAATACACTCTAAGGAGAAAGACCCACACTAGGCTTTCTACACAACAGAAGTGGATAGTCAGTCTCTCTCTTCCTATGTCATACCATCTCAGCCACTACCCGCCCCCTCCACAACACACCAGTGAAGACAGCTGGATACCTAAACTGGAGGAAAGGGGAGAGAATGGGAAGAAAGAGAATTGAAGTCAGTCTGACAGCCTCAGGTCCCTATTTCCCAGGTTATAGTACCCTGAGCTTCCAGTGGACAGACAACGGAGACTGATCAATGGGAAAAAGATGGGGGGGTTGCATGTTAAAGCCACAAACACCGGGGATGATAGGAGAAAGGCCTAGAGATAGAGAAATGTACACAGACTCCTTCATCTCTGATAAAAACAAAACGAAACAAGAAACCCCCCAATCCTTTACCTACAGCTTGGCAACAGAATGAGCAGACCAACCAGAATCAGGGTCCTTGGTTGCCAGATAGGATGAGGGGGCAAAGGAGAGCAGAAAAAACATTCCTGAAGAAGCCCCTTGCCACCCATTTCCAGTCTTATCTTCAGCAGCTCTGGGGCAGCAGGGCTACAGGCACTGGCGGGATGCCAAGGAAAAAGAGCAGTTTGGAGAAACAGACAGGCTGGGGGTCCCCTGTTGGTTTGTTTGGAGAGGCCTGAACTAAAAGCAACTTGCTGGGGAGAAGGTTGAGGACCCAGATGCCCTAACAACCCCCAAGAAATAGTCACACACATACACACACACACACCGCCTCTCGGTACTGGCCAGAGGCCCTGGGCGGCCTGGCTTCCTTGGAATCCCACTCCCCGCGCTCGGATGGGGCGCTGGCAGGGCCCAGACTCCGGGACTTTGATTGTCCAGATACAAAACACAGACTGGTTATTGAATTCAGCTTGCTCCCGAGGTGGGCCCCACGCCCGGTTCCAGCAACGGCAACTCTGCAAGGTTCTGGCCACAAATCCACTAACAATGGCCCCCCTCAAAGGAAAAGATTCCACTAAAATCTAAAAAAATGTATGTGAGCAAGAAATAGAGAGAGGGGGGGAGGAGATAATATGCTGGAGCATAGGAAGACAGCAATCTCTGAAACTGAGGAATTATTTTTAAGGACAAGAAAAAGAACAGCAAAACAACACGAAGCCACGCTGAGCAGGGTCTGTTAAAATGCCACACTCTTTTCGGATCCTGGGAATGTCCACGTTCAAATAAACAAGCACCGGGGCGCGAGCTGAGCGCTTTCTTGCTGCCGATAAAGCGAACATTTATCCTTTAAGAAAGGTGAGATTGATTTACGAATCTGAACGCGCCAGTTTTATGGCCGATCACAAATCCTTCAGCGCTCAACTCATGCTGGGAAACTTCCCAACTCTGTCTTCCAACCAGATCCTCCTCCTCCCGGGCCGCCGCGGCCCAGGGAGACCCACCAAGGGTGCGAGGGCTGCTTGGACGGCTGGGACAGGGCCTGCAGCCCTGGTCTGCCCCTTCGGGTGGAAGTAGGAGGGAGGTTGGGGAGGGCAAGGGACCCAGAGGGAAGAAAGGTCAAAGATTAGGATGACTCAGGGTGGCTGCTAGAATTGTAGAAGGTAAACCTAAAGGCTTATGTAGCTGGCCAGAAACGCTCAGCTCTGGGTCTGGGAGTGAGGGAAAGGGAAGATCTTGAAGTTCTTGCCTGTCGGGAATGAAACCTTTGAATGAATCCCAAGTTTCCCTTTCCATTATTTTACTCCTCTTTCCCCTTGATGCACCCCTAATTCTTAAATTTCAGAGAGCAGCTTGTAAAGTCCCAGTTAACTAGATCTTTGTCACCTGGGCCTTTAGAGAGCCCACAGTTGGTTATCTGCCCTTATGAATAATGGGTACACATCTCCCCTGAGCCCCAGATATTTTTAGTCCAGGAGCAACCCAGCTCACTTTTCTGCCCTGAGGCCTCTAGCCCTTGCATGTATTATGCCATCTGGGGACAAAGGAGATGATACCAACCAAGGCCAGTTTTTTTCTTGCCTGAGATAAGAGTCCCCAAGTTACAGGCAACAATTTACAAAATGCAAACCACGAAACACCCCAGGCAAGTTTTAACCTAAGGGAACATTTCCTCTTCCTACCTGGAGGTTACTTGAACTACTTCTCTCTATATATCTGTCTAGCTATCATTTCCTTCTAAGAGGATGGCTGCTGGTGTGGGTTAATAGAATACAAATTTGGGAAGTCTCTACCTTTGGAGTTTACTTCTTAGCAAATGTTCCACCAATCTTTTAAAATTAAAAGTTGATGGAAACTTTGGTTAATGTGGCAGAGCTATACCTGGAAGTGGTCAGGAGAGGCTGTACTAACCCTCTCCCATCTCTCTCTCCTCTGGTGGGGAGGTATTCCATGGGCTCTGTGAATAACTAGGGTGGATGGGGTTAGGGAAAGGGAGGGAAAACGATTATAGGAATAGCTTCCTGCACTAAAGGAACGTCAGAAAATGGGTTTAGGGGGTGTGGATTTGGATGTCAGAACTTGAGGGACAGTAGATTCCAAGGGACTGTTCATGGGGGGAGCCCACTTTCTTCTTAGGATGGGGACTGGTTTCCCTAGTGCTCCGAAACCCCGTGGACCTCTCCTACTGCTTCTCTTTGTCTTTGATCCCTCAGCTCCCTCCAAGCAAAACAGGAGAGAAGGAGAGATGAGCTGGACATGGTAGGTGGGGGCCGTTGGAGCGTGGCCTAGGGAAGGAGTTTGGCACAGAGAGACTGCTCAGCACTCTACTTTCCTCCCCCGGGAAGGAAGGAGCTAAAAGTTTTATTCCTTTTCTCTCCAATGGACATTAATAGAAAAAAATCCAGAAATTTCAAGATAGCAAAGAAGGGATTGAGGGCTAGAGGGGGGACAGAGAAGATGGGACATACAACAGCCCAAGGACCCCTCCCTGTGGAGGTGTGACTTTCTGTTCTGGGCAGGAGGCAAGAGCCAGCACAATGTCCAGTCTCAGGGAGGTCAAGGGGCTTCCGAGGTCATTTTGTGGTTCTAATACTGAGCTAATCGCCTAGAAAACGTGGCCTCTCCATGAACTCTCTCTCCTGCCAGGCTCTGCCTCCAAAGCCTCAGTGAGCCCCAGGGAAAAAGGGCCAGCACATTCAGATCTGAGACAGAGCCCACTGTCTCCCTCAACCTCAGCAGCAGAATCCCAGTAGGGAGAACAGAGCCCCCAAAACAAGAGCGAAAGGAAACCAAACTGAACACTGAGCCTCCAGAAAGAGGTTGGGGAGCTGGTGCAGAGTTGAAGGGGAAGATTCCCGCATCAATGAACCTCGCCTGCGAACGGGCGTTTACTGCTCCAGAGAGTTGCAAATATTTATCTAGAATCCCAAGCTAGACATAAAACAGCACAAAAGGAAGACATTCACCTCTACCCCACTCCAAGGCTGAGGCATTCCATCCAGAAACGACATTCTAATTTTTCCAGGAGGCTGCAGTGACAACATCTCACTATAAGCATACATATTGGACACAAGCCCCCAGTGTAGACAAGCGAAGTAACAGAAAACACCAGCCACATGGGCGCGCCGCTATACACATGCACATACATGCATGCTGGGGGCTCCCCAGGCCTGCCTGCATTTTCCAAAACCAGAAAAGTATTTCTGAGCTGCCTCACAAACCAGCTTCTCTGGGGTTTTTCAGGGGCCCTGACACCTAGGGACCAAGCAGTTCAAACACTCTCCAGGTGTCGAGGCCCTTCTCTGTCCCTCTGAGCCAAGCATCAGTCACCATAAAAGGCAGCAAACCTGACCAAGTGTCCACCATAAAAAGCCTGCAAAGATAGTTGAAAAAGAAAAAGGCGACAGAGTGTTTCTTTTTTCCCTTGTAAAAAGAGCTCATAAAACGTTTGGGGGGAAAAAAAAAAAGCCAGCCCAGGCGGGGGCTTTGTTACCTTTTCGCCTCTCGCCTCCTCTGGCCCGAACTCGGAGGATCCCATTCATGACGAAGGGCTTCTTCCAAACTGAGAGAAAAAAGTTTTCAACTTTATGGTTCCAAATTTTTTCTCCCTTGCAAGTCCAGGAGAAACGGCTAACACTTTTTTCCCCCAACAGCCGGTCTGCGGAGATTTGCTGTTGAATAATAACAAAGGAGAGAGGATACGTATTTAAAGAAAAGAAGTGATTAATGGTTTTCTGTATAATTCTCACATTTTTCTTAGCTCTTGTCTACACAGAATGGCTGTGAACTTTAAGCTCCATAGAAATCTTTTTTTATTCTATTCATACCTTCCAAGAAGCAGCTTTGATTTGGTTCTTTAGAAACATTCCTTGGGGGGGGGCATATGCTTTTTAAGAAGTATCCCCCCCAACTAAGGTCGTCTGCATCCCCTGGTAGCTAAACATCACACCGAGAGTCCACAGAAACAAAGCTCACTGCTCTCATCCTCCAGGTCCCGGTGATTTTTTTATGAGTCTTCTTGCAGCATTTAAACGGGCAGTTCAACTGCCCTTTCACGGGCTGTGGACACCAGCCTGGTCTGTCCCGGGGCCCTACCCAGCCTCACACTGCTGGGCACTACAAACCGGAGGAATACAAAAGAAATAACAATAAAACATGCTGGTGGAATTGGCTGTTTTTATTTTCTGATGGGAGATGGGACCGAAAAACGACTTTTAATTGCATATGCTCTCCCAAGCTCCGAGCTTTTTGGAAACAAGGTGGCTGTACCCTGGGCCACCACAGGACCAGAGACCCTGAGGCTGGAGCCCCCAGAACTTAGAACTTCCCTTAGGTACTACCCCAAAGCGGCCCAAGCCCAACAGGGCTTCTGAGGATCATCCATACCCCTTCCCCTTCCCCCACTCCATTCTAGGGGTGACTGGGACCTCAGAGACAGAAAGCTATTTGGTCCCCAGTCGTACTTTCAATACTTTCTATGAGAAAGAAAATGAAAATTAATACAGGAGCAGGGCTTCACAAAAGAGGCCATTTGTCTTCTTGATTATCTATTTGCTTGTCAGAGTTTGAGCTATGGCACCGGCTAGCTCCTTTGTAATATAAAAATACTCTGAAAACCTGCAAACATCCAGAAACATCTGTGCAAAAAATTAGACTCATTAAAGCCTTAAACACCTCAGAGGAAAACGATACCTTCTTACGCGGAAGGATAAGAGGCCGGCCTCACGGAATCCTCTCTCCGAACTTTAATAAGCAAAGAGCCGTCTGTCTAGAAGGAGACAGCTTAACCGCATTTTATTTGCTTATGACAAATAAATCACTATATGAAAGGCTTTGCAATACTTAAGCCTCTTGTGTCCTACAATGAACATTTTCCCCCCATTAGGGACTGGAGTCAGCCCTCCCAGTCCTTTCAATCCATTTTTGGACTGGAGGGAAAAAATTAAAAGCCACAAACAAAACACCCCCCCCCCCCCCGCAAATAAAACAGCTACAGTTTGGAGTCTTCTGAGAGAGAAATTCCCATTGGACCCTTTGGAAAAAATCCTCAACCACATACAATGTGAGGCCGAATACCCTGAGGTGCTTAAAATATATGCTGGGTGGCATTTGTCTGTATCTTTATATCAAGGTTTCAACAAAAACACGCCGTGCTGGTCACAAGAAACCAAACATTTATTTCTATTGTCACTCTGTACAGGACACAAATTTTCACACCACAAAGGGTTCTAGACTCAGGCAGCCCCGGAACTAGGAAGGGGCCTGGTTTGGAATGTCAAAAAGGGAATAGGAGAGAGGACACACATGACACAAAATAATAATAATAATAATAATTAATAATAATAATAATCATAATGCGACAATGATAAAACTATGGGAGAGGTCTCTGTAACATCATCTCCCAGGCCAGGAGGAATGCAACATTTTGTTTCCTAGTTTCACATTCATTTTCAGTCTAGGAGAGAGAGAGAAGGCCTCCGCTGTACAACTAGATTAGCAGACGGCTGCACCCAGCTGGTAGAACTCAACTGGCCCCTCACCCTGCCAGGAATGGCTTGACCTTCAAAAGGAGGGTCCTCCCGGGTCTCTAGGTCTCTATGTTCTTCCTTGGACCCAATTTCCCTGCCCATTCCTGCCGTTGCTAACGCCACCCCTGCCTCCACTTGTCCCCCACCTTACTGCCCCTGCCCCAGCCCCCCAGTGGAAGGGGTGAGCAGTCAGTGTCCCTGTGAAGGGCATGGAGGGAGAGGACGTTGTGTGTGTGTTTGTTACCGTGGCCAAAACACTGTGCTATCTGGAAGTCAGAGGGTGCTTTCGTTGGGTATCAGGAATGGGGGACAAAGAAAGAAAATCCAGGCTGTCTTCCTGTGGTAGCTGAGCCGGGCCTCATTTGTTAGCCGGGTGTAATGGTCGCCACCGAGGCCGGTTCTCTCCGCGGCAGAGTAAACAAGACAGATGGGCCCGGGCCTGGCGTGATTAAAGATGAAACGTGGATCCATCTTCGCCAAAGCTGAAAACAGGAGTGCAGCCTCCTCCTATTTCTCTTTCTGTCTTTCTCCCTTCTTTTTTTTTTTAAGGAAGAAAGCACGAGACTTGAACCTTGCTTCGGGGCCTCTCCCGGCTCCCTATTGTCATTTCTATAAATAAAGCTTCCCCTCCCCCTCCTCTGCGTTTATTCGTGTAAATAGAGTAGGGGGAGGGCAGGTAGGTTTCTGGGGCCCAGGCCCCAGGGTCCCATCCCGCATCTCCCTCCACGATACCCCGCGCTCGCAACCCACCCCTGCCCCAAAGTTCGCGGTGGCACTAGAGCGCGGGGGGGCCTCCGTTGGGCCGGCCAGGGGGCCCTACGGCTGCGCCTCCGGTGCCACCTGAGCGGATCTTGGTGTTGGGCAACTTGTGGTCTTTTTTCCACTTCATGCGTCGGTTCTGGAACCAAATCTTGATCTGGCGCTCGGAGAGGCAGAGCGCGTGGGCGATCTCCACCCTCCGGCGCCTGGTCAGGTAGCGGTTGTAGTGAAATTCCTTCTCCAGCTCCAAGACCTGCTGGCGAGTGTAGGCTGTCCGAGAGCGCTTGGGCTCCCCGCCGGCGTAATTGGGGTTTACTAGACACACACAGAGAGAGGAAGAAAGAGAAAGTTTTATTGCCCTGAAAGGGAGGCGAGAGAGCTCGTACTCCCAGCTAACACTGTATCTCACTCTGTCCCTCCCTCTCCTGCCATCTCTTCTTCCTCCAGAGGGCGGTGGGGATGCAAAAGGAGAAAAGCGGGACCCCGGGAAGAGAAAAAGATCTCAAAGTTTTGGAGGGTTGGGTTGTCTCCATGTTATTTGGGTGTCTGGAGAGGGGTGGGTGTGAGGAATCTTCACAAGGTTTTCACCGCTCCCCACTCCCCTCTTGGCCTGGGGCCCAGGATGGGAAAATGAGGGGTGAAAAAGGGAGGGGGCTTCCTTGAACCTTACTTGTTAGTCCCCACCCTCTGTGCTCAGATTCCAGGCACTGCCTACCCCCAGTAAAAACTTTTGCCCACTCCTTGAGCCAAGGTGCCAGAGAGGAGGAAAGAAAGGAAAAAATAAATACTGGGAGTTGACTCAACTCTCCGCTTAAATACAGATTACCTCCTCCTCCCCCACCTCCCCCACCCCTCCCCAACTTCCAACTTCACTGCGACTGCATCTCCCTGGCGAAAAAGTCGCTGGTGAGAATGGCAAAGAGGATGGGGAACCGACTTCAAAGGCGCGGGGCCCACCAGGCCATAAAAATTTATGGGGGATGTAATTATGTGGCTCTGAAAACAGGCAACCGTAAATCTCCGGCAATGGCGAGTTTATAGCGGGGACAATTGGCTTCCCCCAGCTTCCCCCCGCCCCCCAGGCCTCCGAGGTCCCTGGGTGTAAAACGGCGAGGATGGGAGGGGGAAGGGATGCCCACGCACTCACCCGTGCTCACGTGAACTTTGCGCATCCAGGGGTAGACGACGGGCTCTTTGCACGCGGAGTGGGACGGGCTGGGGTGCAGGGAGTTCTGGGCGCAGGGAGGCGGCGGGGGGCTGCTGCTGACCGCCTCGCAGCGCTGGCCGGGCTCCGGGAGGAGGGCCCCGGAGGGAGGCGGCGCGGGAGCCCGAGGGGACAGCCCGGGCGGTGGCGGGGGCGGTGGGGGCGGCGGCGGAGGCGGCGGGGGTCCGGGGGCCCGGCAGGCCGCGTAGCGCTGCACGGTGCACGCCGCGCGCCGCCCGAAGCCCGCCTCTGGCTGGAAGCTGCTCTCTCGCCTCTGGCCGCCGGCGTAGTACCCAGGCGAGTGGTCGCTGGGTAGGTAATCGCTCTGTGAATATTCCTCGCAAGGAGGGAACTTGGGATCGACATAGTTTGAGTTGATCAAAAAAGAACTCATAGCCATTAATTTCTGGGAATTGCCCACAAAATATACTAAAATTTATTCCGACCCCTGACTCGTTTTCCTGTTTCCGAAAGCCCTCCTACTTACTGTCAAGTGAACAAAGTTAGGGGCCCACGTGATCCTCGGAGCCAATGGCCGCCCCGCCTGCGATTCCCGGATAAGGAAATCTGCTCACCCGGACCCTACTCCATCCAAAGAGCCTTATTTCCCCTTCTTCTCTTCCCCCTCCCCACCCACTCAGCACACACCAGGATTTACACAGAGCTCCTGCGGGGGGACCGGCTCCTCACCCGGCTCTCTCCGAGTTCAGAGAGAGAGAGAGAGAGAGAGAGGGAGCAGGTTGCCCCCGAGGGCCTGTTGGGGCGCGGGGCAGAGCGCCATCCCTGGATCCCCGCAGGAGTTGGAGCTGGTGACAGCCCCTCCTGTCCAGCCTCACCTCTGCCCAGCGTTCTTTGCCTTACAGAGGCCCCTATCCCCTCCTTGCTACTGGAGGGAGCCCCAGGCACCCGGCTCCCGCGTGGGGAGTTAAGGAAGGGGCGGACAGGAGCTCCGACTAGAGAGAGGGGAAACCACTCGGGGACGAGAGGCGCTGAGCGCGAGGCTTTTCTCTGCAGCCGTGTGGGGAGGAGAGTAACAGCAGCCTCCGGAGCAAGCAGGCGGGTGCACGGAGGGACTTGTCAGAGATGAATGGAAGCGCGGGCGGATCGATAGGAAATTCATGCACTAATTCGGGGAGACCTTGCCTTCCAAATCGCATTTAGCCGCGCTATTAGTTTGGCTGTGTCAGTCAGTCCGTCTGTTCCTTCTCCTGTCCACTCCTCCCCTTACACCACATGGCCCAAGCTGTAAGAAACGACTTGGTTTCCCTCACTGAATATGAGCACTGGAGTAAAAAAAAACCCTGAACTTTCTGAGCATATCGAGTATTAATCTGTTAATTCCACAACCGCCGAGACAATGCTAACCGCGGCATCCAGACGTTCTACTTGCCGCTAACGCAGCCGCTTCCGCAGCGAACAGAAATCTCACATCCTTGTGATGCTGGGGATGGGAGCCCTTGAGGTGACCCCACACACGCACCACCACCCATTGGCAATCGTGTATTTCCAGGGCACCTTATTCTGAACCCAAACAGAAAGGCGACCTCAGCATCCGTTTGAAAAGTTATTTTCCTTTGCCTTCGAACACTAAAGACAAGAGTTAATTTTTCCGGATTTTCAGTAAAGCCTCCCTGACCCCCAAGAATAGGGAATTGAGGGGGAGGATAAAATATAAACATCAACAACATTAACCTATTAAGTGAAGAAGGACCAAGGCTCCCGCGGGGGACAGGCATAGAGAGATTTCAGGTAGATGATGCCTCAATCTCTAACCAGTTGAGGGAGGAAAAAAAGAGAATAGAGAAAAAAGGAAGGAGTCTTCGCCTGGTCAGTCACCGGATGGTCCTCATTTAGAAAAAAAAATTTCTTCGGGAAAAAAGTAAGCGGAGTGTTTATGTCAACTACATATTCCCCTAGATACGAATTTGTGACCACAAAATTCCTTACACAAATTCGGATCTACAGGGTATATACAGAAGACAGACAGATCTTCTTGGCCCAGAAATTTTCCAGTTCTCCTACTTTCCGCACGTTCTTCGTTTGGGGTATGGTTTGAGTGCTTTGATTGTATTTCGTTTTGTTCTAGTTTTGAGCTCTGGGAGCAGGAAAAGGCACTGCGGGTCCATTCTTGCAATTACAAGGTTTTCAATTCTCTTTATCTTCTATTAGAAATAGTAGCAGCCGGTCCCGCAAAGGGACGCGAACCTCACCGCCGTGCCACTCTCCGCGGCGCATGAATTATGAGATGTAAACATTAGCTAAGCACAAAAGGAGGAAGGGTCATTCTGAGGCTGCCGCGAAGTCAGAATCAGGCCCTTCTGGGTGCCCTCTGCTCCTCCCCTCCCCCCAATACTTTTTTTTAAGTAAAACAAAACCCCAATCGGTGTCTCCGTACCACTCTCAGTCTTTAGTTTGTGATCAAACGAATATCTAGATATTTTCCAAGGCTCCTCTCAGCAAAGGGAGGGGGGATAGGCGGCTGGGTGTGAAGGGGGTGTCATAAAAGTCCTTTTGGAAAAATTCAATGGTAAAAAGAGAGAAACAGCTGTAAAGAAAAATGCTGGGAGACCAAGCAGATGGGGCCCCGGATATTTAATGACGGGCAATTCGGTTTACAACCTGAGAAAAAGATCAAAGACATTTCATTTCCGAATGAAGGGCAATAAGGAACCATAAAAAATGCAGCCAGATGATATTCTGGCCCCTCCCAGCCTCCCATACCTCCTGGGGCCAGAAAAGGGGGATAATCCCTGGAGTGTGAGGAGGAACACTATTTCCTGCACCTCCACAGCACCAGGCAGGCTTTCTCCCTCTAAACTTGCTCATTCATTCTGCCACCTGCTAGCTAGGAAGGCTGGCAGTGCGACCAAAATAGACATCTGGGAAACCCAGGGATCTGGGGTTCCAGAATGAACTTCCTGAGGCTCCCAGTAACCGCTGAATTTACTAAACTGGGAGACTGAGGATTGGACTGGAGGGAGCTGAGTTCCAGGCTGAATGGTGAAGGCCTCCTCAGTGTGACAGGAAACTAGCAGAGAGGAAGCCTCCACCCCACCCAAACTCCATACCCATTTCCTTAGGTCTGAGATATATTTGCATCTCTAGTGAGCAAGTCAGAGTAGCAATTTCATTCAGAAATACACCACCACCACCAAAAACAACCCGCTAACCACCACATTCCAGTAGTTTCTGCCTATCTCCAGTCCTGGGACCCTTGCAGGTGGGTAGGAGGAGAGGTCCCACCTGCCAGCAAACTAGGGCCAGAGACCCTCTGATTTTCTATACCAAATCTAGATCGACAATGTTGACCTCCAGGCCTGATTTCCAACACCAACACTCTCCCAGCCAGGCTGAATTTACTCATATTTGAAAAATCACACACATACAAACACAATTATATTATAGTTCTCCAAGACAGGGTTCAATAGGTAATTTCACACCCCTATCTGGACACCCAGGAAGATTGGAGTCTGGCCCTGGGCCCACAGACAATGTGCATGTGTAAAGACCCCCACCAGCGCCCCAGCATCAAGCAGGGACCCTTCCAAATCTTGTCAAAGGCCACTTATTCAGGGGCTCTATGACCCATTCCAACTGGCCAGGCCCCTCCCCCACCCCATACCTCCTGTCCTCAACTCGCTGGCTCTCTGAAACCCGTCCAACTCGTCGGCTTTTCCGAATTTTGGGAGGGCTGCTGCGCTGGTCACCCAGCCTCTCTGCTGCCCTACACTTCACAAGCAATCTAGCCCAGGTGCCCACAAGAGAGAGGGATGGGAGGCAGAGCCACTGCGGGGCTGGGTATGGTTGATCCTAGGGACACAGCGCGGAGTTTTTCTCTGCGCACTGGGAACCGCCACCTGCCCAGCCTAAGGAGGCACTGCACCAGCCATCCCAGCCGAATCCAGCCCTACGGGTGGAGGACAAGGTTTATCAGCTATTCCCAAGACCGGTTTCACCGGAGCAGGAGGCTCCCTCTCCCCTCATCCCCCAGACGAATTCCAACATCCATAGAAATAATAAAAATCGGAGAGAGCAAGGGCTCTAAAGCGCGCGCTCGGAGCCACCTCCCCTGCGCTCCCGGGTCGTTCACTGCCTCGCAGGCCGCCTTCTGCCACAGCCACAGGTTGCTAGAGTGACCTCTTGCTGTTCAGTCCCCCTTCGCCATCCCAGGCGTGCCCAGCCCGCCCGGAATCATCTACCTTTTGTTGGCGGAGAGGGAGAAAAACCGAAGGACCAAGCAGGGAGTCCATAGCCGGCCCGCGCGCGGGCAGCCGAGCGGCGGAGTGGAAGGCCCAGAGGGGGAACTGGCAAGATACTCACCCGCGGCTCCCCGCTCCCTCCCGACCGCCGACCCGCCCGCGGACCCGCTCGGCTACAGAAGAGCTCGCTCTTGTCCACTATTGTGTCCCGAAAAACCGAACCGCGGCCGCGGGCAAAGGAGCTACGGGCCCCCTTGGAGGCTGGAACAAGACTTTTTTTTGGTGTGTTTTTGTTTTTGAAGCCCAAGTTTTCGTATTAATCTCATACTTTGGCAGTCTTTGTTAAACATCTAGGCGCGTCACGAGGCTCTCAAACATTTTAATAATTTTTAGACGCCGTGACCTACAGTTCACCCCTCTCCAGGCCTCCCCCAAGAGCAGGCAGTTACTATAATATGTTGCGCAGTTTGCTTGGTCATATTGAATTTTGTGCAGGTCATTACTTGGGAGAAAAATGACAGAGCAGGAATTTGATTCAGCTCATCCTCTCCAGCTCACTTTTTGCCAGAACCCTCTTTTCTCTTCACCCAACCCCCTCTTCAAAAAAAGTACCATTCAGATAGCACTCAGCTCAGCCCCTCCTCTGCTTTAATATTCCATCTTTCCTATATATTTTTTGTCAGCTCTGGTTCCAGGAACAAAGAGGGAGAGGGTAGGCTTCCAAAGGGGTTCTCTTTGCTGCCTGTGAAGGGAGCTGGCACCTGTAGACAGGAATTGTGGCCCTCAGGACCTCAGTCCCAGAGAGCAGGCCTGAGCCAGAGCCCCTCTCCCTGTGTCCTTCTCTATAAATGGCTGTACTGGCAAAATGGTTGTGTTGACAGAGCCTGTGTTCTGACCCAATTGCAAGCTCCATCTGCTTTATTCTCCCTCCCGATGCCAGAAATCCCTCCATTTCTGCCATAATTCTGGAGGCTCCAGTGCCTCAGGAATGACCCCTCCACCTCCTGGGGCTGAGATCTGATCCACAGAGCAGTGTGTCTAGGAAAGACAGAGAGAGCCCTGAGAGAGGTGCTGTATTGCTTTGGTCAAAGCTGGAGATTTAGCTTTCGGAGGTGTGAACTCTCCTTTAAAAGTAAAATTATCCTCCACCCCATTTTTGGTTTAAATCACGTATCTATACAGTAACTCCTCTGTTTACCCCATCACTGCTACAAGGAGGTTCAGGAGCAAATCAAGCAGGCATTAAAGAGTGAGTTTTTTTGGTTTGTCCCTTCAGGATTAGAATCAGGTGGACTGCCAACAACACATTTCCCCCTTTCTCCAGCCTCCAAGGGACCAGCAGAAGTAGGTCAGGTGACTCTCCTGCCACCCAGTTCAAGTCTCAGGGGAGTGTCTGCAGACTGGAATCGCACTAGCACAGGGAGGTCGGGAGAGAGCATCCCAAGATACCCAGCTTGGCCTGGGATGGCAAAGACTCTCCTTCCCCATCCTGAGGTTCCTCCAGCCCAGGACCTTGGGCCGCCCCAGCCTATCCCACAGAACCTTCAATTTGCTAACATTCCATCCTTAAATAGAGGGAAAAGACCTGAGGAAGGACAGGAGAGAGATTCTTCAGTTTAGGCTTTGACCTCTACCCCTGGACCCCTAGAATTCCTTCCAGGCCTGACTCCCCAGAGAAATTTGCCTGAAGATTGAGTAGAAATGGAGACCCACACCCAGTTGGTTTAGTCAAAAACTGTGGTCAAATCATTTAAAATTTGACATTAAACTATTTGGCCATATTACAAAAGGCATCTTTACAAAAACTCTCAGGTTATCTCTATTCTGGCAGGACAAACACCCATGGCGCACCTCCTGTATTATGCATAGAAGATAATTTGATGACATCCCATAACACAACAGACATTTAAAGACCCAAAATAGGCATATGCCCTGGTGTTATAATTAGAGTCTTTCTAAGCATTTTACTTATGAGCTAAGCCTAATGCACGGATTCAAGGTTCATTTCAGGTCTCCTGCTTCAAGTCCAGTTAAAAAGATCTCTGTGAGGCCTTTAAGTATTTTTCCTTCTCATTTCCCCTCCCTCTTCTAAATAGGAAGAAAGGGATTCTGGATGAACATACAAGCGGAGTTTTGGGAGAGAGTGAGAGAATTGACAAGCTAACCTTCCTTCAGTATTCAAGTTCCTAACCCAAGCAACTGGAAAGAGGGGTGAGAGTTTAAAAACCCTCCAGTCTTATCCCATGGTCATGGGACCCAGCCTGGGGATTAGGAATCCCTGAAAAACAGGCCTGCCCTGTAGGGTGGAACTGGGGGGAGGACGTTGAATGAGCCAGCTGTTTGGCCCCTTTAGGGGAATTGGGATGGGGCTGATGTTGGTGAGAACCAGGTCTTTACCTTGGAAACCTTCTTTGGCCCCACCAAACGTCCTGCAAGGACATGTGGATAATTGGATTTTCCAAATGTGTGTGGCTGGGTAGGTTCTAATTACATTTTATATGGTGACTCAAAGGTCATCTTTGAGAGAGAACACTGTGCAGAGGATTTGCCATGCCCTGAGCGCTCTCTGTTGTGCAGACAACACCCCTCAACCACGCCATTTTTTGAGAAGAGGTTCTTCCTCAGTTTCTCCTTCCCCAGATATCCACCTCACCTCCTCCCCACCTCTGCACCCCCACCCCCAGCCCACAAGTCTTCCTTACCTTGAGCATCCCTTGCTTTCTCTCTTCTCCACACACACAAACCCCTCTCCCACCCCACTGCCTGCTCACGCATGGTAAACTTTTGACCCTCCAACTTCGTGACCCCTCTGGCAATAACACTGGCCTCACGGCCCAGGGTCTCATTCTGCCAGGCCTGCTGCTGCAGAAACCCAAGCACAAACTGCCTTCTTCCCTGCCCCTCCCGCCTTTGCCATCTCTCACCCTACCCATCCCCCCCCCAACACACGCGCTCAGGGCCTTAGACCTGGAGCAGAGTAGTCTTTTGATTTTTAAATAACTACTTGGAGAACCACACCAACCTCACTTCCCTCATTTTCACCGGTCTCTCATGTTAGGATGCCTGGAAGAGCTTTTGATGACCCACCCATCTCCATTCTTGTCCCCCAGAGTGGAGCCGCAGTTACTGGGCTGGGGGATGAATGGAGAGCGGTAGAACGGGCTGCCCTGGAGAAGGGTGTTTCTGGGGTGAAGTGAAGAAGCTTGAAACAAGGGTTCCTTGGGAACGGAGGGGGCCACAGTCCCCATAGAGCTGAAGAGAGAGCTCAGTGTCCAGGCCATGTGAAGCCCAGAGGGGCCGGGACCCACCTAGCTCGGCCTCTCGCTGGCGTCTCCGAGGCCCCAGCCTGGCTGTGAACTTGGTCTAAGGCGGACTCTACTGGCAGCTCGAAGACGTTACAGCCTCTGCCTCCGCCTCCGCTAGCGCAGCGGCCGCCCGGCAACCTGCTCTCTTTTGGTTTCCCTTACGCCCACATATTTCCTCCCAGGCCCCCCACCTCTCACAGGGAAGTATCTCATTCCTCCTCTAGGGTCCCTTGGGAATTTGAACACAGAAAAGAGAACTAGTTAAAAGAGACACAGAGAGAGAAAGAGAATAGACAAGCCTGAGGACGCTTCCATTTGTAAGGATTATCCTCCAGCAGCGCCTTCCAAGCCCAAAGAGACGTTCCCACATGCTGGGATTTTCCCTCCACTTCCCTAAATGCTGCTTTCCAGGCTGGATCGACTCCCTTCCACCTGGCCTGGGTCATCTCCTGGCTAGGCAAGCCTGCCTGGGGCCTGTGACGTCCCTTTCCTCCCTAGCCACATTCCTCTCTACAGCATGGGGCTCCGAGGTCAGGGGCTGCTGTAACCAAAGCCAGCCTCCACGCTCAGAGGCTGAAGCTGAGGCCGCAGCTTTGGGGTTCAGCCTGAATCCCGTCAGAGAGCAAGGCTGGGCGCAGCCGGGAAGCCTGGGGGTGTGCCCGGGAAGAAAAAGTTAGAGGATGTTGCAGAGAGTGCATTTTGCATTTTCCTCTCCAAGAGGAAATTTGAGAAAACAGGACAGAAGACGCCTAAAACAGAGAGAAAAGAAAGAAGAGGGGAGATAGACAATAAAACTTGGAAAGGTGGTGATTTTCCAGGGCCGACGGGTCCGGAATTGCCCAAGGTCCATCCTCTCCAGTCTCCTAAATCTCTCACTTCCTCGTGGACCCTGCAAACTGGGTCTCGGTAAATTCACCAAAAATCAGCCTAAACCTGTCGGCACGCCCCCGAACCGCCTCGAGGTGGCTGTGGAGGCCTCGCGTAATGTATGCAGGAGCGGCTCTGCCCAGAGTAGGCCGGTGCTCGGGCCGCGTCTGCTGACCTTTGCGTGATCCCGGACTCTATGAATTATTGATGAGATATGAGCGTTGATTTCCCCTTTCAGGATGCAAACTCCATTATATTGTTAAAATGGCGATTTAATCGTTGAGAATAGCTTTGGTGTGGTTTTTTTCCCCCAACTCATTTGCGCCTCCTTCCTTTTCATTTAACTCTCTTAATTAAATCCTTTAACAGATTTTAATCACTTTTTGGAGGGAAGGGTAGGAGGAAGGGGAAGGCCATCATTACCACCACCACCACCAAATATTAAAACAAAACAAGCCCCCAAACCATAACAAGTTGCTACCTCGGGGAAGTTGAAAGGACGGTGAGGAGGGGCTTTAACCTCTGAAAATTCGGTCATGCTGGGAACACGAACCAGAGGATCCATCGGACCCAGGGCTGGGGCAGTCTGACTCTGACCAGGAAGAGTTGGGCTTGGAAGGTGTCTAATTCTTCCGAGGAGATGGGTGTGTGGGTCCAACTGTGGAGTTGTTTAGCTCTGCTGAGAAGTGCAGGGATTGGAGCTGGAGGAAGGCCACTTGATTCTTGGGGAAACGACTCTCCAATCTGGGCCCCATGGGCGCTTAGGGAGAGATGTCCATTCTCCTTGAGGAGCCCCCACATCTCCCCTCCCCTTCCAAACAGCTCAGTTTCCAGGCAGTGTCTGGGTTAATTAATATGGATGTGTAACAGCGCTGCAACAATCGATAAATCCTGCTGTGGGCAGATTTCAGCCTCGAAATCCGATTACTCCTAGAAACTCCAAAATTGGAGAGAGTGACCAGTGGGGCTCTCCTGTAAAAGAGGGAAGGGGTTCTTGCTGCACTGTCTTCCTTGGTTGGCCTAGTTAGTTCCCAAACTTGGAAGTCTATGCTGACAAGAGCCTTGTCCTCTCCGTCCAAGAAGGGAATGGATTTGGGGGTTTATGCTGATCTTTCTTCTCCCTAGCTCTGAATCCTTCGCTTTCCTCGCAGGATCCAGAACCCAGGAATAAGGAACTAGGCCGGGTGAGAAGCTTCCGCTTGGATCTCGTCCGCACACCCTGCCCACTAGCCCCTAGTGAATATGTTTTCACAGCCAGGGAAGAGTTAAGTGTCCTTACTGCAGTTATGGAGAGGAAGCTGATGAAATATGGGCTCTCGGAACTCCAGGCCCAGCTGGCTTTCCTGTTTACACTTCTTTATACTTCCTCCTACCCCGCGGTGCGGAGAAACAAAACAAAATAACCAAATAAAACAAAAAAATCAAAATCAAATTGTTCACTGAGTGGTGGTCAGGCTGGCCTCAGAGGGAAAAGGGAAACTGCAGCCTTAATCTCTGGCTGCTGTCTGGGTCCTGCCCCAGGATGAGGGTGTACAGTCAGTGGGTGGCTGGGTGGAGGGCATAAGGATCTGGCCAGAGGGTGCTGGCCTGTAGTATAGGAAGGAGCCTGAGGCCTGGACCCAGGCATAGAAGGGAAGCGTGTGGGAGAGAAGGGAGAGGAATCCACCAGAGACGAGCAGCTTTCCCCCGAAAATGTCTTAGGGAAGATGGGAGGGGAGGACGCAGGTCCGAGGCAGAGGAGAGAGCTCCTTTGCCCCAGAAACCCCTTTGCACCTCGCATCCCTCCCGCACCTTGTTCCTGCTGGGGTTCAAGACTGTTGCCCAGAGAATCTGAAGTGGGGAAGAGGAAAGCCCAAAAGCCCAACTAGGGAATCTTCTCTAGGATCTGCTTAGAGCAGGAGACCCTGTAAGAGTTTGGGCCTCTGCAGAGGAAGTGGGCACCCCCTGCGACGGAGCTGCTCTTTGCCATTCCGGAAAATCTGTCTAGATATGCCCAGCAGATGTCCCTGGGCCATCAGCCTCACACACTTTATCAGAATTTGCAGAACTGACTTGGGAGGGGGCAAAAAAAAATTTCAGGGCCAGGCCTGGTGGTCCGGTTTTGGGAGGTAGGGAAGCCAGGGGCACAATAGGAACGGGGCTCCCTGGATTCCGCCCCTGCTGCACTTATCCTGCGCACCCAGCTCAACTCATCTGCCTTGTCCAGAGAGTCTGTGGAAGCTATGCTTAATTTTATTAGTATTTTGAATGGTGCTGGGGATCCTTCGGGAGCTAACCAGAGACTCCTTTCTAAGGGATCCAAATGCCCCATCCTTCCCAGGAAGACATATTTTCAAATCACGGGTGTGAGCCCCAAGCTCTCTGAACTTTTTGCTCTCAGAGCCTGTGAAGGGTCTGCAAGTCAGGCCTGGGCAGGAGTGGAAGAGCTCAGGGAACAGAATGGCTGCAGGAAAGAGAAGAGGAGAAGGTGGGTGTCCTGTAATGGGAAATGGAGGAGCTCTTGTGCCCCTCTTCTTGTCCCAGAGATCAGAAGCCTGTTAAGGCTCCTCATGTCCAATTCTAGGGACTATCCACAGGAGCCAGTAAGCTGAATCAGGAGATGGTGGGCTGGCGAAAGCAGGGGGTAGCTGACCCCAAGGATCTTAAAAATTGGGAGTCAGTTTGGTGAAGAAGAGACCTCTGGCTTTTAGAAGAAGGGTGACTTATCCCTAGAAAATAACAGGTCCCCTGGGGGTCAAATAGCAAAATCCATCTGGTTTGTGGTGCCACAAAACAAAGGGGCTTTTAAGAGTCTGGGAGAGAGAGAGGAGAGGCAAGGAGAGGAGAAGAAAGGGAGCACCTTTCTAGTTTTATCTCCCAGCTCCTGAGTCCCTTTTTTACTCCCTACAATTGGGGTCTGTGTTCTGGAGCAAGTTTTGTTTATGGAGACATTTAAACACCCAGCTCATGTAAGCAATGGAAGAAGCTCTCCCCTTACCCCCACCTCACTCCTGGCTAAGAACTGGGTTTGGGATTTGAGGGGATTGTCCCCCTCTGTTCATTCCCTTGACCTCAAAACTCTTAGAGCCAAGCAGAAGCATTGGCTGAAGACCAAAAGGCTCGAGTTGGATGCCCAAGCTCTGTGCTCCCCATCCCGGATGACCGTGATGAGGCCATGGAGAATGCGAGGTACCCCCTTTTCAGGAGGTTCAAAAATCTAAAAGCAAGACAGTGCCCCAGTGCAAGGCAGCCCACAGCAACTACGTTAGCCTTCCCGAGCTTTTTCTCAGCTCAGATGTAGATAAAAGTGCCCAGCGGCGCGCCCCCCACACCCCTGACAAATGAATGTCATAAAGTTTCTTTCCTGGGGGTGGGGAGGTGTCTGTCTGAAGATACCCAGCAGGGAAGTCGACCCCCACAAAGGGCCCTTCTTTCAGCAGTACACACCCCTCCTTCTTGCCCCCTAAAATTCTCAGGGCATTGAAGGAAACCATGCAAGCCCCCTTTCCCCGCAGTCAGACACTCCTGCAAATAAAAGCCAGGCACCCCAACCACTGAGGCCTTATCAAACCGAATGCCCCATTTCAGACAACCAGCTTGCCATAACTTGATGCAAAAAGCAGACTAAATTTCCCCCACTTGTTACCCTACAGCTCTGCCGGAGGCAAGATTTCATCCTCCAGTTCCAAGCCCCAAAACTGCAAGAGGAAAAAGCGAAAGCTGTAAGCCACTTACTGTGGTAGTGCCGGGCCTGGGCTGCCGTCACTGCCTTCTGGGCTGGGAGAGCGCTCACCTACCTCTGCCCCCTTCCCCACCACAGCGAGCAGTTAAAGTGTCACTTAACATTCTGGAGAATGTGAAATATACCGCGCGGTGTCAACTCCCCAAAACCATAAAACTAACTTTATGGACCTCACGTGACTTTCTCGAGCCAGTGAGGGGTATCTGTCTGACTTCTCGGCGATTTTTACGATCTAACTTCGAGATAAAACCCCTATCCATTTGACATCTAAATGTCATAGCGACTTTTGGGATAGTTTGCTATGGACAAAGGGGGACAAAGTCAAGGGGTGAGGGAGAAGGAGGGCCCAGTGGAGCCTCCACGACCCTCGGCTGCCTCCTTACCAACTCCCCTCCCCCCAAGTCCTGTAAGAAGTTGGGCCAAGCTGGAAGGGATTGACCGGGTAAGTGTTCAGACTTGACTCTTGCACTCAGGGTGGAGGCTGACTTGGATGGAGGAGGACTGGGCCCTGGCCCTAAGCCATTCAGCTGGTGGGGGACCCAGGGGTCTTCCAGGAGGGACCCCAAGTCATAGTCAAATGGAAGGTCAGTTGGGCCCCTGGAGAGAGGGAGCCCTTGATAAGTGTAGAGAAGACTGAGGTTGAGGGGAAGCCTTTGAAATTAAAGTGATTTTTCTTTTTTTGGACTTATTGGGTGGCAGAGCTGAATCGGGATTTGGACTAGGGGACAGAAGGGCTAGGCAGGCCTGTGCCACTCCTCAAAGGCAAAGACCCTACTGCTCAGCTCAGGATTTAGACCCAAATCACTTTCCCTAAGAGGTTTCCAAAGGCTTTTCTGGCTAGCTGGCAGAAGGCCAGGGTGGAGTCCAGCTCAGCCTTTCCCTTGCCCCAGCCCCACATGGGGTTTGGGGGCCTCTTCAGTCCCCTGTGCATGAAAGCCTGTACCCTGGTCCCAAAACCACTGACTAAGCCAGGGACTTGGGTGGTTGAGAGGGGCTGCTGGTTAGCATCCTGCTTTCCCTTCCCTATACCCTAGATCTATCAAGACTGGTCTAGGGTGTGCCAGCTGATGGTAGAAACAGGCCCCCAGAGAAAAGACAAGTGGAAGGGCAGTGGAGTAGGGGAGACATTTATTTGACTTCAAGGAAACAAATACCAAACAAATACCAAAAGCGAATCACTGAGACAGGCCCGGCAAAGGGAAAGACAGAGTCACACGTAGCACAGCGTCCACCCGCTCACTACAAATGGTCCTGGGAGTGAAATGGGGAGGAGGAGGGGATGGGTCTGACCCAGACTATCCCCATATTTACAAGCTTTGGGCCCTCTGCGCCAGACCCCTGGATTCACAGAGAAATACACAACACATTTTACACTGAGGATTACTTTTGTTTCCATACACTAGGAAACAAAACAAGACTAGGCCTTGTGGGGCCTACCCAGGCGGCAGGAACTTAAATCTCACTATTTACCTTCCCTCTTCTCCACTTCACCCCTTTGGTCCTCTCTGGCCCTTTCCCACCCCAGGACCAAGCCACTGGGAGACTCGGGCCTGGGGAGTGGGGAGGGAAGAGAAAAGGGTGGAAAGAGACACAGTCATGGACTCCATCTCCAAGGCCAGCCCAGCTGGGCCCAGCACTGCGGTACTACCCCACCTCAACTGCTGCCCCTTGGAGAAGTTTCAAGCTGAAACTCAAAATACAGCGATCATCCTTTTATAAATAAGTTAGAACACAGATGGGGAGGGAAGTTCACATTAAACATGCGAGTTTCTTTTCTTCCTCGGGGAAGGAGTGGAACCACAGACACGAACATTCAGAAACACTGGCGGATTTGGGGGGAGTTGAGGGGAGTGGGGAGCATGGAAGAAAAATAATAATATTATTATTAACAATAATAACAAGATTAACCAGTCCAGGAGGGAGGGAGCCACAGGAAGATCTAAGACCAAACGAAAAATCGTAACACAAAGCTGGGGCGAGGCAGGCTCCTGGGAAGTGGTCCCCAGCGGGCAGCGGCAGCGCCGGGAGGCTTAGAGGGGCCAGGGCTGGGGGCGGCACGGGCTCTTGGGCTGCCTAGGGCTCCTCCCGGCGGGCTCAGGGCTGGAAGGCGCTGCCCGCTGTAGCCAGGCTCATACTTTTCAGTTTGTTGTCTTTCTTCCACTTCATGCGCCGGTTCTGGAACCAAATCTTAATCTGGCGCTCGGACAGGCAGAGCGCGTGGGCGATCTCGATGCGCCGCCGCCGCGTCAGGTAGCGGTTGAAGTGGAACTCCTTCTCCAGCTCCAGGGTCTGGTAGCGGGTGTACGCGGTCCGGGCCCTTTTCCCGTCCGGCCCGGTCATATCTGGAGCAGACAGAGTAGCGCCGCAAGGCAACGTTATTCCGGTTAAGGGAGGGGGCACTGGGTGGGAGAGGGGCGTGGAGCAGGACCCAGGCGTCCCCCGGCACCCAGCTCACCGCAGCTCCAATCCTTCCCACTCCAGACGCCCGCATCCACGCTGGCTTTCTGCACCCCCTTCTGAAGCCCCCATTTGTGCCGGCAGCGAATGCGCCCGGCTTTGTCTCTTGCTCCCTCCCTGCGCCTCACCCTTCGCTGGGCTCGGGCGGCCGCTCGCCCCGGGAGGGAGGAGAGCGGCTGCACTTTTGCCCTGGAAATCTCGGTTTACTGCTCGCCCCTCCTTTGCTAGCGGCAGACTCAAAATTTCGGGGACAAGCAGGACCCTTCCTCACGTTACAGAAACCCCATCCTTCATCCTCAAGCTAGTACAGCTGGGCGAATAAAATCTAAGTCCAGTCCGGGAACACATTATTAAAAATACCCCTCTCCAACCCCCTAGCCAAAGCCCTTCTTTGGCAATGTCCCCCAAGCTGAGAGGGCCGTCTTAGAGACTTCTGGCCCTCTGGAAAAAAATAAACCTATATTTGAGGAAAAGCAAAGCTCTTCTCGCCCCCCGCCCCCAAACGCAGGGAAGGAAAGCCGAGAAGACAAAAAAGGGAGCGAGAGCGAAAATTACCATGGCTGATGTGAAGCTTCCTCATCCAGGGGAATATCTGCGGAGTCTGCCCCTCGGGCGCGGCTGTGGAGGTGGCCATGGGCTCTGGCTGCGCCCGAGCTAGGCTCGGGCTGCTTAGCTGGCTCGCAGCTTCCTCAGGCTCCGAGGACGCGCTGGCCTCGTCTATTTCGGTGAAATTGGCGCTGGAGCTGGCCGGGGTCGCCTGGTCGGAGGGGGACGAAGCAGAGGGCTTGGCGCCGTGGCTGTCGCCGTTGGTGCAAGGCAGGGATTCGGGCGAGGACAGAGAGCAGCTCGACGCCGCTTGCCTGAAGCGGGGCTCCTGGGCGGGAGCGGGGAAGGCGCGCGAGCTCTCGCCCACCGCTCCAAAGTGGCTGGAGGAGGCCGAGGAGCGGTTGACGCTGAGGTCCATCCCATTGTAATTGTAGCCGTAAGAGCCGGTGTGCATGGCAGCGGGATCCCTGTAAGAGCCGCTCAGAGAGCTGCCACTGCCATAATTTAGCAACTGATAGTCCGGGCCATTTGGATAACGCCCCGAGAAGGAGTTTACAAAGTACGAGCTCATTTGGGTGATTTTGGAGGGCTTGATTTGTGGATCGTGGTCGTTATAACCCTGTGCTTCACGATTTATGATGTATTAATGAATTATAGCGATGCACTGTACTTCGTTTTGCTATGTATGCGGCCAAATATGGGGGGGGTTGGAAGGGGGATGGGGGGGCGTTAGGGAGTCACGTGCTTTTGTTGACCAGTCGTAAATTCTCGCTGATGACCTCAAGAGGTAATTCATGCTCTATGGTTACAAATAATGACGATCCGAGAATCGTTAGGGCCGATTCAATGCGAGCCTCCGAGAGAGGGGGAAAAAAGAAGGGGGAGAAACAGGGAGAAGGTTGGCGGCGGCCTCTGAGCAGAGCGCGCCACCTCCCGGCGATCGGCGGGAGCGTGGGCCGCAGACCGCCATGGCGGCGACCGCTGCCTCCCTGCTGGCTTCCTGCGAACGTCTGGCGAGAAAAAACCCGGCCTAGGCTCACCCGCAGGGTTGCGTCTTTCAGAGGAGGGACCCAGTTGAGCCTTTACCCACTTTCTTGGTAGTGGGGTTAGTCTCTGTCTTTGTGTCCTTCTCCCGTCCCTATTATCATTTTAACTCTGAATGAGATGATCAAAGATTGAGTTGCTTTTCCCTTACTCTGGCTTTGTAAGTCTCACGAGTTGGGGCGGAAATTGGGCGGAGGGCTGTAAGATGTGTGTGAAAAGCAATTATTGCAATGGGTCTCCCCGGTGAGCTTGGCCTGGTCTGCTTCCTGATGGGGCTGCAGTAGCCCATCCAAAGAGTCCAGGCCCAGCTGGCAGGGCAGGGCTGGTCTGGGCCGAGAGTTCCAAGGAGAAGCTGTCACTTCTGTGCCCTTACAAGTTTGGAATCCTCTTCTTGGCCTCCTTCCCATCCTTAGTCCAGGCTGGCAGAATGGTAGAGCGGGATAGGGACCCCAGAGGAAGAGCGCAGCTGGGACTAAGGGGTTTAGTGGTGGTGGTGGGCGGGGGGCAGTGGCGGGAATCAGAGTACGTGGCTGTGGTCTGGGTGGAAACATGGTTCTTAGAATTTGGGATCAAGGCAAGAAAGACCCTTTCACCTCCTCACCAGATGCCCGCTATTGATTGGGAGGCCCCACTCAAGGCCCCTCGCTGGTGTCTGGGTAGTTTCAGAATTTGCCCGGAGCCTACGCCTTCCTGGGGAAGGGGTTCTGAGGACCGGGGGCGCCTTGCTGAGCACGCTGCACGGCCAGAGACCGCCGCAGCTGGGCCCTTTTGCCCGGCGGTATTTTCTTTAAAAATAAAAAAGGAAGAGTCAGGAGGAAGAAAGGAAAACACTATCCTCAGCTTGCCGCCTGGGTGAGGGTGAGGGTGGGGAGAGAATGGGTCCTTTTTTGGTTGAGGGGATGAGACTGAACTGCCCCAACCAATACCTGGCCTCCTGGCCTCAGGTCTCCAAGAAGCAGGAAAAAGTGCCCTTCGCATTCCCCTACTTGTCGCCGAACTCCTGCTTGAGGCAGGAAGGGGCACTTGGAGCCTTCAGCTGCGGGCGGAGAGACACCAGGTGGCCCTGGCTTAGTCTCCGGAGCCACTAGCTGGGAGCCGAGGGCCAAAGCCGGCAGAGATCAGGCTATGTGAGCAGGCCAAAGGCTGCGGGCGTCGGCGAGCAAGAGGACAGAAAAGCGCTGCTGAGGCGCGAGTCTCCGCCTGGCTCAGTCTCTGCAGGGGTTCCGGGCTAGAGGGCCTCGGTGGCCTCCCTCGTGCCACAGACAAACGAGGAAAGTCAGAGAATGAGAGGGAAACTGCCCTTCTCCGTTCCCAAATTCTGCACCAAGAGAGGCATATGGAGGACCCTCAGCACCCGCGAGGCGCGGCGCGGGAGCTTGGGCAGCACCGCTTCAGCCTTTTAGCTCAACTGTAACTTCCGAATCGTGTCGTGCCCGCTGGGCAGCCCAGAGCTCCTGCCTTTGCTGCGGAGTTTCCCGCACCGGGACGCTGGGGTGATGGTGGGGGTGGGGGAGAGGCAGGGGAGGAGCAGAGGTGACTGAGCGGCGAGTTTTTACGTCTTTATTATTATCATAATCATTATTAATAATATTAATATTACCGAAGTATTTCACGTCCAGAGCTAAGACAAGACTACAAACACAACACATAGAAAATTAATAAAATAGAACTTTGTTTTCTTCTGAGGCTCCTCTTCTTACTTCTAGGTAGTATGTGCTCCTTCCAGTGGCTTTAGGGGTGGGGTGGGAGAGAGGTCTGGGGCCAGGGAGTCTTCGAGGCCCCGGCTGAGGGGACTGCAAATCTACCATTGAACCGTGCACGGGGATATGGACGAAATGAGACGCGACACGGACAAGAGCATTTTGCTCTGCTTCCAGGAAACATCGAGTCTGCTCCTCCGTTCTCACAGGGGAGCCTGATCGAGCAGAGGCGGGTTCCGCGGAGATGAAGGGGCGCTCGGGGTGCTGAATGGGCTCAGGCATCTCGGCATCCCAGCACCCATCGAGCTCTGCGGGCGGGGGCGTCCAGGAGATCGCTAGGCCCCGCCTGTCTTGCGCTGGAGTGCAGATCCCCCGGGCCCCCGCCCGCAGAACCATCTTGGGGCTCCCCGATGCCCTCGGCTCCCCCACAGGCCTCTCCCTTCGCGTCCCGCCTCCCTTTCCAGCGCCTTCACTCGGCTGGTTTTTCTTCCTCCTCCTCGGCACTGAGCTGAGACGCGCTGAGCAGTTTGCTCTCCTTTTTCCACTTCATGCGCCGGTTCTGGAACCAGATCTTGATCTGCCGCTCGGTCAGGCACAGGGCGTGCGCGATCTCGATGCGCCGCCGCCGCGTCAGGTAGCGATTGTAGTGAAACTCCTTCTCCAGCTCCAGGGTCTGGTAGCGAGTGTAGGTCTGGCGGCCGCGCCGGCCGCTGGGCCCAAAGGAGGAACCTGTTACGCAGAAAGGAATGGCTGAGGCCTGGGGTCACCAGGGCCAAGCCCCCCCTGCTCCCTCGGCCCCCAAACATGGACTCTAGCCTGTCCCGAGATGCCCTCCACTCTTCCGGCTTCCTGCCCCCCTTTCTCACTCCTCCAGCGCCCCCTCCAGATTCTCTCGGGTCTCCTAGGCCTATGCCAGCGGTCTAGACTCTTGGTGGGGGATGGGAGGAACAGTTTAAGATCCCACCTGAGCCAAGGGGGAGGAGCTGGGGAAGCGCTGGCCAGGTGTGCCGCTTTCCAGTCGGATGTTTTCCATCCATCTGGCTCCCCCACCACCCTGTGACAGATTCCGGCCCTTAATCCTTAATGACGTGGATCGATCCATAGTCGGCACTAACGGCTCCTCACTTTCGTGTCCCTCTAATGGACATCAATTTGGGACGTAAGGCCAGCAAATAATCCAGCCTGAGACCCAGGCGCCTGCTTCCCCCTCTCTCTCCCTCCGCCCGCTCCCCCTCTCTCTTCCCCTTCTCCCTCCCTCCCTCCCTCCTCTGACTACTACCCCTTTCCTGGTGCCTCATCTTTCCGGAGCCCCCGACCCCCAGGGAAACACAGTCCGGGACAGACATCTCGCCCTCGCCAGCGTCACACCGCCCCCATTCCCATGACGCACTCCGTTTTTAATGGAACAGCCTTTGGGTGGGGGACCCGACCAGGGCTGGGGGCCAAAGGGGAGCCTAGCTAGTGACTGTGGCCGCTGCCCCCTTCCCTGACCCATAATCCCGGTGCTGGCCTGGCGCTCCTCCTAGCTCGAAGCGCAGCTGGGACTTTGCAAACTTTGTGACTCCTGAGGACGAGAGGACAGAGCGAAGACCCGTGCAGGAGCTCAATCCTCCCTTAGCTCCTCACTGAGCCCCACCCAGCAGCCTGTGGCAGAATGGAGGGGGGAGCTAGTTCTGTGTCCTGGAGGCGGGGGCCCGCGGGGGTCGGGGCGACCGGGGAAGTCTCACTCACTGTTGCACGAGTTCATCCGCTGCATCCACGGGTAGACCGGGGTGGAGCACTTCTGCTCCTCGGTCTCGCCGAACACGCTCTTGTCCTGCGCACAGTCGGACTTCCGCGGCTCGGGGTGGAACCGGGGCGGCTCGTCGGCGCCCGAGAGCGCGCAGGCCGACTCCTTCTCGCGGTAGAAGGCCGGCGCCGGCCCGTAGTCGCAGGGCGCCGCTCGGCCGTAGCCACCGCCGGCCGGCGGGTAATAGGACGACGCGGCAAAGCTCTTGTCCTGGCCGGGTCCCGGCCCGTACGGCGCGGGGTAGTGCCTCAGCGGGTCCGCATAGCCGGACGAGTAGAGCGGTAGCTGGCCCAGGAAGGACTCCTGCCCGCTGGCCAGAGTGACGGGGAAGGTGGAGTTCACGAAATAGGAACTCATTGGGAGGGGAGGCGCGCAGGGCCGCTGCTGCTCCGCCGGGTTTATGATTTGTTGTGTTTTATAGTCCGAGCGCCGCGCCTATTAGTAGTATATCTGAGATTGGGTTTTAGCTGAGGGGGGATGGCGAGGTGCCAGTGAGGGCCAGAAGGAAATACAACCATCTGATCCAACACTGACCAATGGCAGAGGCAGGAATTGTCAAATAGCACCCAGGAGGAGCGCAGCCCGCGCGAGGGACCCGCGCACAAACCTATCAACCTTTTTTTTTCCTCCTTCTTCTCCTTCTCCTTTCTCTCTCTCCCCAACAACACAACGCGGTCCTGTTCCACCTACGTAGTATCTGCGAAAGAGGCGTCTGTGCCTTTGGGGGAGGAGGAAGCGTTTGGGTTGAGACCACCCCATCCCCCAGTGATTAAATAAATATATCCCTCCCCCCCTCCTCGCAGGATAGGAAAAAGTTAATTGTATTTTCAGAAAAGTTAACCCCTGCGTTGCTCGAGTCCCATTCCCTCCCGGGAAGGGTGGGTAAATGTCCCAAATCCTGAATCTCAGTCTCCTTAGGAGACAACTAAAGGAGATTTGTTTCCAGGGATCTGTGTTGGTAGAAGGGCTGAAGAGTCCTCTGCTAATTAGCATCATCTTCAGAAAGAGAAGCAAAGAAGAAGAAACACTCTCCTTTCCAGGTTTTGAAAACCGTTTTCCTGTCTCTCAGATCTACTCTGTCTCTTACAAGCCTGTTTATTATTCCTGCTTTTCCACAACTCTTAAGGTCTGAGGGGCAGGCCAGAGCCTGCTGCCCAGAAGACCCAGAAGGCCAGGAAAATGGGAGGAGGGTCCTAGTCCAAGCTTCTCCCTCTGGCTCTGTGGCTAGGCTAGGAGCTTCATAGGAGGCTACTGCTGTCATTGCCCAGGACCTCCTGCCTGGTTCTAGTATGCCTTGCTCACTCTTGGCATGGGAAGGGGCACTGGGGAAAGATTAGTCCTCTCTTCACTTGGGCATAGGGAGAGGAGTGAGGGCCATCCCCGCCCAGCCCCCTACAGCCGAGGTTTATCTGATCCCTATCCTACCTGCAACTCTCACTCATACCCTGGAAGACATTAGGATATCCTATGCTACAAATTCTTAGGAATCAAAGATGTCTCAGTAAGTCCATACAGGGAAAAATATTCCTCCTCCAATTCCAGGTCCTCAAACCATCCTGATATTTGGTGCAATTAGAGACCACCAAGAGAGGGGCCCTCACATCTTTTCCAGTTCTTTCCAGAAGCTGCTGGTTCTTTTGAAAATTAATTATTTCCCAAGATTTGGTTTTGGTTAATTTTACAAGGAGGGAGAGGCATTTGGGTCCTCTTGGGGGTTCAGCAGGCAGCATAAAACAACCAGCCCGCATCCCATCTCCAGATGCTCACCACCCTTGTGTCTGTCTCTCAGCATCTCTACAGTCCCTCCCAGGTCTCATGTTTGTATCGGCAGCTCTGCTGTCATACAAGCTTTGGTGTGAAAGACTGTATGTCTCTGGCTCTCTCTCTTTCATCTAAGGAAAACAGGAAAATGAGCACTGGGGCCAGGCCAGAAGATTGAGACACAATGTGTTTGCAACATTCTAATACACATGCGGAGGTCAGGCAATAAAGGATGACAAACTTCAAACCTGGGGCCAGGGTGTGGGACACAATCTCACGATGAAGGATCCAGGTTGACACTCTGCCTTGTTCTTGGGTTCCTTTTTATGGGCCTGCTCTGTGCACTGAAGATGGCACAGACACTAGGGAAAGTGGTAGAGCTCGGGGGATGATGACCAAGGGTAGGAACTTGATTGGTTGCAAAGTGCCCAGAGAAGCTCCCTGAACTCAAGACAACCTCTAGGTTGCACCTTCATGACCAAGTGGTGATCCCTGGATGTCCTATCAGCCACTTCCTAGCCTGAGACTATGTATGAGGCTTTGTCAAGATTTAAGAAAACAAACTCAAGCCTCCTAATGATGGAGAGTCATAAATGCTCCAATCTAGTTGTGATCAGGCCCATTCCTAGAGAAGAACAGGGAACATTTGGTTAAGGGCAGGAGGTAGGGAGAGCGCCTGTGTGCACCTCCCTCCTCCACACCACTGAGGCTGGGCCTTGAGCCTCAGCCATCCCTCCTTCCTTCCTCCCTGGCCTATCCTAGTACTGGACAGTGTGGGCTTTCCTGTGGAGTCTGGACAAAGTGAGATGCTCTGAGGGAGGGAGCCTTCCCCTGTGATAGAAACAAGAAAATAGTCTCTTATCCCTAGAGTCACAGACCCAAATTAACCTCACCTCTGCAGGTTGCCTGTAGTGAGATGGAGCCATAAGGGCAGGCGCTGGGTGCCTGGAGTCCAGCATGAAAGGAAATAGCGCCTCATCGCTCTTATCTAAGCCCAGAGGTATTTATGAGCGTTTATTCGTCTGATCCGTTTGTTTGGGAGAAAGAGCAGGCAGGCAGGGCCCGGCCAGAGACCGCCTGGTTTCTGGAGCCAGAGCTCTACCAATGCGTCTGTGGTTCGGTCCACCGCCATCAGTCTGTCTCCAAGAAGGAATATGTAAATACACAGCGGGCACAGCCGTCTGCTGGTCTGGGGTGTCTCTTCCTGCCTCAAAGTAGCGTGTGCATGGAGAGGTGGATGTAAATGTGTACCAAGTCTTGAGTACACAACGGAAGGATTGCAAAGAAACCCCACTGGCAGGATTTATAATTGTAATTTTCTGTGCTCAAATCTGCAGTCCTATGGAGGCACACACATTCCAGCTCCCAGGGAAATGCCTAAGCTGTTTTCAGCTTGCGAGTGAAATTCTGTACGGGTAACCTGAGGGAGGTGTATTCGCCTGTATGGTGTGGAGGGGAGCAGGGACTGAGACATTGTCCAGGCTTCCCATTTCCTTGCAAAGGAAAGCTCCCCGAATGCCCAGCTCTTTGGGTTGTGGGCACCTTCCTCTACCCCACTCCCAGCTCTGGCTGGGATGGGGCAAATTAAAATATCTCGACCCAATTCTTTGCCTAGACTCTGTGAATCTCTGGGTTTGGGGAACATAAATGTTCCCAGAGGGAGCAGTGTGGCCGCCCCCATCCTTTGGGAGCTGTTTACATGGGACATTGCCTTAAAATTGGCCGGTACAAAGACCTCATTTCCATTATGCAAATGAGTGGCAATGTCTCTAATCTCGGGGGTAGGGGTGGCCAGCGTGCTTAGATAGCCCTTCCTGTTCCCTCCCCCCAGGTCCGCGGGCACCCTAAGAGCCCTGAAGTGTTTCAACCCCCTATACCAGCCGCCTTCCCCTCCCTACCTGTCCTTCAGACTGCCCACAAGAAAAAAGCTCCGAGGATCCCAAGACTTTCCGGGCGCGCTCCCTCAGGGACGGGCCTTGGAGCCTCCATAAAGTCACTCTCGCTGCGGAAAAGCTGAAAAGGCTGCTCCTCTGGCCCAGACTCACGAGGCGCCAGAGGCGCGGGGGACGCAGCCGCCGCTCTTGCCCCCCGGCACGGGCCGGCCCCTAGACCTCCGCCGCTCCCAGCTCCGAACCAGACCTTAGTAACACCTCAGCCTGCCTGGCACCGCAGGCAATTTCCTGGAGCCCTCGCCCAGGAACCGGGGCCACAGCACCTTGAAAAGAGCGGCCAAAGCCTCCTCCTGCAGCTTGAAAGCCCGAGCTAATCAGTAACCCGTGAGACAGGGGCCAATACTCAAACGCGGCGGCAGAGCGCGTACCCTCGCCCTCGCCACCCCCTTCTGAGAAAGCGGTCGGGTTAAGCGGGTGTGAGGGGTCCAGCAAGAATGGAAATCACAACGGTTTGGCTCCTTAATGATTGATCCCCACTCCCACTCCCAATTTTTCCCCAAAGCGTATTTGTGTCGATTTCGCTTGAAACGATCGAGAATGGGGGAGGGTACCCACACTATTTGCAAGCACCAACAGTTTCCGGAAAATTCGGCTCAATTCTTTCACCACGGACTCACCGGCCCAGCAACCGGCAAGACTCACCATCCAACCAGGAGAACACAGACCCGGTTTGTCTTTTGACAACCGAGTGGAACTGCCGGGGCCGGCGCCTTCCCTGCTGGTCCCCTCCCTTGGCCGTAAAGAAAACCAAATAAACCTTTAACAGCCTTGGCCTCGGATCTCCCGTGAGGCTCGGATGATCCCTTTTCGCGCCTGCTGTGTGTGTGTGTGGTGGTGGTGGTGGGGATCGTGACTCTGATCCCCCAACCCTTTGGTTCAGGCCCCCTGCCCGCGGGATGCAGTATTAGTCTTCTTTAAATACGCCCCAGAAAAAGCTGCTTCCCCAGCCAGCCGCCAGGTTGGAGCTGGGAAGGGCCAGGCGAGGCGGCAGAGGGAGGGGACACTTGTTGTTCCGTAATCCACACGCAGGACCAAGATACAGCAGAAAGCGACAATCTGGGCCCGAAGTCCCCGAATCCCGCGAACCTGAGCGGCCGGTGATCCGGGTGTCCGGCACGGTTCAGGCAGTGTCGCCGGGCTTGCGGCGCTGCAGCCGCATGTCTCCGAACGAACAGTAGATGGCAGCAAACCGCATAATTTGGGCCAGAGCAAACTGTCACACGGATGATTTATACCCCGCCAAGACTACAGGAGAAAAAAACCTATCGTCTGGGTGGGTTTGGTAATTGTTCCTTTGAGAATAGGGTCCAAGTGCCGTGGGTGCTGGCCGAGGACTCTCGCTACGCAGCTGAGGGGGTCTCTCCAGGCACCCAGTTCCCGCCTGCTTGGCTGGCATCTACCTGCGCCTCCTGGGACCCCCACCCCCCGCCCAAGCCACAAGTGGCTGCGTCCTTCTCCCACTTCAGGACTGAGAAAGCCAATAGTCCCCTACACATCCCGAGACCCCGCAATCCCTGGACCCTCAAAGGCCCAAGGCTTAACGCTCTGCACCTTGTCTTTAAAAAGAGAGAGGTAAACCTATTCTTGCAAACCAAATCAAATCACAGTCTCTCCTGCCCCCTGCACCCAAGTCGCTCATCTCTTGCTGGAAGCTTCCCCAGAAGCCTTCTCATTAAAGTCCTCACCTAGTGGCTTGCCTTCTTCCACCCCACTATCTACTTTAAGAATCTGGTCTCCTGCCCAACAGGAGAATCTCTTCTCCTCCCTCCCCACCCCCTAGGAGGCCTGACTAGGGAGTGAAATCAGGCGCCGGAGGGACAGGGCTAGCCATCTTAGCTCAGCTCCCTGCAGCTTTCCTGTCCGGACACCATAGGGTCGCCTAGTTAGGTTTTCTTTTTATTTTCTTCTCTCTCTTGTTTTGTTTACAAGCCTCAAACAACATGCTAACCATATTCCTCACAATCACCACATTTGGGTCCAGGGAAGTTTTAAGTGTTTCCACATCACACACACACATGGCAATTTTCTCCTCCACGGGAATCCACACACCCCATACCAATAAAACACAAGCAATTGAATCAATATTGCACAGAAACCAACATGCTGTAACCTACCGGTTTAAAAACCACAAAATTGTCTCCTTGAAGAGTGAGGCTCCCTCCTGCAGGAGTGGCGAGAGACCCGGGCATTCTCAGGCAGGCTTCCCAAGGGACTTTCCCTTGATCTGGGTGCCTCCACCCACAGCCCTCTAATTTCAGAAATGTCTCCAAAGGAAGATAATGTGCATTTCTGTTCGAGTTGTTCTTTCTGTGTCTCACTAGCTGCAGCCTCCTCGCCCCACCGGCCTCTGCAGAGATTCCAGGCCCTCCAGAGACCAGGACATCCCTCAGAGCCACCGCCCCTCGTGCCAATGCTGCCGGGAAAACGCCCATACCCGCACCGGGCAAGAGAACTGAGCGGGGTCAACTGGGGGAGACCGAACGAGGGAGGGACGGTGGGAGGGGGAGGGGGCGCAGACCCACAAAGGCCATAGCAAAGGGCTTCAGCGGGCGTCCTGAAGCCCAGACACCCCCATCCTCTTTCACAGCCCCCTTGCCTGAGCCTCTCCTCACAGCTTAAAAAGGCAACTTAGAGTTTGCATAGGGGGCCCCTTTCGGTTCCTCCACGCGTCCTCCCTGCCTTGGCTCTCCCTCCAGAAAACAGCCACCCCTCTCTTGGCCACCGAATTTCCTAGGAAGCCTTTCCCTGCAGTGCCCAGAGGTGGGGTTCAGCCCCATCTTGGAATGGGGGAGGAGAGAGAGCAACCCAAGACCCACCCCCTGCAAAATCGATGCAAAAGAATAAGAATTGTAGAATCTCCCTTACCTTTGCAGACCTTGGGATTTCTTTCTTCCGATGGAAAGGGGTGGGGAGGAAGAGGGGGAATAAAAAAGAGCGTTCGGTTTCTTCTTCATCTTCCAGATAATATTGTCCCAACCTGAGAGCCGTCGCTTCCCCTTCTCTGACTTGGGAAAGAGGGTGTTGCGTTTTTCTGATATTTGCATAGAAAATGGAGAAAGTTCTGGCTTTGAAAAATGGTATTAGGCTGCAGTCCTGGGCAGATTGTCCATTTACCCTCCATGATGACTAAATCCCAGATCAGCAAACAAATTAACTTAGAAATTAAAATTATTTTTGGTTCTCTCTTTTGTGTAATTCCCACCCCTCCTTCGCTCTCTCTCTCTCTCCCTCTTCTTTCCTCTCCCCTTTCTCTTCCTCTCTCTCTTTTGCTTTATCGAGCCGTTACTGAAGTATAAAAATATCAAGAGGCTGGAGCCCTGAAGGACGACAGTGCTCCGACCTAGGTGTGGTGTCCAAAAGAATGCTGCATTATAACCACCAGGGAAATGATAAAAAGTTCATGTTCACGATCGCCCGGCCACATGACCGGCGCCGGCCAATCGCTGGATTCAACCACTCATAAACTTCTATCACAAAGTTGTAAATTTTCATAAAACAACAAGGAATTTATTGCATTTCTTCATGGCTGCTCCACCAGCAACCCTTTTCTCAGTCGCCATCTTCTTTTCTTCTCCTTCTGGGTTTTTGGGGAAACCCAAATCTGAGAAAGGGTGAGATTTAGGGTACAGGAAATCTGGCAGAGGAGCCACAAGCGTCCGTCTGGGAAGGGGGTTCTTTTTGGAACCTCCCTATTCTCACAGGAGCTCTACCTCTCTCTTCTAGTAAAAATTCACCCAAAATCCTCTGCCCAGAGACTGTGCTAAAGCAGTTTGGGGGTGAGTCTGTGAGCAGCAGCTGCTGTCCAGAATTGTCACTTGCATCAGAGCAAAATGAGACCTTTAGTGCTCCCTCTCCCCCTCTGAATGCCCCCTTATTCCCAGCTCTATAGATGGCAGGACCCCCACCTTGTAGCACTGCGGGTGTGGGGACCCTAGGTCCCCTAGGGCCTAATTTTTGTTCCTGAAGGAAAGATGGCCTTGATGGAGGCCAAGGTAATCAGTCTAGTAGCTGCACCGCAGAAATAAGAGGGAAAAGGCAGATCCATGCCTCTCCTACCTAAATGCTGGCCTGCCCAGATTCCTCACGACAATTCCATGTGCTCTTCTGGGGGTTCTGTGGTCTTTAAAGGGGGAAACTGCAGGTTTAGGGGTTTTACTTACAAATTGAAATTAAACAGATTCTCCTAAAATGAGCTTCTCTTTCAACCCTCTTATCTCCTGTTGAGATGCCTGTTCTTTAAATCTAAATGATTCAGGGTTTATAATAAAATAAACACTAAAAATAAACTCCTCAGGTCCAGCTGTGTAGGTGCCTCCCCACGTCCCCCCAGATTTGCCTCCCTTAATCAAGCGGTATTTTGCAGCAAAAAAAAAGAAAAAAAATCCAGCAAACAAAATTCACCCCGTGTTCTCCAGGTGTCCTGAAATATCCCCGTCTTTATTTTTATTTTTTATTTTTTTAATTGGGCTAGTCAAATACAATAAACGAAATAACCTTCCCCAAAAAATGTTTTTCTTCTTTCTTTCTTTTTTCTGCACTACGGAGAGGAATCCAGTTTGCCAGTAGCGCGGAGAGCGGGCGGAAAGGCGCGGAGGAAGCGGCAGAGCCCGGCGGGTAACGGCCAAGCTCAGAGCGGCGGGTGCGGCCACGCTAGCGGGATAAACTCGCACTGCTCAGGCACCCGGTCTCGGGGCTTATCCCACTCACTCCATTTTTAAGTTGCATTTGGGACGCTGTGTTAACTTAGAATGAGATCGATTAAAATGAATGCAAGTAAAAAAATACAAAACAAAACTAAACAAAAAAAACACTGAAATAAAGTACCCGAATAGCTCTTGCAGAAAATGTTTGCCGAGTGAGTAGGGAGCCGGCCGGAGCGCCCTGGCGTTGGAGGCCTCGCTGGGCCAGGCGGCCGTCAGGTCTCGGCCCGCTCGCCTGGCCTCCGCCCAACCCCTCACAAGAAGGGGGGTGGGTCTGGGTAGTCACCTTCCTTTTCCTTCCGCTCTCCCTTCGTATGGGGCCTAGCACTTTGGACCTTAACTCTGTTTTGTGCCCCACGGGCGCCAACCAGCCACAGCCTGGTTTGAAGGCCTGGATGAGGAAGAGTTTGTAGAACTGTGGATGTTTTGTTTTGTGAATGTGAGCAACCGAGCATGTGGGCTCGAGCTCGTGGATGTGTTTATTTGGGGGCAAATGTGAATCTGTGTGTTTATATAAGCGCCAATGTGTGAATGTACATTGGCATGTATAAACGTTTCTGTGAGTGAGTGTGAATGTGTTTACTTGTGAGTGCTTGTGAACATGAGTGCATGTGTTCTGGGTATGGAGTTGTGATGTGTGAATGTATGTTTATTTGTGAACATATGACTTTAGGTATTTATGTGTGTTTCTATTCAACAATGTATATATTTATGTGTTGTCAGCCTGTAAATATATGTGACTGTGCATTTGTGTGTGTCAATATGTATAAAAGGATGTAAAGGAAATGTGTGATACCAGCATTCTCTAGCTGGCAGCTCCCACAGCAAGGATCACCAGGAAAAAGAGGAGATGCCAGCATACAAAGAAATGGGCCAGCGGCAGGTACTGGAGCAGAGGGGCACTGGATGCATAGCTAACTTGGAGCAGGGTTAATCTCCCAGCCTTACTGAGACACAGAAAAGAGGGTATTTGTTTATTTTTAAATTGTTTTATTTCTCAATTCTTCAGATACACACAGGATGTAAAGAGGATCACAGGGGCTGGCAGGAGCAAGGAGCATCAGACAGGCTAGGTGCACAGAGGAGACATTTGAACTAGTCAGTGGGTCCATGGAGCTCCCTAAAACCTCTTCAGTGCCACTACTGCCAAGGCCGGGGCTCAGAAGGACTGGGAAGCACATACACTAGTCCAGACCCACAGACCGCAAAGACAGCATCAAAGACGGCTTACAAAACAGCAAGATTTTACAAAGACCTTACAACAGCGACATAAAAAAGAGGGGGAAAAATACAGAAAGGTACAGAACAGGTAGATATGTCCTTCCCATATTGTACAAAACAAACCTTTCGGACTTTTCTATAGGTAGTATTTTTTTTTCAGTGTTAAACCAAAATTTCACCTTTTCGCCTTAAAATGTTTTTAACTGCTTTCCATTTAAATAGGGTTCACCCCCCCCCCCCCACTATTTAATTTAAGTTCCTGGTTCAGTTCCCAGAGCTAGGCTTCTCCCTCTCTCCCTTTCTAATCTCTCTTCCTCTGCTTTTTCTCTATTCCTCACTCTTCCTCGTCCTCCTCTGCCTCAGCCTTGTCCTGGCCGGTGGCCCCGGGGCCCGCGGTCTTGTTCTCCTTTTTCCACTTCATGCGCCGGTTCTGGAACCAGATCTTGATTTGTCTTTCCGTGAGGCAGAGCGCGTGCGCGATCTCGATGCGCCGCCGCCGCGTCAGGTAGCGATTGTAGTGAAACTCCTTCTCCAGCTCCAGGGTCTGGTAGCGTGTGTAGGTCTGGCGGCCTCGCTTGCGGTCGGTCCCTGCACACATTAGAGGGAAAAATCAGTGCGTGTGGAAAAAGACACGAGAGTGCCCACCTCTCTTTTAGACCTTGTGTGTGGTTTGCATTGGGTAGTTGGAAGAGCCCATTTTCCCACTAAACCGAATTCTCACTTTCCATACCCCAGCCTCTGCCCGCCTTGTCTCTCAATGTGCAGATTTTTCTACAGGCTTCCCAAAGCAGGCATTCCCATTTTCCACCTGAAGGCTTCCAGCCGAGGGCTTCTGAACACAAGATCTAAGCTGCTTGCTATTGGAGGCCTTGCACCTAGGAGGTGTATGTGGAATGAAGGGAGGCTGATCTTCCCTGGCATGGTGGGGAACAAGACCCCAAGCCTCCTCTTGAAGATGCTGACTCTGATGGTCTTTGAGGTGGAGGGCAATGGAAATCGTGCAAGTGACCCCAGACTGGGGCTCTAGGCCTGGCCTGAGTACTCTTCCCGAAAAGAAAAGGAGCCAAAAGAGCCTCACCGGTTCAGTCAACCCCACCACCCCCTGCCTGTTGTGGAATGAGGAGGAGGAGGTGAAAATTTGCAGATTTCCTTGGAGTTGGTCTGAGAGCAGCTGCCCTCTGATGACTATTTTCCAGTGAGTGTCTGAGGTTCAGACAGGGCCAGGTTGTCTTGCCTGACCATCTGCCCAGACAACCCAGCTCTCCAAAGCAATCTGTGGGCCTCCAGGAAGGCACAGGGGGAGAGGAGAGACAGTAGAGCAGGTTAGGATAGAACCTGAAGTATCTGGGTGCTGGGGACTGTAGGGCAGGGAGAGCTTCCCAGGTTAGGCCTAAAACCTGGAGGAGGCTTGGGGGAGGCTGGACTGGGGGAGGTGCTGGTACCAGCCCTGCTGGGAAGGAGCCAGTGAGAGGAGGGGCAAGGGGCCCTAATTTCAAGCCAGATAAAAGCCAAGCTGAAATGTTTACGAGCAGAAAAATTTCGGCTTTGATAAATCAACTGGAAAGGCAGTTGAATTATGGAGCAGGTAATGGGGATTGTGACCACCAATACTGATAGTTTAAGAGCTGGCTTCTCCTGGCCTTCAACCCTGGCTGGATTGGAAGCCTCTGACCACACATCTTGGGCCTTCTGGACCTTGAGGTTGGTCCATGACTCCAGGGCAGCATTAAGAAGGATATCTGGTTCAGGCTTATCTTAAGACCTGGTCTCTTTGGGTTACTGCAGCAACTGGCTCAGTGGCCTGTACCCCCTAACTCTTGGTTTGGCTCTAGAGAGTCCTAGAAGATATTCACCCTATGAAATACCTGCAAATGTGTCGGCCAGTTCTCCAGGGGTGCTTAGGAGCCCTAGGAAGGGTACCTGAGGAAGCCAGCTATACTCCCTTGAGGGCTCTGTCCTTTCTCTAGTTCTCCTGTCTCCCACTTCCCAAGTTCACTGGGGGGTCAGGAGCTTCATCTCGGCTTAACCCCCCTCTTTCCACCTGCCTCTCTGGCTCTGTATCCCTGGCTCAATCTTCATCTCTTCTCATACCCCCTCCTCCCCCTAGGCCTCTTGAGCCCACCTCTAATTGTCCAGAAGGGAATAATGGGGGAGCGGGGTTGGCTGGGAAGGAAGGGGGAGGGGAGAATTGCTCAGCGCTGCGGCCCCCTCCCCCAGACCTTATCCGAGCTGGGGCTGGGGGACACACCCGGAGCTGAGATCCCCGGTGGGGAAAGGGAGAAGGGGGGGGGAGACCCTAATGGCTATTCTCTGCAAACCCCAGCCTTCCTCCGCAAGACAAACGGCCTCCTCTCCAGCCCGTGCCGCCGCGGCTGATAAATATTTAAAGCTAAAAGGCCGAGAGGAAGGGTGGGGGTCCGGCTGGGGGCTTGGAGCGCTTCGGCGTCGGCGAAGAGAGATCCGCCAGGGAAACAGAGCGATCCTGGGAGCACCAAGCAAAAATGGGGGTGGGGGCAGCGCGCGGGGCCGTGGCCGGGGGGGGGGGTGCCGTGTCCCCAGGGCCGACCTCCTGCCGGGAGCACTCTAGACGCGAAATGGGGCAATTGGCCGGGAAGGCGGCGCCTGCCGGGGAATGGCCCCAGCCACTGCCACTCGGGACGGCTCGGTGCGCGGCGTTACCTGAGCTTCGCATCCAGGGGTAGATCCGGAAGTTACTCTCGGCCGCCAAGTCCGAGTCCCTCTGCTCCTTGGCGCCCGCCGCCTTGGCGGAGTCGCCGGGACACACCCCGGAGAGGTTCTGCTCAAAGGGCGCGCAGTGCATGTTGAAGGAACTCGGCTCGAGCCCGTAGCCGGCAGCGTAGACACCGGCTGCACTCTGGCCCGCCATGCCCCCCCCGCCGGGGTACAAGCCCTGCATCGAGGCGGCGAAGGAAGCGCCCGAACCAGCTCCATAGCCCGGGCGCTGGGGGTTGGAAGCAAACGCACAAGAAGTTTGTTCGGGGAAGGCTCCAGTAGCGAAAACCGAACTTGCGGCTGGATATTTAGAAAATAAAGCATTCGCATAATACAATGAACTCATAATTTGGCCGGATGATTTGTAGGCAGGGACGTTTTAGTGTCGGTTTTACGAGATTCCTTGATATATTACAGAATTAGAGTCCAGATTTACACCAAAAAGGACCCCCTTTTTCCTCTCCGGACCACGTGACCTCGCCCACGTGACATCTCCTCCGCCAATGGCAGGGCAGCCTCCCCACGGCTCCCGGTAATGTGGAAAAAATTGTGTGGCTTTGAATTTATAAAACATGATCAATAATGAATGGGAAAGCCAAGCCCTGTGGATTGGGGCTGGGGGCTCAAGGGCCGCTGTCGACCCCTGTGAGCTGGTGGCAGCTTGAGGGCGAGATTTGGGGAGGAAGGGATTGAGTGGAAGGGAAAATAACCTTGGAGCGATCTGTGTTGTTACCCCCACCCAACCTCCCAGCCCGTTACCCAGCCAGAAACAAACGCAGGGATTGCACGCAAGTGGGTGGGTTGGTGGGTGGAGACAGGTCAGGTCTTTATTAATCCGGACCAACGCAGCCTAGCGGGGCCTTTGGGGGAATTTAGTCCAGTTCTCCTGAGGTGAGGAACGAGGTGAGCCTGGCCACACGGCTCTCTCGGTGCCCCAGACACACGGGCAGGGATGGAGCGAGGTTTCGTGGGCGTTCCTCTAGGCGCGGAGTCCAGCCTACGGGTGTTGGATACTGAGGTTTCTGTGGCTAACAACAACAAAAAAAACAAAAAACAAACGGCTTGAAAATAAACTTAAAAAGGAAGGGGTGGGAAGAGAAAGGAAGGGAGGCGGACGGCTGGGTACGCTGTTCTCCTGGTTCCGGAAGGCGAATGCCTCAGTTAAGCTTGGCTGCGAGTGGGAGAAGGAAGGCAGTGAGGCACGAAATCGGTCCTGGAAGAAGGAGGCCAAGTCCGGGATAGAGAAAGGCAGGGAAGAATATCTTCCCTCTCCTGCTCCCCCGCCAGAGTCCGGGAAAAATTAAAACACGAGGTTGTCCAGGAGCCCTGCACGCCACCTTTGCCTCCCACCCTCTTCACACACACGAGAAAGGGCACACAGAAACAAAGGGGGAGGTGGCTGAGGACGTAGCCACCAGCCTGGGCGCATCTCTCCAGCGTGGCCTGGGCGTCCGGTTCTCCGGAGCCAGAAAACCTCGGAACGCAAAGGGAGGGGGCTTCTTCTGGCTCCCCTCCCTTGGTCCCCTCTCCTCCAATCACGCGCAGCCGCCTTCCTCACCCCCGGCGCCCCTGGGCCAAGGGACTTGTACCACCTGCCTCCAGCCCCCGCCCCCTCCTCTCCGCGGCGTGGCCTGGCGGGCGCAGAAGCCCGGTGACCGGCTCCCCCCAGCTCTGCAAGGCGCCGGGGGCAAATGAGCGCGAGCCGGGCCAGTCTCCGTTCTCGCTTGTAAACTTTATTGTAACTCTTCCGCCCTTTTCAGGCGCAGACAACAGAACAAAGTATAGAGGAACAACAAAATATATAATTAGCCCTCCCTCCCCCAGTAAAGCAATTCACGGATACAGGATACATTCTCTTCACAGTAAACCTAAGAACACTTTTAACAATTGCCCACAGCGCGCATGCTAACTAAAGTAACCTCTTTTGAGAAACACTTAAGACGAAATTGTCAAACCAAAGGAAGGGGGGGATTGGCGAGGAAAAGAGAGAAGCAAGAGAGAAAGCTAGCGAGCTAGGGAGGGCAGCAGGGGAAGAGGGGTTGGGGGGGTGGAGATGAGGACGAGGCCAGAGACAGGGAGAGAGGGAGAGACGAAGAGAGAGCGAGAGAGAGAAGGAGAGAGAGGGAGACAGAAAGAATTACGGCGTGAATAGGCAGTTTCATGTTGTTGGGAGAACTTAGCAGAAATCGGTACCTCGATCATTACAAAGCACGTTCAAAGGAAAAAAGACCATTGCACAAGGAGGCTTTTTACACGGGGCGGGGGCAGGGGGGAGGGGTGCTCGGCCAGGCCGCAGCCGCTCAGCCTCGCAGGGCGAGGGAGTCTTTGCCTAAAATCCTTTTCTTTTCCCCCCCGGCCCCCAAGAGAAAGGGAGGAGATCCACGGTAGCTCACACACAGAAGCTATTACGAGATACTACCACTAGCGGGGACAGCGCGGCGGGGGACGCTGCGGTGGGAGGCCGGGCTCCGGGCCCGCTCGCGGGGCCAGAGCTGTCTGGGGCGGGCGGGGGCGGGCGACGGCGGCGCTGGCGGGGAACCCGCGGACCGAGGGCGGCCGCGGCCCTGGCAGTCCGAGCTGGAGCCTACTTCTTGTCGCCCTTTTGCGCATCGCCCTCGTCCGCCGCTTCCGGGGCCCGCTCCAGCTTCTGTTTCTCCAGCTCCTCCTGCTCGCATTTGCTGCTGGGGAACTTGTCTTTGTTGTTCTCTTTTTTCCACTTCATCCTCCGGTTCTGGAACCAGATTTTGACCTGTCTCTCTGTCAGTCCCAGCGCATGCGATACCTCGATCCGCCGCTTGCGAGTCAGATAGGGATTAAATAGGAACTCCTTCTCCAGCTCCAGGGTCTGGTAGCGGCTGTAGGTCTGTCGGCCTCGCCTGCGTCCGGCGGCTGCTGGGAATGGGGGAAAGAGCGAGACAGAGGGGAGGGGGTGGGGGAGGGGGCAGAGACGGAGAAGGTTGGAAGATTCGTGAACCAGCCTAGGAGACCAGTATAATAAGGGCAGGGGACCTTCCACCCTGCTCAGGGGCGGGGGCGCTGGGAAGCCGCGGTCAGCGGAGGGGGGAGGGGGGATCAGATGCCAGTGAATCTAAGGAAGCCAGAAAGGGGGAGCCCCCTCCCCTGGTAACCAGCACCAGAGAGTTGGGTGGGGGTTGGTTCAAATCTATTAAAAGTGCCATAAACTTTAGAAGGAAGGATGTGAAGGAGGGGGAAAAATAAGAATAAAAAAGCCGGGATGGGGACGAATGGACCCACCTTGAAAAGCCCCCAGAGCCTCTGCCCCAGAAGAAAAGTTTCTTCAGGGTAATTAAACTATAAAGCAATTGAGAAGTGCAAAAGTTGAGCGCCCCACTCCCACCACCCACCACCCTCTCTCCACTACCCCCCATAAAACAGTAAAAGGGGAAAAAAAAGGATGGGAAGAAGAAGAAGAGTAAGGCAGGGTGAGGGGTTTATGGATTCAGGAAATGTCGCTTAGCGACCCCCCTTTAAGGGAAACAAAAAAGGAAGGAAGGAAGGAGGGTAAGAAGGAAGGAAGGAAGGAAGGAAGGAAAGAAAGAAAGGGGGAGGCTTTCTGAACGGAGCAGGCACGTCTTCCAGGAGCTGGAGGAAACGCGCCCGGCCTGCCCGGCCCCCCGCCCGGCCTCGGGCCCTCTGGGCTCCCTTCCGCCCGCCGGTCCCCCAAGCGAGCTCACCTTGCGGGCGCATCCAGGGGAAGAGCTGTGTGGGCGACGGGCTCTGCTCTGATCCCTCGGCCTCCTCGCCCAGGCCGCTGGCGGCGGCGAGCTTGCAGTCGGCGTACTGCACCAGGTCTGGATCCTGCGCACCAAAAAGGCTCTGCCGCTGCAGCGGGTCGTAGCCGTAGAAGTTGCCGGGGTCCCCGTGGCACGCCACGGCGCACGGGTTCTGCTGGTAGGGAGCCGTGGACAGCGACGACGGCCCGTGGTAGAACTCCTGGATTTGCGACGGGTGCTGGAAGCTGCCGCCGCTGCTGGGACCGTACACCACGGTGGGTCGGCCGCCCAGGTCCTGGGCGAAGCCGCAGTCATAATAATTGGGGCGCAGGGACTCCCCGGTTTTGTATTTGGAGAACAGTGAGTTGACGAAATAAGAGCTCATTTTATTGAATTTTGAGGCGGCGGCGGCGGCGGCGGCGGCTGTAGTTGGGGGCTGTTGGGGAGGGGGTGGGGAGGGGGAAAGGGAGGGAGAGAGAGAAAAAAACGCGGATTCGCCGGCTCCTAGTCACCCTCGCCAGGAAAGGAGAGGGAAAGGGAGGAGGAAAAAAAAGGAAAAGAAAGAAAAGGCGAAGAAGATCTCGAAGCCACCACACTTTTTGTGATTTCCAGGAATAGAAAAGGACAGCGAAGCCTCCAAAAGTCTAAGCTTGCATGGCAGCCGCGGCTCGCTCGCCCTCCCCCCACCCCCCACCCCCCAAACAAAAATATACCGCCACTTAAAGAGGTCCTCGCTTTACATTTCGAAGAAGGGATGCCAGTTCATAAACAGTTTTCGGTGATTTACTTCCCTGCAAATGAGTTGTTTCATATTTTGCACTGTCTTTTCATGATCATTTGCATCCATTAGAGACCCCGCATCCTATTGGCTTCTCCGTACTCCTCCCGGACAGAACGCAGAGCGAGGGTGAGAGCGAGAGCGAGCGAGCGAGAGAGAGAGCTGGAGCGAGCGAGCGCCGGGGCGTGAGGAGAGAGCGGAAAAAAAAGGAGGGGAAGAAAAAAAACACCCCGGGAGAGAGAGGGGGAGAGGGGGAGCGAGAGGGGGAGAGGGAGAGGGGGTGAGAGAGAGAATGAATACGGATTAAATCTGTTTAACTACCTACATTAATGAGATATCTCTCGCCTCACAACAAATCAAATACCTTCGCGGACCACCCCCAAAGACTGATGTGGGGGAGTCGCGGAGAAAACCACGCACACACACATACCCAACGCGCCAGGCGTAGGCACGCTGTTAATTTCGCGATTTTAACGAGGCAGTTGGAGTCTTTTTAAATGTCAGGGTCGCTTCGGAAAAATGTAAAAGAACACGGTTTAATTGCGCCGAGTTTTAAAAGGTCCTATAAATGTAATTGGTATTTTAATACAAGTTATCAAATCATACAGCTTCCTCTCCTAAACATATTTTCAAACAAACGAGGTAGTCATATTTAAAGCTTTAATGATCAATTTCCTTATTATTGATAAAGGTTTAACTATCGCGTGGAGGGAATTGGCTGGGTAACCGGCCCCCAAAAAAACGGCTGTAAACTCTTTAACAAACTATAAAACGCAATAAAGCCGGAGTCTGTTGTTGTTTATGCCGCAGCGCATAAAAGCTGTTAGCATTTTACGAGTTCTTTCCTCTACAGCTATAAAACTGCAGCTTCGATCGCCCCCGCCACCCGACTGCAGCACGGTGGGGGTGACGAAACCGAAATGAGAACGATTATGGTTTTTTTCGGAGCAAACGGTGACTTCTCAGAGATTTTCGCTTCCTTCGGCTGTGGCGAGCACCTGCTGGCACCCCCTCTTCTGGAGCCCCAAGCCGCCTGCTCTCTGCCCCACTCCAGCCACTCACCAACTTTCCCTCATTAAACAAACCGGAATTTTCTCTGGAGAAGGGGTACGGAGACCAGGAGGAGGGCTCAGGAGGGGGAGAAGAAACTTTCTGGCTGATGGGCAGTGGTGAAGCACAGATCAAAGTTCACCCTGCAGTCGCCAGAGTCTGCAGTTTAGCACATCTCTAGGGAGGGAGTGCTGGAATGAGGTGGGGGTGGGGGTCCTAGGAGGCACCTGGACCCAGTCAGCTCTTTGGGGCACTGACTTTGTGTGCTGGAGAGAGGGGCCTGATGCCACCAGCAGGATGATACCTAGTTGAGCTGCCCCACTCCTGCACCCAGGCTTTGGGACCCAGTAACCCAGCCCAGCTGGCTCCCAACCTTCCCAGACCAGTCCTCCACACATTCCAGAATACACACACCCCAACCCTGCAGGGAGAGGGCACCACCAAGCCCATCAGCACATCAAGGGAAGGGAAGGGGAACAGAGGCCACTGCTGGACACTGAGGCCCAGCTACTGGCCTTGGTGCCTGCTGTCCTGTGCCCTCCTCTGCCCTAGACAGTGGTTGCAGAGTGTGTGCATGGGGGTGGGGGACACCTTTTAGCTTTCAGCATCCTTTGAACCACCGTCACTACCTAAATTGACCTTGGGGTAGAAAGGGTTTGGATGTAGCAAGGCCACTGAGTTCCCCCATGTTTCCTCTCCCCTTGGGGAGCTTCTAGTTAAACCCCACTCTCCCTGTAGACCTGGGCCCCGAAAGAGTGCCTATAGGACAGAACACACTGGGAGCCACACTCTTGCTGTTTGCTTTGCTGGCCTACCAGGCCTAGTCACAATGGTGGACAGGGTTTAGAAGGCCCCAGCCATGGGTCCTAACCAGTGACCTCCTGAAGCAGCTTAACTGGCCAAGGGAAGGGAAGAAAGAAGGGAGGGAGAGAGAGAAGGGAAAAGAAAATTTCTAGCAACAGGATGGAGGCTTTATGAATACAGTCAATCCGTTGTTTATTCAGGAGATAGTAGTGTGCTTTCAGAGTTGTTTTGGGGGAATCCCATTCACCCCAATCTTTGTGAAAATGAAACCATCACCTATTTCAAGGGGAAGTTACCAGTGGGGCCACTCATTCTTCAAATGTGAATCCGGAGAATGGGAGAGGGACTGAAAGGGAGAAGGGAGAAAAGGAGGGAGAGAACCGGGCCTTGAATTGTCAACGTGAGTTTGAGGGGGCGATGAGATAGCGGAAGGCAGAGTTAAATTGCTGCCGAAGAGAACATTTTTATCAAGTGCGGGGGATTTTATGGTCATGATTTGAGGACTCACCGGTGAGGTAGGAATTCAGTGGCTTGTTCTAAATCATCCCCACACCGTGCCAGAAATTCCTGATGGAAGGAAAATGTTTCTATTATAAGAAAAAACAAGAAAGAGCAAGGAGATAATTTATAAACACCCAACGGAGCGCAGATTTATTAGAGAAACTCAAGTTGAGAAACTCCCCTCTCTTCGCACCCGGTCCTGCGGGAAGAGGAGACGGCGGCGGAGCTAATTTTAAGAAGGTGGAGGAGGGTGTCTGTTTCTCGCGCAGGTTTGTCCGGATGGAGGGCACAGATCGGGCTGGGCTAGGAGGAAATGGGAGGTTTGGAATCGAAGGGGCTATAGGCATACAGTGCACGGGGCTCAGAACGAAAAAATGCCGAAAGTCCAGGCCTCCAGCTGCTAAATTGGGAGAGGACCTGTGTCCCCAGCTTGGCCTGGGGCCGGGCCGCTGCGCACGGAGCGGGAGAGCTCACCTGGAAGCCACGGACTGCGGGGAGAACAGAGCTCCTGCCTCCTGCCGCTGTGCCTGCCCCCTCATCCATCCGGAAAACGCACACTATTTTTGGCGGCCCAACTTGGGGTGCGCAGAACAACCCAGGAGCTCTCCAAGCCTTCCCGCACCTCGCCTTTCTGGGGAGCCCCTGCCCCGCGCCTGGGTCGTCTGGCGCGCGCCCAGTCTCGGACCTGTACAAAAGGCTCTGGAGCCTCTGTCCGTGCTGAGTGCTAAGCTGCCCGGCAGTCCTGGGCACCTCCAAATCCCCACCGAAGCCACGGATCCATTTCCTCCCAAATTCTCCTCCCATCCTCCCACCCTCCAGGCTGGCTCACCCGGTTCCCTCTCCTGCCGATCTGGCAGCAGGCAGCGGGTTTCGGGACAGTTTCCTCTTCATCCAACCCTCTTCTGCCCGCGGGCCCCTCTCACCCGACCTGCTCACCCGGATCCTCACGCAGACAGTCCTTTGCCCCCCTGTCCCGAAAATCTCATATTTTTCCGAACCAGTTCTCCTTTATTTGGACCCATTATTCTTATTATTTCCCCCCGTTTTCATGCATTTGTTGCCCTACCGAACACAGAAACTGGGTGAGAAGCATTGAGCCCTTCTCCTAGGGGAAATTCAGAAAATTGATCATTTGAGGAAAGGGGAACAGCACCTCTATATCTGAACCCTATAAAAGGGGAGAAATGGCCGTAATGAACCCTGTATTTTTATTACATGCAAATTATTCATGACTTTTGGTAGCGCTCAGTTCATACATAGATTCTAGGGACGACCAAGGTGCGATGTGCCGCCGCCAGTGCCTGCAGTCGCCGCACCGTGGATTTTCACGTGGAGCACGGGTGCCATCTAGCGGCTCACCTGAGAAAAGGCGCCGCCGCCGCCGCCGCCGGCTAGGCCAGTTTCTCAGAAAGCCAGCCACCAAGGCGACCAGCTGGAGAAACTTTAATTATTAGCAGAAAAACGGGAGGGAAACGAGAGCGGACGGGAGAAAAGACATCAGAAATCAAGAATTGGTTCATGAAACGGTGCAGATAAGCTAAACAAAGCAAAACAAAAACCAAAGGAAAAAGAAGCTATAAGCTTTTTTCTGTCGTATTTACACCCGCACCACCCCCCACCTCAAGCCCCTCATTTCTGCCGGGGACCTCCAAGCAGTGTGTCGTTTATGGCCCGTTAAAGGAGAGCCGAGCACTTTTCAAGCCCAACACGATTGTTTCAAATTGTGAGGAGAAACAATTGGGCTTTTTGTGGGGGGAGAGCAGGCCTGAGAGGGTGGGATGGGGCTGTAAAAGGATCAAGAGGCGGCCCGCGCCCAGACGTCTGGCCCTGCCAGACCTGTGTGTGTGTGTGTGTGTGTGTGTGCGCGCGCGCGCGCGCAGGGGGCTTCCCATCTATGACGCCCGATTCTGAAGGGGGTGTGAAGAACAAAGACAAGAGTCCGAAATGCGTCCCCTGAAGCATTTGTGACAAAAGTGAGCTTCCCTCCCCCCTTTCCTCTTTGCCCCTCTGTGTCCCCCGGGGCCCCTGAAACCCCAAGCACCCCGTACTGCGTGGGTGAGGGTGGGGCTGCCGCCCCGCCACCCATCACCCCTCCAGGTCCGGAGCCCAGGCCCAGCTGCAGCTCTCTCAGCTCCGGAAAGTTTCCTCTCTCTGTTTGCTTTGCTGCTGTTTAGTTTCTTAACCTTCAGAAATTTATACGCTATAAACTTTTATAGCGGTCATATTCTTTTATTGCTGCGCACACGGCATTGAATTCCTCTCCTGGCTTCTCTCTGTCTCGCACTCGCGCGGTCTCCCTTTCTGACTCTCCCGCTCGCTTTTATGACAACAGAGTTTCCTATCTCCGGCTTCCGAATCTCCACGTATTCGCCTTTGTCTTTAAGAAACCACCT